>NC_140172.1:49743444-49968444 GCF_963971535.1 Notolepis coatsorum | reverse complement strand
GCCCAGGGGTCAGCAACCTTTTTGACATGGAGTGCCTGTTTGAAATATAGTTGTAACTAGTGTGCCTCAACAATATTCCAATATTCGTAATTTTTTTTCCTCATAATCAGGTATTTTTAATGATAATTTTTACATTATTACACCATTATTGTTATTGTTATTATTAACAATATTATTATGATGGTTGTATCAACCCTAAATCTGAGTTGGCGGGGGGGGGGATGCAATGCAGACAAACAGCTGCATACAGTGCGACCATTTCACTCACATTTGCCCATACATTTTTGGACACATCACACACCATCGGTGTGTGTACTGTACGTGTGCTGTCATAGCTCCACCTACAGGCCTAATGGAGAACACCAGGATGTGAATGGAGGGTGAATGTGAGGTATATCGTGTAAATAAGTTTTGATTGATCGCAAGACTACACTGTAAAAAATATTATAATAATAAGTTACCAAAACTTAAAAATATTGAGTTCAGTTACTGTGCATTAAGGTTTTCAGTTTTCAATCCATAATAAGTTAACAGAAAAATAAGTACACAACCACATTATTTCAACCTAATTATTGTCATTGTTTTAAGAACACAAGTTGACATGGTAATACTCACATTTTGAGTAAAAAATTGCTTTTAACATGTGCAATGTTCAATGAAATAGAAAAATAAATAATAAAATGTGTTGATTAATCCCACTGGTCACAATGGTGACCGTAATAATGTTTTTGTTATAAGGCTCTGCAAATGTTACTGAATGATGTAGCAATGTATTTCCAGCTAAATTGAAATAATAAACAAATAAAGGGTCTCAATTAAATATGTGGTAATAAAAAGAACCTGTGGGAGGATTTCAACAAGATAAATGTGACAACAGTGCAAAATATTTCACTATAATATTAAAAAAAATATATATATATATATATATATATATATATATATATATATATATAATTTTTTTTTTTTTTTTTTTTTTTTTACTGCTGCCCCCTGTGCCTATGCAAATGCCCCCGCGTGCCTATGCAGGCACGTGTGCCTATGGGTTGCCTACCCCTGCTATAGCCTGTTCATCCCTGTCTCTCTCTTCCACAACCTGGCTTGACTATACATAAGGAGAGAGAGATGATTACAATTAACTGGTACATTCAGGTCCAGAATTGTTTGAATTCCCTGACAAAGATGTGCAAAAAGCTGTACAATTTAAACAATACCATACTGGTAATGAGCAAATAGTTGTTTATTCAATGAATGCATGAGCTGTTCCATCTTATTTCATTTGATACTAACTACTCAGTTCATACAGATTTCAAGTATTCAAATATCAATGATGAATATTGCATAAGGTTTACACAGTTAATAGATCACCTTCTTGTTTTATATTCATGTTCAGAGAGGAGTAATAGTTATATCTTTGTATGTGATTTATATGGCAATTAAATCAATGGTGTGTTTGTTTGGGGAGTTTGACCTACAGTTAATGTGCCTACCACGTGAAGGTGCATGATCAATGGACAGCACAAAAACAATTTGTGTAGGTGGAGACTAGAGCTACCACAGATAGTAATAAGTTATTAAGAGTAAGTAATCCATACCATATCCTAATAGTTACCTTATTACCATACTTGGCTGAAAATAAACGTTGCTGCCTGTTGTGAATGTGTTTTTCCCTGTAGGCTAATACATAAGTATAGGCATACATTTTTGCAGTTGAGGAAAAATTAGCAGTTGAGTAGGCTATATGTGCTGTGTTTTTATGTCTTCCATCGAGGACCACCTTGGAAA
This sequence comes from Notolepis coatsorum, assembly GCF_963971535.1. Taxonomy (NCBI): domain Eukaryota; kingdom Metazoa; phylum Chordata; class Actinopteri; order Aulopiformes; family Paralepididae; genus Notolepis; species Notolepis coatsorum. Next base: position 49,966,662 of record NC_140172.1, on the reverse strand, counting down.
TAAGTGTTTTAATGAATGCTTTTAGGTGATATCCTCAGGAATACAAATTGGTCAAGATCATTTGTATTTATGATGTGTTTTTAATTTCCAAATAAATCTAATCAAATAGAAAAAGCAGTTTTTGCAGTTGAGCTACAGGTGTTGTATATTATACAGCCTTTTCATGCATCTATATCAAGGGAACCCTTATCCTAATGATTTAAAAAATTATATTATGATGATACGATATGGACCTAGTAGTTGGGTCATCTGTGGCACTTCGTTTCTCAATGGATTTGTCATCTAGGAGAGTTGATAAACTAATTTAGCCGGGGTGTATTTTTTTAAAAGGCGGGGGAAATTTGTGAGACCAAAATCCAAAATGGCTGCCGTGGAAATTAACTTTTTAATGGTTTGACCTACAATGAGCACAATACATGGTACCAGCCCCCTCTCAGTCATGTACCAGCCCCCTCTCAGTCATGTACCAGCCAGCCCCCTCTCAGTCATGTACCAGCCCCCTCTCAGTCATGTATACCAGCCCCCTCTCAGTCATCTACCAGCCCCCTCTCAGTCATGTACCACAGCCCCCTCTCAGTCATGTACCACAGCCCCCTCTGAGTCATGTACCAGCCCCCTCTCAGTCATGTACCAGCCCCCTCTCAGTCATGTACCAGCCCCACCCCCCGGTACCACGCCGTCCTAGTAGTTTGCTGAGCAGAAGTACGCGCACACACACATTCAATCTCTTAGGATGTTGTTATCCTGTTCTGTTTAGATATGCATGATATCAAAGGTCTAAAATGAAGCGGTGTAAACAACTAATGTATAGCTTGGTAAGTAAATCAATTACGTAATAGAGTGGTTGACGACTGTTATGTTCTGCTTAATTCAAATTCAAGGCTTGTCTTTAGGGCCTTTTCTCACTCACTCATTCTGTCCGTTCCGGTCGCGTACCGCCCTCCTTCCGGGTCAGAGTGCGAACCCCCCCCCCTCTAGTTTGTGTACACACTGCAGTCTTGGTTCGCTTTGGGTTCTGTTTACGGTTTGCCTTTTGAGCGTTTACGCTTGCTGTAGGCGATGACGTCACGTTCGAAAATGTAAACAGGAATGTCTTAACACGACTGCGGACTCTGGATGCTGATATAATGAACAAATTGCCAATAAATATGAAGTTATATTTGAACCTCTGTTGTCAAGCCTTGTCAATATAACCCACCCCATTTTATCACGAATGGATGGTGTTGTAGAGTCCGCTTTTGAGCGTTTTAACGATAGCGCTAAGCTAACGGCTAAACGCTAGTTAGCTTAGCCTTTTACTAGTAACATTGCTGCATCGATTATATGCATTATATTGAATGTCATTGATCTACTGGTCGACCACGGCCGACTGGTTGGGCACCACTGGTCTAATAGAAATAAATGCATTCGAACAAGAAAGTATAGTATACAGCAATGGCTAACGGCTAACGCTAGTTAGCTTAGCCTTTTACTAGTAACATTGCTGCATCGATTATATGCATTATATTGAATGTCATTGATCTACTGGTTAGAGACATTAGAGACAACACTGTGTGTATTAAACAACGGTGAATAGATGACTGGGCCATTTGTTTAATGCTTGTTAAGATTGAAAGAGGAGCTCTGAGCTAACACGGTCTGATAGCTAACGTTAGCCAGCTGCTCATGCAATCGCCAAATCGGTAATGCTAGCAGAATGAATGGATGTAAACTTTATTTAACATATTGCATATGGGTACAATACAATACGGCTCAATACAAACAATTGTTAAGGGAATGCAGACTGTTGTAGCTTGGACTGGGGTCCTTATAACAATAACTTCATGTTTTCATCTACTTGTTTTTGGCTGAGGTCTGAACTCTCAAATTGCCCATAAATATCGTTTTTGTGGGTATTCTCCAGTTGTTGCTGTGTGTGGTGTTATCTGCCCAAAATTGAAGCAAGCATGACAGTAACGACGTTGTGTGTGTCACGCCCCCCGCACCGCACGGCGCGATTCCGAGACCACCTCATCGAACAGATCCCGTTCAGCGGGGGGTGAAACGAATCAGCGCCGTTTCGCATCGCAAAAGGGGTGAGTGAGAACACTCCCCCCCGTTCTCGGGAGCAGTGATTCGATCTCCAAACGTGAGTGAGAAAGGCCCCTAAGAGAAGCTTGACAAGGTGGCACAAGATAAAGACGGCAAGGTGATCAAAAAATGGCGGCAACACTTATCGAACCACCTCAAGTTTCAAGTTTCAAGTTTCTTTAATAGTTGTCATACAGAAGTACAGAATACTTTCATACAAAATGCTTCTTACTGTTACGCTCCAGAGACTGTGCTAGACAAGATAGTATCAAATAACATAGTATAGCATGTAATTTAGAAGAAGAAAATGAGGTCACAGTGTTCGGTATAGACATATGTACAATGTTCTGAGTTACCATATAATATACAATACTATGCAGTGTACTAATGTACAGTACTATATAGTGCAAAGCAGAAATGGGATGAGGTACAATTTAGGTACAATTTACAGTAAGGTGTACGAGTTGTAGTGCAATCCTTCATCAATAAATATAAAGTGTGGGGAGTGGGTGCTACAGTGTGTTTGTTTAAAGTGGGTGTGTGCTATAAAGTGTGTGGAGTGGGTGCTACAGTGTGTTTGTTTAAAGTGAGTGTGTGCGTGTGGATGTGTGTGCTATGTGCGTTTGGTGGTTGTTGTTGTGTAGTGTTCATTGTTCGTTTAGCAGCCTGATGGCCTGGGGATAGAAGCTTCTTCTGAGTCTTTCTGTGCTCGCCTTGAGACTCCGGTATCGCTTGCCTGACCGCAGCAGTTCAAAGAGGCAGTTGTTCGGGTGACTGGAGTCTTTAATGATTCTCTTAGCCTTGCCCTTGCAACGCTTGTTGTAAATGTTCTGGAGGGTGGGGAGCCCCCCTCCAATTGTGCGTTCGGCTGAACGTGTCACTCTTTGTAGTCTGCTTCGGTCTTGTGCAGTGCTATTCCCAAACCAGGAGGCGATGTTGCCAGTCAAGATGCTCTCTATTGTACATGAGTAGAAGTTCTTAAGGATCTTCTGACTGACTTGGAACTTCCTTAGGCGCCTGAGGAAGTAGAGGCGTTGTCGTGCCTTCTTCACAACACTGTCAATGTGTGTGGTCCATGTCAAGTCCTCGGATATGTAGGCTCCGAGGTACTTAAAGCTGTTGACTCTCTCAACCGGTGCCCCGTCGATGCTGAGGGGGCTGTAGTCCTTGACCCCCGACCTCCTGAAGTCCACAATCATCTCCTTTGTTTTGCTGACGTTCAGGGAGAGGCTGTTTTCCTGGCACCATCCCGCCAGGACCTTGACCTCTTCCAGGTAGGCCCTCTCGTCGTTGGCAGAGATCAGGCCCACCACCACTGTGTCGTCAGCAAATTTGATGATTGTATTGCTACTCCGCTGAGCCACACAGTCGTGTGTGTACAGGGAGTAGAGGAGGGGACTCAGAACACAGCCCTGGGGGGCCCCTATGTTGAGGGTGATGGATGAGGAGGTGCAGTTGCCTGCTCTCACCACCTGGGGTCTGCCAGTCAGGAAGTCCAAGACCTCTACTGGACTGCGGCCACATCAAAGACGGGGGCTGAGAGGGTGGCCAAGTGGAAGTCATCCCTCAATCACCTGATGAATGTACATGAACACGACGAAGAACCACTCTATCCACGTTGTCTTCATGATGACCATTTGTCGAGAGATAGCAGCAAGTGGGTGAAGCCTGGTATGTACACACTATGGTTACGTGTCAGAAGTTGCTATTCTCAAAAGACCTCTGTATGTCTGTCCGTCTTTCATCATGATTATATATTCAACATATTTATTTATGTTCTCATTCTAGATTGGTGTAATTTACAAATGTATACTTGCTGGAATAATTCTAATCTACTGTAATATACTATATTACTATATACTATATTATAATATCTAATATATAATGAAATATCTGAATGCAATTTCTTTTTTACTTTAGACTCAAAACCTGCCCACCAGCTCGAGAAGGTGCTCCTAAACACGAGGATCATCAAAGATGTCTCTAAACTAAGTCCACACCATCAAACCTCTTCACTGGAGTCCTATCACAGTGTCATTTTACGTTTTGCCCCGAAGAACGTTGTCTTTTCATACATTGGAATGCTTTGCAGGTATTTTATATTGTGTACAAATGACTAATTATGGACTCCTGATGTGTCGAATCACTCATTATGTTGCAAATAGATAACCTCATAGATCAACTAGAAATATATTGCTTATCGAAATTTTCCTTTCAGACTATACCTAGCTGCAATGCATTTTTATTTTTTATTTTTTTATATATCTTTTTCCCCCTCCTTTTTCCTCCGATTTTCTCCCATCCCAATGTTAGTCGTTATGCCAATTCCCAATCCCCTTCCTGGTCGCTGCGCACTTACCCCCCACAGTCGGTCTGGGAGAGTGGAGGCTACCACGTGCTTCCTCTGACACACGTCCAGCCAATCAACCGCTTCGTTTCACCTGGCAGCGCGGATTCTCACTGAGAGGGCGTAGCTTGTGGAAGGATCACACTATCCCACTTAGATCCTATCCGCGCTTAGCAGGCGCCCCGACCGAACTGTAGGAGTCGCTGTTTACAACGACCCGGACCCACCCCGCCAGCTTCTCCCACCCTCTAATACTGCCAATTGTATTAGTGCAGACGGCCAGTCAAGCTGGTGACAACCCCGGAGCTGTGAGCTGGATTCGAACAGGCGAATCCAGTCACTCCGGGGTTGGTGACGAACGCAATCTCCGTTACGCCACCTGACCGCCCCAGCTGCAATGCATTTCAATGAAAACGCCAACCGCCAGCAAGCTTCTAACGCTTTGGGAGCGCCTGCCTACCGAATGAGCTTTCCCAAAGCAAAAAAGGGTGGACACAGTATAAAACCGAGGAAAACCACTCCGACAGTCAGTAAGTAAAAATATCAACATTTATTATTGCACACACATGACCTATATGAATAGAAAAATATTTGCACTTACAGTGGAACAGCAGTAACAACAATAACAATAAATTGAATAAATAATAACATTTTTAACATGACGTTGAAATTGTCATTTACAGGCTATGTGAACGAGCTCATGGAGCTCCTGTTTGACTGCGTCATTCGTGACCCCCAACCATATGGAGAAGGTGCAGCAGATTCCCATCCCAGAACATCTGTGCGCACATTTTGACAGGCCTTCCATGGAAGATGCCGTTGCCGCCTATGTGTCACGCTTCAATCTAGTACCGGCCTGAAGTCAGTGTAGACACCATCAGCATCCGGAAATTCAGTGTGGATTCTTAGGACCACACATGAAGGGATGACTACCCTCACTCTGCGTCCTAAGAACCCCCGACACCAGGCCACAAAACACCGGTACGCGATATATCTGAAACGACTAAAGAAAAAGAAGGAAGTATTATATTTATGCACAAATTAAAAAAATAAACGTTGTGAAATTACAATTTGTCATGTCATGTCATTGGACAGTAGCAAGCTGAACACCATTGATTATGTGGGATGTGCAATAAGGATTAGAGGGTGTTTGCAAGAAAGATTAGTATAGTCTGAGAGATGCAAGATGGAGAAACACCTGTAAATAAAATATAAATCTGTAATAAATATTGTTTACTTATTTATGCCGCGGACTGGTATCCGGCCAAAATCTGCCCTGTATATATTTGTTGCCATTTGTAGGGTATATGGGTTGAAGCAGACTGGTTGCAATCCAGGATGATCAACCATGCACGAAACTGCCTCGGGCTCTTGATTGATTCTTCTCCTGACCTATAGAAAATGAAATACAGTTAGCCATATGCATGGTTTTCAGTGCTACCCAGATGCAAGGTTGTGTGACATTGCTACTGTAATTGAGGAACCTCCATGCAGCAGATATTCTCCACCTCGGTCGGTATTCGTCCACACTTCCCACAGGTACACCTAGTAGATTGATTTGAGGGTGAAGGAAATCAATCTATCAATAATCAAAATGGCTACAATACAGTACTGCTCAATACACACAACTGCTTGAGGATGCTAGGATGGAGACCAGGAAAAGACTTTCGTCTTGTTTACATCAGGGTCCCCCATTTTCAATTCATTATAACATGACATACAGTTAGAGTGACATGACATGGTGTCCCGGGCCACTTTTGATAATACTGCACAGCCAATTGACCTAGGATGCATGTACCCGAATAAAGTAACGTTATAGCAAGCTATCGAGTGAGTCAGAAGTAAGTACTAACGTTACTGTTAACTTTACTTTATACTAATGTTACTATATAAATTTGCGGGGGGACATTAGGTCAAATGGCTGTGCAGTACAACCAAAAGTAACGTTATAGCAAGCTATCAAAGCAAGCTAGTCAGAAGTAAGTACTAACGTTACTGGCTCTTTTCGGCCAGCCATTAGACTAACGTTACAATATAAACTTACCACTCGGAAACGATTTGCAAGCCTCGCTGTTGCAACTCAACTTCTTCTTCCGAAAAACATAGTCTGGGTCGCTCTCTGGATCCCAAATATACGGTACCGGTACAGCCATCTTGTTTACTATAAACTGTTTTCAATTCACCTGGAAGGATGGGGACGCGTGTTGCTTATTAACAGCGGAAGAGTGCAAAAATGCTTCCGCATTCGTCACCGCACGCCACTACGGTAATGCGTCTTTCCTTTTCCTTCGCCCAGGTGCACCGGCGTGCACCGGCGTGCTCGCGAGGTGCTCGCGCCGCGCTCGCGCATGAGATCCCCGCTTGGTTCGACACATATTAACACGCTTTGGTTCAATTTAATCACGATTTGGTTCATATTAATCACCATACACGTGATGGACGCAGCAGGCGATCACTCCTACTGTTATTCAGCTGCGCCGAGGTACATGATTGATTGATTGATTGAAACAACCTAGCAACCACCTATAACACCCTAACATTGAAGCTCATAGTCTCCCAGTCCCTCCACTCTGCAGTAAACAGACATCACTGATATAGAGTGTAATGTATCTTCTCAATGATTCTATAGCTATATGATCGTTCTCTAATGTATAGTGGAATAGCTGCTTACTCTGCTGTTGTATCACGTTATAATAAAGAGTTCATTCATCTGATTGGTCCTTTGGAAATCACGTGGAGGCGGAGACAGCGCTGCGGGTGAAAACGGTTCTGACCGTTGTTTTATTGGAATATCCAACAGCTTAAATTATCTGGTTCACAGCATCAATTATTTTCTATCTCTAATCAGCTTTTCCCGGAGGGCTTCTTAGTGGCGTCTCTTATTCTCGAACTGGTGGGGTGGATTCTCCGTCTCTGCTTTTCCGTTCTCCCTGCGTGTCTCTCTGCGTCTCGGTGTCTCCGTGTCTCTGTGTCACCTCCATCATTCAACCTGTAGGTTTTATAGAGAAGAGAGAACCCCCCCCAGCCCTTGCGCCATCCAGTGCCGTCACCCCAGAGAGCCTGCTTTCCTATTGGCTAGAAGGTCTCCCCTCTCAGTGATTTGGGTCTTGCGAAACAGCGTTACAAGGTGACCTTACAGAGGGGATATGAACTAGTTTCCTTTTAGAATGATTTACCCAAGTGTCCCTGAATGCGACCCTCATATCGATTGAAATAATGGGCTGTTTGGACTGCTTAGCTAAAGTAAACAGAACTCTGGGGCTGGCCTTCAGGCCTGACTTAAAGTTAAGTATTCGGCCCTCCATCCCACTTTGTTGTGGGGAAAGAGGTTTCATCCTGTGGTCTCAGTACATCTGTATGAAACGATCACCTTCCTTTGAACTGTGGGGCTGTGTAGTCATAAAATCTCTTCTAAACCTTACACAAACACGTTTTTCTGCTGGTCTCAGCTTATTTGAAGGCTATCCACATTTGTCCTTCCCTGACCTGTATTCAGTGTTTCCCCTCCGTACATCTCAAGGTACCATTTAGACTGAGGCCAGTTAACAGCCTTCTTGTTGACTCAATTGTATGGTTAACCTAACAGGTGATTTGGCATGGCTGTGCGTCTCTATTTTTCTAAGAGAAAAGAACCTAGTTCTTTGCTATTTCATATATGTGCTTAATTTCTATTGTTTAATTTACAGGTTTTATTTAGATAAATATACGACAAGTGTCTGGTCAGTAACATGGGTCTAGAACCCACCTCACCCCTGCCCACTTTGACAACCTAGGATGGCTTAGAGTAGACGACAGAGGCGTAGTACATTTTCCTTTTTGAAAATCATCTGACATGAAGATGGAACACATTTTTGTTGCTAATATTATTTATATTACTGGTAGTTCATACAAGACATTATCCTCTAAGCCAAGCTGCACTTTAACATAGGCCTTTCTTTGTAAAATGTGTCATAATGTAGCATTTGTGTGTGTAACGTACACTGTAAAAAATTAATGTTTTTTCACAGGAAATTCACTATTATTTTACAGATTACTTTTGTTTTTCTACTTTAAGTGTAAATGCCATACAAATATAGTAAATTACCTTTTATCAAAATATTAACCATTAAATAAAGGTTGTAATTCCTTCATAGTTAAAGACAGTAGAGGTTATACTTTATTATCTAAAGATGGTAAGTTAGAGTGCTGTGTTCACTCATAGTTAAATACAGTAGAGGTTGAGTACTTCATTATCTAAAGATGGTAAGTTAGAGTGTTGTGTTCACTCATAGTTAAATACAGTAGAGGTTGAGTACTTCATTATCTAAAGATGGTAAGTTAGAGTGTTGTGTTCAGTCAGACAGTAGACAAGTAGAGGTTGAGTAATACACTTTATTATCTAAACATGGTGAGTTAGAGTGTTGTGTTCATTCATAGTTAAAGACAGCCGAGGTTGAGTAGTTTCTTCTGATATCACTTTCAAACTCCAAGTGATTTAGATCCAAAACATTTTCTAACAATACATGTATATTCCATAGTAAAGTACACGTTAACGTTACAATGTGTTGTGTTCACAACACTGTTTAGTCTGTGACGACGCGTCGCGATAATAACTGTTTAGTCTGTGACGACGCATCGCGATAATATACATGTATATTCCATAGTAAAGTACACGTTAACGTTACAATGTGTTGTGTTCACAACACTGTTTAGTCTGTGACGACGCGTCGCGATAATATACATGTATATTCCATAGTAAAGTACACGTTAACATTACAATGTTGCGTTGTGTTCACTCATAGTTAAAGACAGCCGAGGTTCCAAGTGATTCGTTGCAATGTACGCGGAAATGCCATATGCATTTGTCTGAGCGGCGTGAAAGGAAAGGCGAATTACCGTAGTGGCGTGCGGTGACGAATGCGGAAGCATTTTTGCACTCTTCCGCTGTTAATAAGCAACACGCGATGGGGACATGCAGTATGGGCGGAGCTATTTGGTGGGTGGCTGTCACTCAAAGCATTCTGCTAGTATGGGTGGAGCCAAGCCAATATCAGGCTGATATACTTGAGGGTGGAAAATGATGTATTTGAGTACTCCATTAGAAATATAAAACAATGATTTTTTTTAATAAACCTTACAGATGTGTTCCATAGACTCACAGGAATTGTGTAAAGTTGCCCAAATAGTGCTAGGAATAGCAATGCATGTCCCCTTTAAATACATGTGCATCATTCTAAACCATCCTCACCAGTAGAGCACCTGGGATCAATGGACTGTAATCCAAAAATGTTGTGATCCGTTATTTCAAAGCAATTCAGGATAGGATCACCCTGATCCAGATTCAGACTTTTCAAGATTACTAGATCCTGAATATCAGTGCTTTAATCCTACCGATCTCCATCTAGTGGATATGAAAAATAATACAAGGAAGACAAGAGATCACATTTCAGAGACATCTATAATGTCTAATTATATTTAAAAAAAAATTAAATTATATAATATAAATATAGGACATACAATCATAATGGAATTGTAACAAATAAAAAGCCATTCATTCAAAGGCAGCTGGATCATCCAGGCGTGCTTTGAGGAGCTGGATTCTAAGTGAGGTTTCAGTTTGCTGAAGGTGATGACAGACGATTACATTTGTGATTGACAATCTTTGTTCTTTTATGAGCATAAACATTTATGTCATCAACATTTGGTTGAAAACAAAATAGGCCACCACAAACGTGACCAAGACATTTTTAATAAAATGTATTTGCCATGAAGGCAAAACATTTTGTATTATTTCAGTTAACAAACTGTGCCATCTTATTTATATTGAAACATATTTTAAAAGAAATTGTAAAGTAGATTTTACATTTTACATTTGGTAACCCACTGGAAATTCACCCCTCTCGTGGGATCAAGATATTCCAGTTTTTTGGGATCAAACTGATCCCAATCCTGTGTTGTCGGTTTGAACTACCCGTTTTGAGGATTTGATCCAGATAAAATCTTGGATTTGATTTCTTGATCTGATCGGATATCACAGTGATCCTAATTCAGTTTTTTGGTTTTGAACTATACCCAACATCCAAATCTGATCCGATCAGATAGGGATTAAAAGTTTTGAACTACTGGGCCCAGGAGAGAAAGGATGGAAATCAAACTGGGAAACGTAATTTATAGGATACCCACATTTAGCATAGTAATTTACAGGAGACCCTGTGTACTCTGGGTAAGATGGCCGGCAACAGCAAAGTGTTTGTTAAATGCAAGGCAAATAGAATTTTGATCTGAAAACACACATCCATCATATTCAATTATGTGTAGGCAGGCAGGGAATCAGCACTTTCCAAAATGTTGCTGGGTTAGTGTTAGTATCAGTTTGTGATTAAGTCTAGGTAGTAGCTAGATTTATCTTTTCTCATAGCAAAAGTACATTTATTACCTGTGGGTCACCTGTGAGTCCAAGACTAGGCAGTATTTATATCGTTTAACAGAGTTCCTGTGAGAACCATGGTGCTACTCTGTCCTTGATTCTAAGCCTCTTCAGCGGTGCATGTGTGTCAAAGAAAATTTTAAATGATCCCATGAAAAAATCTAGAGGCGCATGGACATCAGATACATATATGTGACGTACAATGGATGTTGCTATTCATTATGTCTTCCATAAAGGCTTGGTCATTAAAACGTTTATAATTTATCCTCAGGGTTGTATGAGATCTCGTTTTTGTTACCTTCGCACTCCTTACACATGCTGTGGGACAGTGGTCAGTAAAATCCAGTGGGAATACTCCACTAGCTACAAATTTCAATAGAGTTTGAAAATATGAGGTGAATTAGAGTGGATTTTTATTAATCTTAGGTTGTGTGGGTTCAGTAATTATTTGAGCTAGATTCAAGTTACCACAGGCCTCCTTTAAATGGCCAGATGCATTGCTCTGTCGGTTCAAGTTAAAATCCCCAACTACAAGCAGCTCGGAGTTAGCTAAACGAGAAATAATAGTGTGTTTCTCACCTGTTATGAATAGATTAACTGATATGTAATGGAAATACAGTTGGATACGGCTACTCCCATGTAAAACTCACTGCCCTGCGGCTACATGGGTCAGTGAAACTCACTCACAGTGGACTGTGTGTGTTAAGATTTTTGGAGCAAAACTTCAAACAAAAAGAATCGTACATACTGTACAGTAGCTTAAACATTTGGAATCATGTCATAAGTGGCAGCCTGCTAGATGAGTACCTACACGTATACAGTATAGTACGTGACCGTTACGTGTAGGGATGCTCGATATTGGCTTTTTTACCGATACCGATATTCCGATATTGTCCAACTCCAATTTCCGATACCGATACCGATACCGATATCAACCGATACCGATATATGCAGGGTTTCCCCCCCAAAAAACGGAATAATTTCAGGTAACTAATAATTTCACTGGATGCATTCAAAAGGCTTTCTAAATGTAAGCATTATCTGTGCAAAATATGATCATTAAAAAAGTAAAAATGAACATTTTAAACCAACATGCATACTTTTGACAATAAATAAAATAAGAATTGGTTCTTACTTGCTTGCCTGGGTAAATAAAGGTTAAATAAATGTAAAAAAAAAAAAAAAAAAAAAAAAAAAATTGTTATTGTTTTTTTTTTTTTTTTACCGATACCGATATTTTCCGATATCACATTTTACTGCCGATATCGGCCGATAATATCGGTCGGCCGATAATATCGGACATCCCTAGTTACGTGCCATGATGTGTATTGTTATGTATAGGATGGGCCTTGTCAAAGTGTTTACCTCTATCTCCACTCCATCATACATCAAGACTCAAGGAAGTGCCAATTACTACATGAAGGATAGTAATATAAAGTACAGCTGTACAGCTTAAATTTGCATAGACATATTAATAAAAAAATTAAGAAGAAGAAGAAGAAAAGAAAGAAGAAGAAGAAGAAGAAGAAAGAGGAAGAGAAGAAGAAGAAGAAGAAGAAGAAGAAGAAGAAGAAGAAGAAGAAGAAGAAGAAGAAGAAGAAGAAGAAGAAGAAGAAGAAGAAGAAGGAAGAAGAAGAAGAAGAAGAAGAAGAAGAAGAAGAAGAAGAAGAAGAAGAAGAAGAAGAAGAAGAAGAAGAAGAAATACATTAAAAAAAATGTAGGCTAAATGTTAGCTTGAAATCATGGATGCATGGTTTCATCCAGACTGACCCTGGAGACTTCCATGATTCCTAATTGCATGCGCATTCCCCAAAAGATTATCATACATATTTACATACAGTAAATAAGTCTATTCTTTATTACAGGCCTAGATGGAGAGGTCAGAGTCTGGGGCAGCACCTGGCTGTCCTAAGGTGCTGTCATAGAATAAAACATGTACACACATGTACACACACACACACACACACACGCCAACATATGACTATGCTTGCACCTCATGGTACCAAAGCACCTCAAAGGCGCTAAAAACAAAATTACAAACATCTCAAAACAAACTGGTCAGACTACTGCTTGACCTTACTCCTAGAACCCACCTCACCCCTGCCCACTTTGACAACCTAGGATGGCTTAGAGTAGACGACAGAGTACAGCAACTTGCAATGGGCCTGGTCTACAAGATACACTACACGACCAAGGTACCCATGTACATGTCAAAATACTTCCCAAAGTCAGTGAATACCACGATCACAACACCAGAGGGAGCTCCACAAATCATGTTAAACCCAGATTCGGCTCAAATAAGGGACTAAACACGTTTTGCAATTATGCCACATCAATGTGGAACGCCCTACCCAAAGCTGTAAAGGAATGTGGATCACTACCTACTTTCAAAACCTCTCTCAAGGGACACCTACGGGAGACTGCAATTCAACACTGGCCCTGTAAATATCCTAACCCAACCCCCTCCAATGTACAGTCATTTACCTAGTATGGTTTTGTCAATAGTCCAATGTACAATTTTGTTTGTTTGTACAGTGTCTCCCCCCCCCCCCCCCCCCCCCCTCAATGTACAGTTTGCTTCAGTGTGCCCCCCCCCCCCCCCCCCAACCACCTCCAATGTAGATTACCCAGTATGGTTGTCAATATCCCGTGTACCCAACCCCCCCCACCCAACCTCCTCCAATGTTACAGTTTCTACGTCAAATGTATATACTCCCTTTTCTTGACTCCTTCTGTATCACAAACAGTACTGTATTTGCAAATCTGGTATGTCATAAATGTATAGATGTAGCAGTACTGACTATCTGTATGTCATGTATGTCATATATGTCCTGATGAATTGAAAATGGGGACCCTGATGTAAACAAGACAAAAGTCTTTCTCTGGTCTGCATCCCCTTAACAATTGTGTGTATTGAGCTGTACTGTATTGTACCATTCTGCAATCTGTTAATAAAGTTTTCAATCAATCAATCAATCAAACTACATCATCTCAAGGGAACAGTAGCTAACTAACCCTAACCCAAGAGGAGGTATGTCAGTTTATTTCTTTAGTCTCTGCTCTTCTCTTCTCTGCCTCTCATCATCCCTCTCTTAGACTGAAACAATATGGTAGCCAAAACATTAGGCAGCACTTTCACTTTTAAGTCCAATATTGTGCATGATACGATTACATAATACATCATATCTGTAAATACAAAGAGCTTCACAAAAATAACAATACATCAAGTCATAAGAGCCATAAAAGAAGTGATTCCTAAAGAAGTAAACTTGTGTTTATGTCTTTGGACAGGGGACATTTACTACACAAAATCCCATTAATGCCTCAGAAGATGTCAGCCAAACAGACCACTTTAATCATGAACTTTTCTAAGCATGGTGTCACAATCCTGCTCCTGTCTATCCCTCATAATCTCCTCCACTCCAAGCCTTCAGGTTTCTCTCTCTCTCTCTCTCTCTCTCTCTCTCTCTCTCTCTCTCTCTCTCTCTCTCTCTCTCTCTCTCTCTCTCTCTCTCTCTCTCTCTCTCTCTCTCTCTCTCTCTCTCTCACACACACCCTCTCTCTGTCTTTCTATCTCTCTGGCCAGAGGCAATACGCAACTATCCAACTATCCAAACTGATGACATAATTGTTTGAAATTGCTTACGATTACATTTAAGATTATGAAAAGGCATGGGGCTGTGTGTGTGTGTGTGTGTGTGTGTGTGTGTGTGTGTGTGTGTGTGTGTGTGTGTGTGTGTGTGTGTGTGTGTGTGTGTGTGTGTGTGTGTGTGTGTGTGTGTGTGTGTGTGTGTGTGTGTGAGAGAGTCTCACTGTCTGAGTGAGGCGTTCCCGTCATTTACATGGATATAATAAGGTGTAACTTTTCGGTTTCTTAAAAGACACAGAGCCAATTGACATCTCAATGTTGGTTCCTGGGTGGGTGCGCCCCCGTCATTTCAGACAGACACAGCTCTCCTCAATCAACAAAGCTGAGCTGAGACTTTTACCTTTACTAATAATTACTAATTAATAACTAGTGCTTCTTTATGACTAAAGGAGGCTGAAAATACATGTCACATGCTTTATCCTTTAAACGTTCAGAGTGAATTAACAGGTTTGCGAGCCTAGCTCACTACTAACTCTGTTGGGAACCTACTATGGTCGTCCAGGTTTGATTTCCTCAATGTGTGACATTAATTGTGCAGGAGAGCAAAGAAGCCCAGATGGTAATAAAAACATACTGAGTCATAAAAACAATTCAACATCAAATATCACTAGAGAGAGAGAAGAGAGGGGTTGGGGCGAATCAAGACGAGCAGTGTGTAACGGAGGTAGTGTTGTGAAGTGACTGTGGACATTAAGCGGTACTGCAGGTAAAACTCACTCCCCAGAGGCATCCCGACACATTACCAGGAGGTGAGTTCACCTCTTGGTATAGCGGTCGGCGATGTTGCCCACGGCGTGGGAGACCGGGGTTCAATTCCCACTCAGGGCATGTCAAATGAGACGGGTTTCAGTGGTGCCGTGGTTCCCGGATGCCTTGAGTGGTGTGAGTGTAACGGAGGTGCCGCGTGTCTATCCACAGTCACGAAGGTTTCAAGTGCATAACATTATAATGAAAATCATAACTGCCCAGCAGGTTATTTAGTGTGATGATGCCCATTCTCACTGTCGGAAAACATTGGAAAGTTGTGTAGTCTCTCTAAATTAAAGGATTTCACAATAACATCGTAAATAGTAATGGTAACACTTTATGCACTCTATTATAGTATCTAATTTGCATGCGTCTTTAGTAGGGGTGTAACGGTACACAAAATCCACGGTTCGGTACGTACCTCGGTTTTGAAGTCACGGTTCGGTATTATTTTTGGTACAATGAAATTGCTTTTCATTTATCTATTTATTTAACTGTATTAAACAATATAAAACAAATTGGCCATAATTTACTGAGCAAACTAATGCTTACTGCTGTAACCTACTAATACCACTTAAAGTAAATATGAAGATTATTATATAGCAGATGCCTTGGACAACTGTAGCGTGTGTTTGTTTATACAGAGCCCCTTTCATGAGCAAGTCCTGCTTGAATACAGGGGCAGGGCTTGCTACAGTCATGAAAGGGGCTAGTTTATAGAGCTGGTATGACTTGCTGGCTGAAATACGGACGAGAGTGAACTAGGTAGCGGGGCTATATTTACTTTTAACATGTGCTTAAACCCAGTGTTCTCGACGAGTATGGTCGCAGATCTGCTGCTATAAAAACACCTATGGCGTTTGTTATTGCTTTGGCCAGGTCTGAATTAATAGCGAGATGCTGCTTTGGAGTGGGGAGCGGGGAGCTGGGTTTGCACTAGGATCTGTTTTCTTCCGTGTACCAGTGATATTCACATTCGGGTGATGCAGTTTCAAATGCGTGATAAAGTTTGCGATAAAGTTGAACAATGACATGGCTCTGGCTGGTCAGTTAGTATTGCACTCGACATAAGGGTTAATATGCTATGCTGAATTACAGCTATCGTTCAGTGTAGCTGCGCGCTGCGCGGGAGGAACAAACAACATCCGGTTTGTTGTGCACGTTATATTAGGGCCGGGGGGATTTAATTTCCGGAAAAAAAGGTTCCATACCGTTGCAATCGTTCGGTGCACAGCGCGTACTGTACCGGAGGACCACATTGAGGCGGTACAGTACGTATCCGCGTACCGTTACACCCCTAGTCTTTAGTACCCTGGTTTATTTGCATATTGGGTGGGGAAGCGATATCCAATCACACGTGGTCACTCGAGACGCATGTGGAGACACATTCTAATTGTGAACAGACGTACTTAAAGCTGGCCACTTGTGACCGGATCACCCAGATCGGATCTTAATACCAGGGCTGAACAGGACCTGTGTGTATGTGTGTGCATATAGGTGTGTCCACAGCAAATCTCACAAACTACAGGGCCGACAAGTCTTTTTTGTGTGCAATCATGATATGAACAAGGACCTCTTGAGGTTTTGGTGATTAAGACCTTTTCAGCACCAGTAGCCAATCGAGTGCTAACTCCGCCTGGCCCGGCTTGCTACGAGCAGGAAAGATGAGCAAGTGCGCCCATTTGGAATTACTTTGTATCTCTTCAAGGTGGCAGCATAGTACAAAATGACTGAGTTAACAGGGCTCATCAACTGCAGTGGAGTGTAGTATGTACAGTATAGGCACAAAACGTGGATCCCTTGAATTGGACATCAAAATGGATGCTATGACACATTTGATCAGGACAAAGTATGAAGGTGAGAAGGACACTGTGTAGTTGGTCACACATACATAGCAAACTACTGTAGCTAACGTAATGTTACAGGTAGGCTGCATAGCATTTATGTCAGAGATCACATAGTCATAGTCATAACTAGTTGTAAATATTTTTCATCTGAATGTGTCCTCTATTCATATCATCAGTTCGGTTTTGGTCACATTAGTAATGCTGCACGACAAATGTCTTTTACTAGCAAAGTCTCACAAACAACTGCCTTCCTTTTTCTGGCTGTAGGGCTGTCACTTTTTTCCCAAAATCAAGTGCAAATTAATCCAAAGTTACATATAATTAGTTTGTAATTCACACTTTTATATAATCAGAATCCTCTATTATAACACGCACGCACACACAGACACACAGACACACACACACACACACACACACACACACAAACACACACAGACACAGACACAGACACAAGACACAGAGACACACACACACACACACACACACACACACACACACACACACACACACACACACACACACACACACACACACACACACACACACACACACACACACACACACACACACACACACACACACATTCACACTAATGACTAACACACACAGGCCAGAGACACATTTCATATCAGGTGACACCCACACAAACTCACTATCTTTTGACCCACCACACGCCAAACCAGTTGACCAGCCAGTGAGAGGGCCGTGGGCAGGGCCAGACCCAGGGCCGCCTCAGGGGGTGTGCGAGCAGTGCGGTCGCACAGGGCCTCGCGGGAAGGGGGGCCTCGCAAAAAAAAAAAAAAAAAAAAAGAAAAATTATTTATTATTTTCTTTATTTTTATTTTTATTTTGTTTAATTTTTTGCGAGGCCCCCCTTCCCGCGAGGCCCTTTTTCATCACAGACCTAAAATCTAGTTTTGCTTATATGCTTATATATTTCACATTAGACACGTTTGTAGAATGTGTCTGACTTGTTCCTGGGTCTGCAGTGACATACTATTGGTTTCAACGAAGGGAGCTATGGGGCTCTGCAGCAGACATACTATTGGTTTCAACGAAGGGAGCTATGGGGCTCTGCAGCAGACATACTATTGGTTTCAACGAAGGGAGCGGAGTGGTTACTTCCATCATGTGTAGTACGCCAGCGTGAGTCAGCTGCGTTTGACTATTTCGCGCCGTGCAGCTTTTGACTATTATGCTTAGTTATGCCAGCCAACTCGAAGAGGTCGGTCATTCTCAGTCGGTCGGTCACCAAGGAACGTTGATGAAAGGTGGACAAATGGCCGGAGCCTTGTCATGATGCAGTCGGGATATAGCCATGATGATGTCGGCTAGTAGCTAGCTCAGCTAAAGGCTAACTAGCGTTAGCTAACCTAGAGACATGCAGCCAAGATGAAGAGGATGGTCATTTGGCAGATGAACTTCGTCAACTCCACGCGGTTGTCTCCATCCTCTTGGACGTTTGGTGAGTTTTTAACCTATTCTATTAACTCTATTCTAATCCCGCCCGTGGACATCGCTCTCTCGTCTCTCTCTCTCTCTCTCTCTCTGGAGCTAAACTGGCCGACTAGCTGTTGTAGTACTACTAGTAGCTTAGTAGCTAACGGTGTATGGCCTGGTGTCATGTAGCCGCATAGCTTGCTTCTGCGTTAGCTAATGGTTAGCGATAGCCTGGTTGAGCTAACTGTTAGCCAGTTTAGCTGTTTAGCTTCGATGTTGCGCTCGGCTGGGAACGTTCGTTTGATGCTATCAGTTAGCCTTGAGTTAGCTGTTAGCTTGTGCTACGACCATTGACATTAGCCGTGAGAACATTAGCCGTGAGAATAGCAGGGGGTTCTGGCACTCTGACTACGACATCATCTTGACAGAAGATGTAGTCGGGCCTGCACCATGAAGGCTCTGGCCTTAGCTTATTTTTGTCCCGACAGCGAGAGGCCTTTCGTCAACGTGGAGACCTGTGTTGCGGCCTTTCGCCCTGCGTTCCTTGGTGCAGGTGAGATTAATGAAAATGTCATGACATTACCCCACTCTTCCTTCCTTCCCCTCCCGAATGTTTTGTTAATAACGATGTTTTTTCCAGGCAAAACATATGTTACTTCACAACATTTGGAGATATGACATGTGCTGTGTGTGAATTCATTTGTTCGTTTGTGTAGCTTGGGTAGCGTTGGGCCGTTGGCCAAAGCTGTGTGTGGCCTGGTGTCAGTAGCCTACCTGGCTAGCCTTTAGCTGTCGGCCATTGGCTCCTTGCTGCTTTGTTTTCTCTTGGTATAGACCCTCTTCTCTTTGGATTTAAGTGTTGATCTTTGTCCTTTTGGATCTATGTATATTCATGTTGCCTTTGTGAAGTTATCTTTTCCTTCTGTTTTGTTCTTTCATTAAAAGTTGAATATCCTTTAGGGGGTCATCTTTGCTTATCTCTCTCATACATGCTCTCTCTCTAACACACATGCTCTCTCTCTCTCTCTTTCTAACACACACAGTCTGCCTATGGCGGCCTTTCTCGATGGCTAGCTGTGCTCGCTGAGTCTGTACCTAGTCAAGGATCTTCAGTCACAGTGCTCAGGTATTCTGCCACTGTGTACTCTCTGTTTAGGGCCAAATAGCATTTCAATTTCTTTCCAATGTGTCTCTCTCTGTACACTGTATATTGACTGTAGAACGGGAGCTCTCTCTCGCTCTCTCTCTTGCTATATGTTGACTGTATCATGCCCAGCCTCGGGCAGCGCTATTATTTACGAATATGTTGACTGTATGAAAAAAATAAAAAATAAAAATTATATATATAATTTTTTTTTTTTTACCTTTTGGGGGGGGGGGGGGGGGGGGGGGGGGGGCTCGCGTTTAAATCTCGCACAGGGCCTCGCATTTCTCCCAGGCGGCCCTGGCCAGACCAACTTGTGTATTGAAGGAAGGATTTAAACAACTTATTTGGAACAGGAGGGGACAGAATCGTAGCTGTCGTGAAGAAAGGACCTCTGACTTTGACTGCTGTAAACCATTTCTGCTGAATAAAAGCACAGAACGAGAAACCACTGCTTTTCATTCCTTTGTCCAGTCTTTGCTTTCCGGACCACAGAACGAGATCCAACTTTAAATAACTAAAGTTGTCACATGCAATAAAAACGACAACGCTGCCTGGGGCTAGGGAGGCTACCGCCAGCTGAGCTTTCTCTGTGGGCCTAGATTGTCAGAATCAGAATATATATTTTAAATGATGTAATATAGCCTATACATTGGAGCTTTTATCCAATCAGATTTTCCACCTGTGCTGTCAAATAAATCTACCCTGAGGCCTTCATGGATTTTGAATAAATCCCCTCTGCTGTTGAAACATTTGGTGGCGGATTTACTAGCAAAGCCTTTTAGGGAAGGACCTTCCAACTTCCAATCAAGCTACTATGCTACACCTGGCTTACAGCATCAGAGGAACATTGCAAATTGTATTGCTGTGAATGCCTGTTATTTGCAACCGACGTGATGACGACAGAGCATATAACGCAGCTGAAGCCGTGGCTAGGCCTGTGATGTCCTCATCTTCCTTCTTGGAGAGACAGCCGAGGGGAGAGGGGCAGGCACAGAACATAATAGCCAATAGCACACAATGAGTCTACCCTTCCCAATGAACCCAATCACATAGTACAGCTGCCTCTCATATCGCTATTGAGGTTCAGTGTCAATGTTCTCAGTCAACACAATGTGACATTAACACAACCTTTTTACAGTGTATTGTTTGATCACAACTGTGCAAATAAACTGAACTAAGCTAAACTACCTTCACGCTGAAGTTAATAAGGAGGCGAGATGATCCATGCACAACAGTGTCATTTAGACATGCAGTATATGGGGCAGGCTGTACTTGTTATTCTCCTTCATCTATCATTGTGGATATTAGCCGACACCTGCATTCTACATTCATTTAGCTTTTCCATTACCAAATGACCCGAAAGTTACAGTGTAGGAAGATGTGTGAAATGTGATGCAGATAAAACCACTCTCACTCTGTAGATGGATGACCAGCGAGTGTCTCTCCAGCTATGAAAGCTGTCTAAAAAAGGCCTATCTCATAAAACAGATTCAATATTCAAGAGGTTTATTCATCACATACAACAACATGAAACCACATTTTTCTTGCATATTCATTACATACTAGGGATTCATATTTTTCCCGAAAATAAGACAAACCTAAATGCAATGGTCATAATTCAGTAAGCAGCTGCAGGACTAAAGGGACATTATGGATAAACCTACAGTATGGGCTCTCAACTGACAGCTTTATTTGGTGTCATACGAATAATCATTACGTCCAAATAACCATTTTTGTTATTAATCAGCATTACAAAACCTAATATAAGCACTACCAGACTTCAGGGATGCAAATACATATTGTAGCAGCCTATATTGATATAGGCCTGAAACAGCATATTTTTGCTTGCCTGTGTAACCCAGGTTTCAGATTCATAACTATTTAGTTATAGGAACATAAATAGTTAATGCCATTGAATAAGAACATAAATAGTTAATGCTATTGTGTAAGAACATAAATAGTTAATGTAATTGGGTTATATGTATATTCATATAAGGTTAGCAATGTTTTGACCAAATCCTTTGAATTGCCTCATTGCCCCTTTAAGTTACCTCATGACGCGAGTTAGGTGTCACATCAGTTCACGCTTTGCCTTACGGCAGGTGAGCCTTGCCATACGGCAGATCAGGGACGTGCACAGGACTTTAGAAAGGCAGGTGCCCGAAATGAGAAAAGGGCATGAATTATTAAATGCAATGCGAGCGCGCATAGCGCGCAAGCCCGGTTTTTGGGGTTAATACAAGTCTATGGTACATTCAGTTTCACCGATAGATGTCACCAAAACTACATAGTGTCCCCTTTAATAACACAATATGCGCTCCAGACCAACAGCTGCGAGAGAGAGAGAGAGAGAGAGAGAGAGAGAGAGAGAGAGAGAGAGAGAGAGAGAGAGAGAGAGAGAGAGAGAGAGAGAGAGAGAGAGAGAGAGAGAGAGAGAGAGAGAGAGAGAGAGAGTATGCTGCGTGATTTTCCTGCACTAGCAGAAGACAGGGAGGGGCTGGGGAGGGGTGATCTGGCGACGTTGTTTCACGAAAATATACAGTGCACTGCAAACCCGACATTTTATTTTGTTGGGCAAATACCTTACCTGATGAAGTGTACTCTTGCTTTGTTTTAGTTGAAATAGTAACTGTAAAAAAAGAGGTCTCGACTCGAGTGTGAGCTCAACAACAGCTGGATATCAATTTCGTGTTCAGTGCACCACTGCTGTGCTGCTGGCCCTGCGCGGTTTACATTATCTCATGATCATCACCCACCCACGTGCTATGCCTATGCGTAATAGGTCCTTCCAGGCTGGAAGGACCTATTATTTACAAGAGGGGTGGCATTTCTCTTTCTTTACCTAATATTTAGATTCTATAGTGACATCTTTCATTTGGAAGGGCAGGGCAGTATATCTATATGTGCAACAGTAAAAAAAAAAAAAAAAAAAAGTGGCATAAAAAGGGCACTTTCTAATGAAAAATGAAAAAGGCAGGTGCCCGGGCACCCCTTCACCCCTATGTATGCACGTGCCTGCGGCAGATGAGATTATAGATTGACGGAGGCTGACGCAGCTGAATGCTGATTGAACCGAGATGAACTAGAGCCACAAAATAGTTATCAAACAGTCATAAAAGATTCCCCCAGTTACAAAACCAAAGAGGTTGTTGCAGTTAAAGAGCATACCACTTCCAGAAGCGGTTTTGGTGAGTTTCATCAATATTGTGCTGTCTCACTGTCGAATGTGCAAAATCGCTAGCTCAATGCTAATCAGCTAATAGCTTTAATAATGCAATTCACTGAGTCATGCTAGCTCGATGCTAAAGCCAAAATTGGTTAAATGAAAACTAGAGAGAGACCATTTCAGAAGTACTTATGGTTGTATTGATATGCTGTATGATAAGAACATGGTCTATATACATTTTGACTGCTTTTGAGAGTTTAATATGGAATGTGAGGAATGTTCGCATATGCTAGTGCACTTTAGCCTAACTTAGCATAAGACAAATGGACATTCCCACGTGCTGTGCTTACTTTATTTCGGTTTTAGGGTTAGGGTTAGGGTTATGTTATTTAATTATTAACTCCTGAAATGCATAGAAATCTATGAAATCTAAATAAAACAATCTATGACATTTGTATTAAAAATAGCTAGACCCCCAAACCCCTAAAATACATAGAAATCTATGCATTTTGGAACAGTTACTATATATAGTCAAGAAAGCATTTAGTCATACTTAAAGTTTAAAGTGCTTTATTTGCATTTAACATTGTTTAAATAAATTGGCTGAACTATAGCCTCAACTTTTTTTTTTTTAACTTATATTTTTATTTGCATTTTTGATTTACAAACATCTCAGACAATACAATTAAACAGACAGAAACAATAAAGAAAAAATTATAACATCCAAAAGAATAGTGATGCACCGATGTGAAAGTGGTGGCCGATACCAATAACCGACATTAATATTGCTGTTCTGGCCGGCACCGACATCCACCGATGTCGACATCTCTGCACAGAAAACACTTTTTTATGATAATCAAACAAAGAGCTACTTTCCAAAACGCATACTTTTTTTTTTACTTTTGTAACTTATTTTCAGAAATTACTGATATTTTGAAACAATTTAAGGCCAAAACATGTAAAAAGAAAAAATAATATTACATTTTAATAAGAAAAAAAGGAAAAAATTATATCGGCCCATATCGGCCCTATCTTGATATTTCAACGGTCAATTCTATCTTTACCTTGTTTATTTATATTTCAATTTATTTTATAGTTCCCTTGTTCCCTTTTCATTCTTTTTTTTAAACAATATGTTTATAGGTATTTTTTATTTTTTTTTCCAGTTTAACAGCATCAGTTCAACAACCATACAAAAGGAAATGCTGCCAACTCCCCCCCCCCCCCTCCCCGAGTTACAGAAAAATAGATGCATATTAACCCCCCCCCCCCCCGAGAAAAAAAATAAATAAAAAAATCGGCCAGACCCCCCCTATATAGCCTCAACTTGAGCATAATACTGTATGCATATAAAGTGCTGTAAAAACAAAGCCTGGGAACACTTTTACTGAAAGAGGACAATAATACAATGAAACACTTGTGTGACCCAAATTAAAAGATTAATAAAAAATAAAGTGCAAAGAAGAGTCTCTGGGCTGCCAGGGCAGGTAAATAGAAATACTGACATCAAAACACAACCAGATAAATAAGATGTAATATCCCATTCCGAATCAATCTCAGGAGATGTTTCAGTCATGAAGAACTGTGACACGGACTGTGACACTGAAACATCTCCTGACACCTGTGCTTGGGTCCTTTGCGTTCTTATATTGTCTGAGATCAGTCAGTCCACCATGCGCCACAGAAAACACACGCCTACATACTTTGCAGTTTGCTTTGTAAACATCTCCACTGACGCAATCAAGCCAGGGGTTTGCCAGTTCCCACTCAGGTCTGTACTTCTGGAGGCATTTTGTCTTTTTAGGACACGGTGGAGTCACAGTGTCTGCTGTAGACATGTTCAAAGCGACTTCGAAAAGAAGTCACGATACGCACAGACAGAGGATTGGCACAACGGCACAGAACTCTTCTTAGCAAACGTGAAAGCTGTAGACAGACACTACAGTTAAAGACAACAGGCACTAGTAATAAATACCTTGGAGTAACTCTTGACACACACGCCTCACTTACAAACATCACGAGAGAGGAGGAGGAGGAGGAGGGGATAGGAGGAGGAGAGGGAGAGGAGGAGAGGGGAGGAGAAGGAGGAGAGGAGAGGAGAGAGGAGAGGGAGAGGAGAGGAGGAGAGGAGGGGGAGAGGAGGAGGAGGAGAGGAGGGGAGAGGAGGAGGAAGAGGAGGGGAGGAGAGAGAGGGAGGAGAGAGAGGAAGAGGAGGAGGAGGGAGAGGAAGAGGAGGAGGAGGAGAGGAGATGTTGTACAGAACGCATCACCAGATCAATCTCAGATGCACATCACTCAGCACTATAGGAACTGAACGACACACACACGCATGTGCACACACACACACACACACACACACACACACACACACACACACACACACACACACACACACACACACACACACACACACACACACACACACACACACACACACAGAGGCCAGGCCACAGCGGACCAAAATAAATCGCTCGTTACCCACAGAAAGGCAGAAAGCATACCAACGCACGCAGTAAAATACAGCCAATTAATTCATAATCAACACAGACCCGCCCCACACAGCTACTAAATATAAAAAAAAAAAAATCACTCACCATTGACGACGTTACAGGAAATAGTGTCCCTCGTAAATAGACTCCCTCCCATCTGATCACTTGTAAATTAAATCCATCCTTCGATATTTTCTTATGAAAAAGGTCTCCATTCGTCTTCCCCAGCCAGCCCACTCAGAGCGAGACTAAGTTGGCCCGTCTGACCTGGTAGTCCGATAACCTTGGTTGTGGGGGTCTATCTTCGTAGGTTTTAATGCAACTCCCGGTTCTCCCTGGCCACAGGTAAACACATGTTTTGCGAATCCTCCCCCAAACTCCTTATACTATCTCCGATTACTGGAGATCACTGGTGATGACATCATCACAGTCACGCTGCGGTCCTAATGTTGGCGCAACGTTTAATTTAGCCTACTGTGTTGTTACAGCTGTACTGTATTGTACCCATTCTGCAATCTGTTAATACAATTTTCAATCAATCAATCAATCAATCAAACAGCCGGAGAACTTGATGACATCATCACAGTCACGGAGCTCTTCTCTTATTTGAGTGTCAGAACATTGCGGGCTGTCAATCATTCAATCCCTGTTCGTGAGTGGCGTGCGCAAAAATGCACGGGCGGGGCTTAGATGACTCAAATAGCCTATTTTGATTGGATAATAATCAACTAAGATCAACCCATGCAAAAAAGTTGCACTAAGTGATTGACAGCTCGCCATTACTGCAGTTATGTGATGAGCAGGCCTGATCAGAGAGCTCAGAGCTGTCACTTGGCCATTTTTGAAGAAGAAAAAAATTCACTGGCATGTTTTTTACAGAGGAAAACATTTCTAAAAAAAAATTATAATAATAATAATAAAAAAATAAATAAAAAAATATATACATATATATATATGTAAATGAATAATAATTATGAGTGAATTTCTGCCTCAGGTGTTGTCATTGAATAACCTCTACTGAAATGCACCCAGTAAGATACTTGAACTACTGATATTTCTCCTGTAAGAAGGGAGAGTTAAAGGGTAAATGCACCCAGTAAGATACTTGAACCACTGATATTTCTCCTGTAAGAAGGGAGAGTTAAAGGGTAAATGCACCCAGTAAGATACTTGAACCACTGATATCTCCCCTGTAAAGAGGGAGAGTTAAAGGGCAAATTCACCCAATAAGATACCTGAACCACTGATGTTCTCCTGTAAAAAGGACGAGTTAAAGGGTCAATGCACCCAGTAAAATACTTGAATCTCACTGATAACATATTGATTATAGTTGAATCGCTGATGGTTCTCCTGTAAAGAAAGATGGTTTAAAGGGTCATTTCACCTAATAAGGTATTTGCATTCCTATAACCTTGAATATTTCCATTGGTACTTTGTTCGTATTACACGTGCAAAGGAAGAGTTTAAAGGGTAATTTCACCTAATAAGGTACTTGCATTCCCTGCACACTTAAAGATTTAAATTAATATGTTTAAACACTTACCTACTGAAATGATAAACTGATATAGAGTTTACTGAATGATAAACTGTTATAGAGTTTACTGATCTGCAATTGCAGAAGAAAGATAACGAGTTACTCACCAAAAAGGGATACATCTAATGTCCAAACATAAACCTAGCTTTTAGCTAGTGACAACCTCAGAGACGTCTGAACCGAACCTAATGTGTTGATCCAATCAACCTAGGACTTGATATCGAATGAACCTTCCTGAAAGAGGGAGTGGTTAAGAAAATAACCAAAAAGGGATACTTCACCACTTTACGTTGTATGTATTGTAATTGTCTACTGTCTAGCTAGCGCTGTCGAGAATAAAATACCGGTCATTGTTATAACCTTGTCTCTGGCCTGCCATTCCTTTAACTGTGTATATTACTCCTCTCCTCATTCGAATCTAGAACTGGTCCGTGGCGAACAGCTGTTACTGTTAGTGACACAAGTGCTACACCTGCAATTTATATCAATGACGTTTTCTCCCTCTGATATATGATGAGGCATAAAATAAATCCATAAGGGGTGGATTTTTGGGGGACAAGGATTGAAGGGACACTGGAATATTTATCCAAGGGAAGTTTTTGAGCAATTCAAATAACCGCATGCAGAACAACAATAGGATAAGAACAGGCTTTAATTAGGTAATCATTGTTTTGTTGATGCAATTATGAGGAAAGCATGGGGCTGCTGAAAGGGAAGAGCGAGCCCACATTGGTGGAATGAACTACCCATCCCAGTTAGGACAGCCGAATCCCGTCCAATCTTTCGCCGTCGACTAAAGACTCACTTCTTCAACCATTATCTGAAATGATAAAAAAAATAAAAAAAATAAAATAAAAAAAATCTAACCCCGACTAACCTTACTGTCATGCACTTGTCCTAATAAACTAACCTACACTGTAACACGCAACACTTTGATGAACATTGTTACTCAGCTGATAGAGTTATACCCTTCTTGCTGTCTTGTCACACAGAACTTGTAAGTCGCTTTGGATAAAAGCGTCAGCTAAATGACTAAATGTAAATGTAAATGTAAATTATAATAGAGGATGATAACATAAAAACCATTTTATTAGCACCCTTTCACTACATTATTTGGTTGGATTTGTGGTTTCATTCTGCAAGGTGAAATGCTATGCCAATGAATAATAATAATAATAATAATAATAATAATAATAATAATAATAATAATAATAATAATAATAATAATAATAATAATAATAATAATAATAATAATAATAATAATAATAATAATAATAATAATAATAATAATAATAATAATAATAATAATAATAATAATACATTCAATTTATAGTGCACTCTACATTTTTTTAAAACATCTTTAAGTGTTTTTTGGTGCTTTGCCAAAATATGTCCATCGCATTCTGACTGTATACTATTTGCTTTGTCAATCCAGGGTGCGTTTGCTTTGGCAATCGGAGGCCCTGTGAGTGGGCGGGGCCGTTTCACTTGACTCAGTGGATAGAATAGTCTTCACCTTGCAGTTCTAGATTAGGCTAGTTAGAGAGTGGATGTAGTGGTGGTATCAGTTCTAGATTAGGTTTGTTAGAGAGTGGATCTAGCGCCGGTGGTATCAGTTCTAGATTAGGTTAGTTAGAGAGTGGATGTCGTGGTGGTATCAGTTCTAGATTAGGTTAGTTAGAGAGTGGATGTCGTGGTGGTATCAGTTCTAGATTAGGTTAGTTAGAGAGTGGATGTCGTGGTGGTATCAGTTCTAGATTAGGTTCGTTAGAGAGTGGATGTAGCGGTGGTATCAGTTCTAGATCAGGTTAGTTAGCACTTTGATTGCCTAAGGCTAAATTCATGATATACCATAGGTTGCCAGCTCTATTTGTCTATGGATAAGTACCCCTTCTTTGCAGGGCTATAACTTTTTAAATTCTATTGCTAAATTGCCATTATTATGGCCCATTCAAAGTCCTATATGTATTGTTCATTGTGTAGCAACGTTAAACTTTTTCATTCACATATTCATAGTAAAATATGGTCTAATGTATAAGTATGTTTTCATCTCTTTCTGCAGCTTTCTCCAGGGCCCTGTTTCTTGTACCTGGATAACTGAGTTAGCCGGATAACTTTAGCTGGATAACTGGGTTAGCCGGACTTTCCGATTTCATGTACCTGGATTTTCCAAATCACCATGACAACATATCCAAAAGTTTGAGCCTGCTCGAAAGCAGAGTTCAAGTTCAAGTTAGCCTGAACTATCGCCACGCCCCCGCAAAGAAGTGACAGCCCGTTTCCTGAAACTATTCCCACAGTCTACGATCTGCATTATACCATTCTGAATTACGTTTTTGTGCTCCATTCTTCCAGAGGGGGCTTTTGAAATGTAAAATAGACCCAAAATGCTGATATTAAATTCACTTTGTCCTAAATAATGCACGTTATATATACCGTGGCGACGGTGGCGCTCGCTCGTGCGACGTACACATGATGTGGTTATTTTAATTGTAACTGGGATTAAGATGTCTGATGAGATGCGCTGTTTGATGGATTTGAGAAATTGAATGAGCCGTTGACGTCACATGAATGAATGAGGATAAAGAAATAAAACTTCATTCAAAATAAGGGATATTCTAAACACGGGTCTCTCGTTCATTAATGTATAAACAATGAATCTATCCCATCTGGCACAGTGGCCCAGCGGTAGCGCTCAAGTCTGCCAATCTAGCGATCCGGGTTCAAATCCCGGTGTTTCCAATATGATTTTTTTGAATATAATATTAATGATTATACGCCAAAGTAGCCTGGTTTTAAGTTAAAATATTATAAATCTACATGCATTGAGGATGTCATTCTTTATATAGCTCTCAACGTGCACCAAATTGAATTATTCCTATATTGCAAAAAGAAGGACCCCGGTCTTGAACCCGGGTCGTCCGTGTGGAAGTCAAAAGAACAACCCGTTGGACCACATTGGAGATAAGTTAAACATTGACTATACATCAATCAATGGGCAAGAAAGCCGTCTCGTAATTCTGTATAACAGTTAACTAGTTATTTTCGCTAGCAAGATCTCATTTGATTATTCAATCCAGCAGGCAAGTTTAAAGAAATATAATCTGATTGATTGAGGTAATGAGGGACTTAGAATTAGCCTATAGATAACGCATTTAACTTGTCGGCGAGGCGATTGAGCCTATTGCAATCTGTCAATAAAGTCTTAAATCAATTAATCAATCAATGCCGTTGAGAATCAGGGTCTCTGCCATCGATACGTGCTGGCTTTCCACCTAAAACGGGAGCGCGCATCTAGCCTGACTTGAGCCTGACTCTCAAGTCTGGCTTGAGTTAACGAGACTGAATCCTCCTTTGTGAAACAGGAAAATCCCGGCTTTGAACATCGGGTTAACTGAAGCTGGATAATGGACATGTTGATCGACTTAGTTGAACCACGTACATGAAACAGGGCCCAGAACGTGATTTATAGCCCCAAATGCATTATATTGATGATGAAATACAGTTTGATGGCAATCGGCGCGATATAAAAGATTTCAATTGGACGTACTTCTAGAAGTTTCTACGTATCATCTGATGTTGACCGGATGGGCGGGGGATCGTTTATAATTCCGTGGGCAGCGTTATATCATTCATCATATGTTCATCAGAGCAGTTTATATCGAACACGTTCAAAAATAACGCTGAATCTTACCGTATCTTCCTCGCGCCGTTGGACGATCAGCGTGGTGTAGACCGTTTTCGATTATGGGATGTTTATCCTGAAGAACCATTTCCAGGTTGTATACTACTATATACGTCCAAATAACGTTGTTTATTGAGTTAGGGCGAGCGATTGATCATCCAGTGTGTTGAGATGGAGTCCGGCTACCGATCGTGAGTGCCCGGAGCACATAGGATGAGCACTTCCTGTTTGGCGAGCCCCTCCCTCTTGGCCGATCTGCCGATCGGCCACCAGATGGCGCTCTCGAACCGTTAAACAGTTGATGGGAGCTCACCAGTACATCTCAGGGCTCCGGAAAGAAAATATAATTTCGATCACAGATTTTTGAAATATTGATATCAAAGACGAGTTACGGCGTCTTCGGCAACTTGAGCATGGCGGGCAAGGACGCCTAAAAAGTCTTCCGGCAGCCAAAGTGTTAGAGAGTGGATGTACCGGTGGCCTTTAACCTCTTAAATCCGTACCGGGCCAAGATTTATTTCACAAATAGATCAATACCGTCCGTATTAAGTGATGTTGTGTTTCTTTTTCAAATGTAACCAAGAGTAAAGACCCTAACCCTATCAAAACAGCAGTCAAAGTGTATATTTTCAGCACTACGTTGGTTTAGCAATGATTTGAAGTGTTATTAGCCAAATATTCTGCGCATTACATCGGAAATTGGAGGATTTAGATGCCAGGACAGGAAGCCGTCATGAAATCGTTGTAGTCCTAAGAAAGACGAGACCCAGTGCTTTCGATGGACATCTAAATTTCATAAAACTACACTACCCAGCTCACACCAGCGGCAGACAACGGAAGTCCAACCATTTTCTTCGTAGAAATATTGATGTGAATGTTGTGATTATTTCACGGGTCAAACTAACCTCAACGCTATTGCCTTAAAATACAACGTATATTGTTTATGTACCTTTCTGTGAACGTCTAGGAAAATAAATTTATTTAAATCCGGAAAAAAATGGCGGAGCTATGGACATTATACAAAAGTAACTGTACTTACAGTAGATTTCATTCACAGTCTTTGCTGCCCTATACCAGGCGCCTGGTTTTACAAAATCCAGATTTAACTCTGCCATTTGAAAGAGGAGATTTGGCCTGATCCATCGATATATGACTTGGCCCTAATAAGGTAATTTATAGGTCTGATATTGTTTTCTATTTCTGGTGTGGCAGCAATACGCTTCTGTAGATATTCTATATTCTATTTTCATATTTCATATGGCATGTGTCCGGATGGAAAAATTCAGTACTGTATCTACAAAAAATGCTGTAAATCATCTGCCCTTTGTTAATTTGCTTAGATTTTAGTACACTTGATCTCAAGAAGGTGCTGAATGAGCTCAGTGGAAGTGTTTTTCACATCTGGTCAATGTTAGCATGGTGTTATTCACCGTCAAAGAAAATAAATGTATATTCTCCTGCTAAAATGCTAAAATTAACCAGACATGGAACATTGCAACTGAGCTCATTCAGCACCTTCTTGAGATCACGTGTACAAAAAATCTAAGCAAATGGATAAAGGGCAGATGATTAACTCATTGACTGCCATGCTGTTTTCCCATCTTTACTCCCTGGCGCCAGCGTTATTGACCATGCGGACCCATCGTATATTCTATATTATAGCTATGGAGACAATAGTATGGCTCATTTGACAGGCACTATTTATAGTTCAACATGGACAAAACCAGTTCATTTCTACATACTTTCGTTTGTGCGCTATTCCACGCTAAACATTGCCCGTTTCAAAATAATCCAGTCTCGTTTTCTAGATAGTGAGATATGGTGTGTTATATGCATATACGAAAATCGTTCGGGTTGCTTGCCTGAAACCTATATTTCCAAATCAAAGGTATATACCATATTAGATGTTTCTACACAAAATCATCAAGGGGGGGGTCGTTTTACAAAGCTGCAATCGTTACCAAAATCATGTTTTAGGTTCGGTAAAATATGACGCTGTGATCAATACAAAAGCATGTTTTAGGTTCGGTAAAATAGACCTTACCTTAGTCATAAGGTACTCCAAAATGAATAATCCCAGTAGTTCCATCGCAATCGCCATTATTGGTGTGCATTGGGCCTATAAGTTTCAAGTTTCAAGTTTCAAGTTTCTTTAATAGTTGTCATACAGAAGTACAGAATACTTTTATGCTAAATGCTTCTTACTGTTACGCTCCAGAGACTGTGCTAGACAAGATAAGTATCAAATAACATAGTATAGCATGTAAATTAGAAGTAGAAAATGAGGTCACAGTGTTCAGTATAGACATATGTACAATGTTCGATGCAGAATAGACGTAACTGAGTTACCATATAATATACAATACTATGCAGTGTACTAATATACAGTACAATACTATATAGTGCAAAGCAGAAATGGGATGAGGTACAATTTAGGTACAATTTACAGTAAGGTGTACGAGTTGTTGTGCAATCCTTTATCAATAAATATAAAGTGTGGGGAGTGGGTGCTAAAGTGTTTGTTTAAAGTGAGTGTGTGCTATAAAGTGTGGGGAGTGGGTGCTACAGTGTGTTTGTTTAAAGTGAGTGTGTGCGTGTGGATGTGTGTGCTATGTGCGTTTGATGGTTGTTGTGTAGTGTTCATTGTTCGTTGAGCAGCCTGATGGCCTGGGGATAGAAGCTTCTTCTGAGTCTTTCTGTGCTCGCCTTGAGACTCCGGTATCGCTTGCCTGACCGCAGCAGTTCAAAGAGGCAGTTGTTCGGGTGACTGGAGTCCTTAATGATTCTCTTAGCCTTGCCCCTGCACCGCTTGTTGTAAATGTTCTGGAGGGTGGGGAGCCCCCCTCCAATTGTGCGTTCGGCTGAACGTGTCACTCTTTGTAGTCTGCTTCGGTCTTGTGCAGTGCTAATCCCAAACCAGGAGGTGATGTTGCCAGTCAGGATGCTCTCTATTGTACATGAGTAGAAGTTCTTAAGGATCTTCTGACTGACTTGGAACTTCCTTAGGCACCTGAGGAAGTAGAGGCGTTGTCGTGCCTAATACGGGAAGCAATAGGTTTCAGGCGAGCAGATCAGCGACAGATAGCTGTGTGCTGATTCACTTTGAGGGGGAGGGGATTCCTGCAGCCGGAGGTACCAAGGCACTGAAAGACAACTGAGAGACCCAGTTCAAAAGGTAGGCTGTCACCTGTCGGGATTCGATCGTCATTGCAATTATAACGTAGGCAGCGGTGCCAGGGAGACACAGGCTGGTCCGTGTAAGTGTTTAGAATGGGAAAATAAAAAAAAATAAAAAAGGATCTAAAAACGAGAAAAGACGTTTTTGGCACTCAACGGTTGGATTTGAAACATGATAATTATTGTGTTTGGCGCAGAAAGAGTTAACAGGAGGTTTTATAGATACAGTGCTGAATTCTGCCATCCGGACACATGCTATTTGAAATATGATTATAGAATATAGAATATCAGTGTGAGGGGTTCGGCGTGGGTATAGGAGAGGAGACCCCAAATGCAAGAACACGAGCTGAGAGAGTAAAAGGCAGAGGCGACGGATGAAAGTGAACAGGCTTTTATTTGAACAGTTGCGACAAGGATACACGTTACAAAACGGTAGCAAAACAAAAGCAAACTGTAAACCCGAAAACAAACAATACACAGCAGAGCTGGAAGGATAAGGAACGGACTCACGGGGAAATACAGGTGACAAAGTGAGTACGGGGCAGAACACAACTGTGGTAAATAAATCAATGGTGCGACAATGAATGTGAGGAACGGGCAGGTCTAAATAGTGCCCGTGATTAACAATTACTAATGAGTGCCAGCTGGTATGGGCCAGGCATGGCCAAGACAGGTGACACTAGGTATTTAGTATGTAAAAATGTCTAACACTATGAAGACATGTAAAAAGGGGTGAACCTTAAAGGAACACATGTAAAGTTAAACACTTACAAAAACATATGTAAAGGAGATAAACCTTTAAAAGGAAACATATGAAAAGATAAACCTTTTAAAAACACAAGCTAAAACGCACCACGCAACATGAACAGATAAAACACAGCATTAAAGGAATCCAGCAAACCTAGACTAACATGCCATAGAGAGTCCAGTACCTGGAGTTGCTGCGTTTGGCCACCAGAGGGCGGCCGAAAACCCCTGTTCATATTGTTCGGGAATGATCCCTGGCTGGGACCATGACAGTACCCCCCCCCAAAGGGTCGGCTCCCAGACGACTGGTAAGACCGTCCGGGAACGGGCGAGGCGGGGGGCCGAGACCCCGGAAAAAACGGGGGGCGAGGACCCGGAGAGCCGGGACCGGGAGGCCGCGAAAAGAACCCAGGAGGGGCAAAGCAGCAGGGGACCCGAGGAACAGGACCAGAGGGAAGCCCGGGGAAGGGGGAGCGGGGCACCGGGCCAGGGCGGGCGGAGCCGGGGACAAAGGCCCGACGACAGGGGCCGGCAAACGTGGACAGAGGCCCGGTGAGGGGGACTGGACACGGGGATGAAGGGCCGGTGAGGAGGACTGGAAACGGGGACGGAGGACCGGTCAGGGGGCCTGGAGCAAAGGGGCGTGGGCGTCAGGCCCGGAGCAGGACCCCGGATGAGGGACCCTCCAGACGCAGGACTCGGGGCCGGACCAGAAGGGCCGGACCAGAAGGGCCGGAGCGGAGGCGCGAAGACGACTACCCCGGAGCAGGACCCCGGACGGGGACCACTCCACGTGCAGACCTCGGGACCGGGTGCAGAACCCCGGACGGGGGTCTCTGCGGATGAAGACCACGGCGAAGACCATGGCGTAGGACTGGACCAGACGAAGAGCCGGGACCAGACGAGGAGCCGGGGCCAGTCGGAGAGCCGGAACCAGACGAGGAGCCGTAATCAGTCGAGGAGCCGGGGCCAGATGAGGAGCCTGGACCAGACGAGGAACCGGGGCCAGACGAGGAGCCGGGGCCAGTTGGAGAGCCGGGACCAGACGAGGAGCCGGAATCAGTCGAGGAGCCGGAACCAGACGAGGAGCCGGGACCAGACGAGGAGCCGGGACCGGGCATAGCACCTGGGGCTAAGCTAACAGGGGCTAGGCTGGCAGTAGAGGCTGGGTTAGCTGAAGAAGCCCTGCTAACTGTGAGGGCTTTACTAGCTTTTCTAGACTTGCTAGCAGTAGCAGGGGGAGCTAAGCCTGTACTAAGGGCCGGAACCACACTGAGTCTCCTAACTGAGGAAGCCATAGGTTTAGCTGTAGGGCCTGTAGAACTAGCAGTGGCTGACCTAGCAGGGGATGCTAAGGAGGTAGCTGACAAGGCTTTATTGGCTACAGGGGCTACAGGGCCTGGGCTAGCAGGGAGGACTGAAGTGCTAGCTTTAGGTGCTAAGTTGCTAGCTGCAGAAGCTAAACTAGCAGACAGGGCTGGACTAGTTGAGAAAGCCTGGCTAGCTGAAGGAGCTTTGCTAGCCTCCCTAGGCTTACTAGCAGTAGCAGAAGGAGCTAAGCTAGAGATACAGGCCGAGCCCACAGTGAATTTCCTACCAGAAGAAATCATTGACTTGGTCAAGTCAAGAGTCAAGTCAAGAGTTTTAATTGTCACGGCATACAGGTATACAATGAAATGCGGGTGGTCTTGCCCGCAACGATGTGCAATACAGTGGTACAACATATAATAGAATAAAAAAATGAAAAAACAACATTGTGCAGTAAACAGGTAACAGGTAACATGGAGTGACATCTCGGTATCTGTACATAGTTATTTACAGAGCATATGGGACATGCTAGTTAGCTTTGGTAGTGCAATACACTGTTCCTGTTATTCTAATTTAAAGTGTCCTTTCCTTTTGGCCATAAGTGTGCGTGTGTGCGACATGAGTGTGTGCCCGCTCATGTTAAAGTGTTGAGTGGCTGCTCGTGTGTGAGCGTGCACAGCGTGCGTGTCGTGTGTGTGTTCATGTGTGCTTGTGTGTGGATAGTTCAATGTTCTGAGCACTCAATGTTCATTGTTCAGGGCTCTGATGGCCTGGGGGAAGAAGCTGAGCCTAAGCCGCTCTGTCCTAGTAGCTGGGGTTCGCAGGCGTCTGCCTGACCTCAGCAGCTGAAACAGGCTGTTATTGGGGTGGTGAGGGTCCTTCATTATCCTGCAGGCTCTGGATTTGCACCTCTTGTTGTATAGAACCTGCAGGGGGGTAGTGCAATACTTGTGGTACGCTCGGCTGAGCGCACCACTCTCTGTAGGGCCTTCTTGTCCTGTGCCGTGCTGTTTCCATACCAGGCAGTGATGTTTCCGGTCAGGATGCTCTCTACAGCTCCTGAGTAGAAGGACTGGAGTATCTGGTTGTGGGGGCAGAGGTTCTGCTAGCTGTGTTAGCTACGGTCGCTATGCTAGCGGCTATGCTAGTAGCCTGGACTGTGTTAACAGAGCCGGGGTTAGCAGTACTAGCTGGGGAAGCTAGGCTAACGGCTATGCTAGTAGCCTGGACAGTGTTAACAGAGCCGGGGTTAGCAGTACTAGCTGGGGAAGCTAGGCTAATGGCTATGCTAGTAGCCTGGACTGTGTTAACGGAGCCGGTGTTAGCAGTACTAGCTGGGGAAGCTAGGCTAACAGCTATGCTAGTAGCCTGGATAGTGTTAACAGAGCGGGGACTAGCATTACTAGCTCTGGAAGCTAGGCTAACGGCTGGGCTAACAGCCTGGGCAGTGTTAACAGAGTGAGAGTTAGCAGTACTAGCTGGGGAAGCTAGGCTAATGGCTATGCTAGTAGCCTGGATAGTGTTAACAGAGCGGGGACTAGCATTACTAGCTCTGGAAGCTAGGCTAACGGCTGGGCTAACAGCCTGGGCAGTGTTAACAGAGCGAGAGTTAGCAGTACTAGCTGGGGAAGCTAGGCTAACGGCTGGGCTAACAGCCTGGGCCGTATTAATGGCGAGAGGACTCTGTGTACCTGCGGAGGACGGCGTGCTGGTAACCGGAGCTTCGAGAGCAAAGGACAGGAGCTCCCGAATCAGCCAACGGATCACACGGCTGTGTGCTTCCAGCTGGAGCGCCTGCTCCGTTCTGCGTTCACCAACCGAGGTGAGCAGCATGTACACAGCCCATCTCTCCTCTGAAGATGAAGAGAGGAAGTCCCCTTTGAAGAACCTCTCCATCGAGAGGAGCGCGTCGCTGGCTCTTACAGTCTTCGTGGGTGCTGGGGCCAGAACTGGTCGCACCATTCTGTGATGGTTTCGGCGGGAAATACAGGTGAAAAAGTGGGTATGTGGCCGAACACAACTGTGGTAAACAAATCAATGGTGCGACAATGAATGTGAGGAACGGGCAGGTCTAAATAGTGCCCGTGATTAACAATTACTAATGAGTGCCAGCTGGTATGGGCCAGGCATGGCCAAGACAGGTGACACAAGGTATTTAGTAAAAGAAAACTCACATCATTATTAAAAGCATGTGTAAAGGGAATATCTTAAAGGAACACATATATAAAAAGAACAACCCTTAAGCAAACATATGTAAAACATTTTAACATTATAAAGACATGTGAAAAGGGGTGAACCTTAAAGGAACACATGTAAAGTTAAACACTTACAAAAACATATGTAAAGGAGATGAACCTTTAAAAGGAAACATATGAAAAGATAAACCTTTTAAAAACACAAGCTAAAACGCACCACACAACATGAACAGATAAAACACAGCATTAAAGGAATCCAGCAAACCTAGACTAACATGCCATAGAGCAGTGGTTCTCAAACTGTGGTACGCGTACCACTAGTGGTACTTGGTGGTACTGCTGGTGGTACTTGAAAACATTTCCAAAAATGTTTTGCAGTCAGGCCACTGAACTTAGAAGCAGGCCAGGCCAGTGTTTCTGGTTGCGGCAGCGCGATAGTTAGATAATCTAAGTGGGGAACAACCAGGAGATCACTGTGACAGAGAGTAATGCAGTCTAAGGGGCCGCGTCCACCTAGCGCATATTTCTCCGTGAAACATGCTGGGCTTGCGCCGGCAGCGCTGGCATGCAGCGCATCTTGTAGATGACAGAACGAAATCTACAGCCATGCCGCGGTTTTGCACATATTATAGCATATTTGAATAACTTTATTGTATATTAATTATATATATAGTTATTGCCTGACACCACAGTTCGCCCTTTGCTTTTTATTAGCTTTTTAGTAGTGTATTCGTGTAGTTATTATTATTAGTTTTGTCGCGAATCTCAATGGTCTGTGGGAGACAGCCAGACAGGCAGGCAGCTCCGGTGTCAGGTTACAAACAGAGTGGTAGATGAATGGCTGTGATTGGTTGTCTGAAAATGAGCCCAGCGCATCGCTCTGAAAGTTGAGAAAGTTTCAACTTTCAGCCGCACAAAAAAAGCTGAGAAAAGAAGCCGACGGCAGCGCACTTCCTAGAGGCGGCCGCATGCGGCCGCATGCGCTCCCTCCCCATTGGAATACATTGAAAACAGATGCGTGCGGTCAGAAATATGCGCCAAGTGGACGCGGGCCCTAAACAGTCATAAATCTTTAATTCAACTTCAGCCCTGATCATAACCATTTATTTTTAGATTTCTTGTAATGTCAGATAAAAAATGAAATACTCCCACTTTTCTGAAAAGAGTTGGTGTTAAATCTGACATTACAAAAAATCCATCAAAATATGTGTTGCTGCTAATCATTGACACATGCCTAGCCTGTAATAATCCCCCCCAGAAAGATTTACTTTGCATTTGATATATTGTAAATATTTTACTTTTTGTGTGTTTTTTTAACAATAATTTGTGATGCCATCACACAAACTGGCATTTAAAGGGTAAACATTCAAAAATGTATTGAATATGTGTTTTCTTTTCTTTTTTACAATAATTTGTGATGCCCATCACAAACACTGGCATTTAAAGGGTAAAAATTCAAAAATTCCTGCACCAGAATGCAGGAAATTAAGGTTTTGTAACAAAATAATTGTGTGTGTGTGTGTGTGTGTGTGTGTGTGTGTGTGTGTGTGTGTGTGTGTGTGTGTGTGTGTGTGTGTGTGTGTGTGTGTGTGTGTGTGTGTGTGTGTGTGTGTGTGTGTGTGAGAGTGAGAGTGAGAGAGAATGACGGACAATTGCTTGCTGTGTGAGAGAGAGAGAGAGAGAGAGAGAGAGAGAGAGAGAGATAGAGAGAGAATTAAGTACATTTGCTGAAATACAGTTGTTCTTAATTTTCTCACTTGCTATGTGAGAATGTTAGTTATTATGTTCTCAATGCCCCTTGCATTGTATGAGTTGTGTGGAAGCGTTTGCTAGTTCTAGTGCTATCCCTTTGTACATTGTGGCTGTGTCTGACAAAAGTTAACAATAAATAATGGTATTAGGAATACATTTGCCTCCTGCGTGAACTGTGCATAGCTGAATAGACTGTATTTTAACGCCGTCATATGGTGGTACTTGGAGAGCCAGCTACGTTCTCAGGTGGTACTTGGTGTAAAAAGTTTGAGAACCACTGCTTAGAGAGTCCAGTACCTGGAGTTGCTGCGTTTGGCCACCAGAGGGCGGCCGAAAACCACTGTTCATATTGTTCGGGCATGATCCCTGGCTGGGACCATGACAATCAGGCATATAAATTACCTTATTATGGCCAAGTCACACAT
Source organism: Notolepis coatsorum (assembly GCF_963971535.1). NCBI lineage: Eukaryota > Metazoa > Chordata > Actinopteri > Aulopiformes > Paralepididae > Notolepis > Notolepis coatsorum. The sequence goes on along the minus strand of NC_140172.1, from coordinate 49,926,531 downwards.
ATGGCAGAGTTTAATCTGGATTTAGTACCACCAGGTGCCCCTGATAGGGTAGCAAAAACCGTGAATGAAATCTACTTTAAGTACAGTTACTTTTTACACTGACACAACCTCTATAACACACTGACACAACCTCTACAACACAGTGACACAACCTCTACAACACAGTGACACAACCTCTACAACACACTGACACAACCTCTATAACACACTGACACAACCTCTACAACACACTGACACAACCTCTACAACACACTGACACAACCTCTACAGCACACTGACACAACCTCTACAACACAGTGACACAACCTCTACAACACAGTGACACAACCTCTACAACACACTGACACAACCTCTACAACACACTGACACAACCTCTACAACACACTGACACAACCTCTACAGCACACTGACACAACCTCTACAACACAGTGACACAACCTCTACAACACACTGACACAACCTCTACAACACACTGACACAACCTCTACAACACACTGACACAACCTCTACAACACACTGACACAACCTCTACAACACAGTGACACAACCTCTACAACACACTGACACAACCTCTATAACACACTGACACAACCTCTATAACACACTGACACAACCTCTACAAAAGTGGTTCTCAACTGGTCTAGCCTCGGGACCCAACATTTTCCTTTGTCATTAAGTCGCGACCCAAAATGTTGAACCACTATGATTTATGTTAAAAAAAATGCAGTAATACGCAATCTTTCAAAACATGAAATAAACACAAAAAAGTGCAACAAAAGTGCAACTATTGCTAAAAACTTGCTATGCTTAGCAGATTTCTTAGCTTAACATAACATACCTAAGTTTGGGGGAACTAATGGGATAACTGGGGTTGCAACAAAAGTGCAACTAGGGCTAAAAACCCAATGAAATAAAATAATAATAAATAATATGCTTCTTAGCAGATTTCTTAGCTTAACATAACATACCTAAGTTTGGGGGAACTAATGGGATAATTAGGGTTGCAACAAAAGTGCAACTAGGGCTAAAAACACAATGAAATAAAATTATAATAATAATAATAATAATAATAAATAATTATGCTTCTTAGCAGACTTCTTAGCTTAACATAACAGACCTACAGTAAGTTTGGGGGAACTAATGGGATAACTGGGGTTGCAACAAAAGTACAACTAGGGCTAAAAACACAATGAAATGAAATAATAATAATAATAATAATAATAATAATAATAATAATAATAATAATAATAATAATAATAATAATAATAATAATAATAATAATAATAATAATAATAATAATAATAATAATAATAATAATAATAATAATAATAATAATAATAAATAATATATCCTTCTTAGCAGACTTCTTAGCTTAACATCCCAGGGAACTAATGGGATAACTGGGGATGTTGTTTGCTCCTGACAAGAGTCTTAAAGTCTGGGGTGATGGTAGACAAAGCAACTCTGAGGTCATGCTCAATGTCCAATCTGTTCCTCTGATTTATCTTCAACTGGACCAGAGCCGAGAAGCCACTTTCACAAAGATAGGTAGTGCAATTTTTTTTTTTTTAATAATAAAACAAAAAAAAAATTATTTTTTTACACACATCCGCAACCCACTCAAAATGGCCCCGCGACCGACTTTTGGGTTGCGACCCACCAGTTGAGAAGCACTGCTCTACAACACACTGACACAATATATACAGCACACAGACACAACCCCTACAACACAGTGACACAACCTCTCCAACACACTGACACAACCTCTACAACACACTGACACAACCTCTACAACACACTGACACAACCTCTACAACACAGTGACACAACCTCTCCAACACACTGACACAACCTCTACAACACAGTGACACAACCCCTACAACACAGTGACACAACCTCTCCAACACACTGACACAACCTCTAAAACACACTGACACAACCTCTACAACACACTGACACAACCTCTACAACACACTGACACAACCTCTACAACACACTGACACAACCTCTACAACACACTGACACAACCTCTACAACACAGTGACAACCTGTTCAGCCTTTCTACAGTACATCTGTAGACAGTACCCATGTTGCCACTCTCCCACTCTTTCCATGACAAGTGGGTACAGCCTCAGGGGAACCTCAAAGCCACTGCCTTCCTCAGAGGTGTGCCAAGGAATCCTTTCATCACTACTCTTAAGTACTCTTGGACTGCATCCTCAATGACTTCCTGCATGTTAAAAGAGACATGAGCCCTGATTATGCACGTAAAAGCTTTAAATAGCATGTATTTCTGAAGTGCAGCTGCAAGTCCAGAGGGGTTGTGCGCTTCGAAAAAAGAAAGAAAGAAAGAAAGAAAGAAAGAAAGAAAGAAAGAAAGAAAGAAAGAAAGAAAGAAAGAAAGAAAGAAAGAAAGAAAGAAAGAAAGAAAGAAAGAAAGAAAGAAAGAAAGAAAGAAAGAAAGAAAGAAAGAAAGAAAATAAGATCTAATACTTATTGTATCATTAGTTGTATAGTCACTACACTGTGGCCTACACGGCTACACTACACCCCATCAGCAGACTGATACGTGCTGATGCAGCAAAGTACTGTATGCTGCGTTGAGAACCACGCATACAATACCTGGAAAGCTGAGTTCATATTTGAATGCAGAGATGCTTTTCTCTGTAATAGTACATTATTGATTTACCGTTTAAATGCTTTGGAAACACAAGGCAGCCTGGCTTTTCTCACATCTACAGCACTCAGTTCTATATCAGAGGAGAGATTCCAAGGTTTGTAATGATATTGTGATAAACCAGCCTGGAAAGCTGTGTTTAGATGTATTTAAATTCATAGGATATGAAAGATCCAGGGATGAATCACAGAGTCCCCAAACATGACACAGTATCAGTTTATCTAACTGCCGTACATCACTACAAGTCAGGTGATGAAACACAGCACTCTGGAATAAGCCTAAACATGGCACGCATGGATCAAATCCAGCACTGCACTGAATACACACTCGGCGTATGCACATATGCAGCAAGTACCCGGAAACTCACCCTAAGGGGCTACACACTATATAGACACCCACATACAGGGCCGCCTGGGAGAAATGCGAGGCCCTGTGCAAGATTTAAACGCGAGGCCCCCCCTAAAAGGTAAAAAAAAATATATATATATATTTTTTAATACAGTCAACATATTCTTAAATAATAGCGCTGCCCGAGGCTGGGCATGATACAGTCAACATATAGCAAGAGAGAGAGCGAGAGAGAGCTCCCGTTCTACAGTCAATATACAGTGTTATCGCTGCACAGACCCGGCAATGCCCCTGACCCTCCACCAGAGCAAGGCCAGAGAGAGAGAGATAGAGAGAGAGCATGTCTGTTTGTGTGTGTGTTAGAGAGAGAGCATGTATATGTGTGTTAGAAAGAGAGAGAAATATATAGAGAGAGAGCATGTCATTTTGTGTGTTAGAGAGAGGTATAGAGTTTCAAGTTTCAAGTTTCTTTAATAGTTGTCATACAGAAGTACAGAATACTTTTATACAAAATGCTTCTTACTGTTGCGCTCCAGAGACTGTGCAAGACAAGATAAGTATGAAATAAAATAACATAGTAAAATTAGAAGTAAAAAAATGAGGTCACAGTGTTCAGTTTAGACATATGTACAATGTTCGATGCAGAATAGACGTAGTTACCATACAATATACAATACTGTGCAGTGTACTAATATACAATACTATATAGTGCAAGGCAGAAATGGAGAAATGGGACGAGGTGCAATTTAGGTACAATTCACAGTAGGTGTACGAGTTGTAGTGCAAATCCTTTATCAATAAATATAAAGTGTAAGTGTGTTTGTGTGATCTAAAGTGTGGAGAGTGGGTGCTGCAGTGTGTTGTTTGTTTGAGTGAGTGTGTGCGTGTGGGTGTGTGTGCTGTGTGCATTTGATGGTTGTTGCATAGTGATTATTGTTCGTTTAGCGATTATTGTTCGTTTAGCAGCCTGATGGCCTGGGGATAGAAGCTTCTTCTGAGTCTTTCTGTGCTCGCCTTAAGACTCCGGTATCGCTTGCCTGACCGCAGCAGTTCAAAGAGGCAGTTGTTCGGGTGGCTGGAGTCCTTAATAATTCTCTTAGCCTTCCCCTTGCACCGCTTGTTGTAAATGTTCTGGAGGGTGGGAAGCCCCCCTCCAATTGTGCGTTCGGCTGAACGTGTCACTCTTTGTAGTCTGCTACGGTCTTGTGCAGTGCTATTCCCAAACCAGGAGATGATGTTGCCGGTCAGGATGCTCTCTATTGTACATGAGTAGAAGTTCCTAAGGATCTTCTGACTGACTTGGAACTTCCTTAGGCGCCTGAGGAAGTAGAGGCGTTGTCGTGCCTTCTTCACAACACTGTCAATGTGTGTGGTCCATGTCAAGTCCTCGGATATGTGGGCTCCGAGGTACTTGAAACTGTTCACTCTCTCAACCGGTGCCCCGTCGATGCTGAGGGGGCTGTAGTCCTTGACCCCCGACCTCCTGAAGTCCACAATCATCTCTTTTGTTTTGCTGACATTCAGGGAGAGGCAGTTCTCCTGACACCACTGTGACAGGTTCTCTACCTCTTCCAGGTAGGCCCTTTCGTCGTTGGCAGAGATCAGGCCCACCACTACTGTGTCATCAGCAAATTTGATGATGGTGTTGTTGTTCCGCTGTGCTACGCAGTCATGTGTGTACAGGGAGTAGAGGAGGGGGCTCAGAACACAGCCCTGGGGGGCCCCTATGTTGAGCGTGATGGATGAGGAGGTGCAGTTGCCGGCTCTTACCACCTGGGGTCTGCCCGTCAGGAAGTCCAAGACCCACTGGCAGAGGTCATAGTTCAAGCCCAGGTCCCTGAGCTTGGCTATGAGTTTGGAGGGGACTATGGTATTGAATGCTGAGCTGTAGTCGATGAACAGCATTCTCACATAGTTCCCCTGCCTCTTGTCCAGGTGTGATGCTGCTGTGTGCAGCACATGGGCTATGGCGTCCTCCGTGGACCTGTTGGGGCGATATGCAAATTGCAGAGGGTCCAGGTTGATGGGGAGGGAGGAACAGATGTAGCCCTTCACTAGCTTCTCAAAGCACTTCATGGCTATGGAGGTGAGGGCTACAGGGCGGTAGTCGTTGAGGCAAGCGGGCGTAGATTTTTTGGGTACAGGGATGATGGTGGACTTCTTCAGACAGGTGGGGATGACAGCCTGTTCCAAGGACAGGTTGAAGATGTCAGTGAATACCGGGGCCAGTTGGTCGGCACAGACTTTCTGCCTTCCTGATATTCACTTTTTTAAAGATCCGTCTCACCTCATGCTCTGTTACCCTGAACACTGAGTCTCCATCAGCAGACCCCCCCCCCCCCCCCCCCCATTGCCGTGGTTTGTAGGCTGGTGTTGTTATTCACAGCCTCAAACCTCGCATAGAAGGAATTGAGATCATTTGCTAAGGAGATGTCACTGTTCAGTTTGAGGGGGGTGCCTTTGTAGTCTGTCATTGTTCTGAGCATGTCTGTGTGTTAGAAAGAGAGAGAGAGAGAGAGCATGTGTGTTTGTGTGTTAGAGAGAGAGAGCATGTCTGTGTGTGTGTGTGTTAGAGAGAGAGCATGTATGAGAGAGATAAGCAAAGATGAGCCCCTAAAGGATATTAAATTTTTAATGGAAGAACAAAACAGAAGGAAAAGATAACTTCACAAAGGCAACATGAATATACATAGATCCAAAAGGACAAAGATCAACACTTAAATCCAAAGAGAAGAGGGTCTATACCAGAGAAAACAAAGTAGCAAGGAGCCAATGGCCGACATCAGCTAAATAGGCTAACTGCAAATAGAGTAGCCAGGTACTGACACCAGGCCACACACAGCTTTGGCCAACGCTACCCAAGCTACACAAACGACCAAGACAATTCACACACAGCACATGTCGTATCTCCAAATGTTGTGAAGTAACATATGTTTTGCCTGGAAAAAAACATCATTATTAACAAAACATTCGGGAGGGGAAGGAAGGAAGAGTGGGGTAATGTCCAATGGACATCTTACCTGCACCAAGGAACGCAGGGCGAAAGGCCGCAACACAGGTCTCCACGTTGACGAAAGGCCTCTCGCTGGCAAAAAGAAGCTATGGCCGGGGCCTTGTCATGGTGCAGGCCCGACTACATCTCCTGTCAAAGATGATGTCGTAGTCAGAGTGCCAGGGCCTGCTATTCTCACGGCTAATGTCAATGGTCGTAGCACAGGCTAACAGCTAACTCTAGGCTAACTGATAGCATCAAGCTAACGTTCCCAGCCGAGCGAAAACGAGCAGCTAACGTCGTAGCTAAACAGCTAACTGGCTAACAGTTAGCTCAACCCGGCTATCGCTAACCACTAGCTAACGCAGAAGCAAGCTATGCGGCTACCACTGAAAAACTGTACAACGTGAGAAAAGCAATACAGGCCAACACTTCAGACAGCCGCTGTGTTTTCCTCTTCTCATCCGAAGAGGGAAGGGAAAAAGAAGGCAATACACGTCCCACTACAGAGTGGTGTTTACCATAGCGGTGCCGGCAACAAGTCCCTCGCGGACTATAGCCGACTTGAGCATGGAGATATTCTCATAATGAAACACCAAGCTCACCTCCCTCGCACCAGGTGCTGACACCAGGCCACACACCGTTAGCTACTACAACAGCTAGCCGGCCCGTTTGGCTCCCAAGAGAGAGAGAGAGAGAGATATATCCACGGTGGGAATAGAATAGAGTGCATTAAAAACTCACCAAACGTCCAAGAGGATGGAGACAACCGCGTGGAGTTGACGAAGTTCATCTGCCGAATGACCGTCCTCTTCATCTTGGCATAACAATGCTGCACACGCTCTCTCTAGGTTAGCTAACGCTAGTTAGCCTTTAGCTAAGCTAGCTACTAAATATATATTATATTGACCATATTGATCAAATTGTTTACACTGCCTGTGTTGTCTTTTACTACCTGTATACTGTGTTGTTTTACTACCTGTACCCCTCCCCCCTCCCCCCCATGCTGCTATGATGCCTGAATTTCCCCAAGGGGATCAATAAAGGAATATCTTATCTTACTAGCCGACATCATCATGGCTATCCCGACTGAACCACACGTTAGCACTCAATATTATAACGTAGCTAAAGCTAACTAGCTGTTCCTGCCTTTAGCCGGGATGGCTAGCCTGACTGAACTGTCTAACATGCAACAACTTTCATCTTCAGTCCATCTGCCGAATGACCGTCCACTTCGTTTTGGCTGGCATAACTAAGCATAACCTCCAAAGCTGCACGCGCGAAATAGTCAAACGCAGCTGACGCACGCCAGCGTACACATAATGTAACCCCTCCCTTCTTGAAACCAATAGTATGTCTGCTGCAGAGCCCCAGAGCTCCAATAGAGAATAGTGCAGAGCCGCAGAGCCAGGAACATTCTACAAACGTGTCTAATGTGAAATATATAAGCATATAAGCAAAACTAGATTTTAGGTCTGTGATGAAAAAGGGCCTCGCGGGAAGGGGGGCCTCGCAAAAAAAATAATTTAAAAAAAAAAAATTATATATATATTTTTTTTTTTGTGTGTGCGAGGCCCCCCTTCCCGCGAGGCCCTGTGCGACCGCACTGCTCGCACACCCCCTGAGGCGGCCCTGCCCACATAACACACTCCAAAAAAGGCGCAGTGAAATGAAACCCCACACATGGGCCTGTACGTCCACCCACAGTAACCTTCCCAGGTTGAACCCTATAACGTAATGGACAAGGGTAGGAAGGAGATACAAAGACTACACAAATGTAGCCTTTGTAGAGTGTCCTCCCTCCAAGAGTGTCCTCCCTCTAAGAGTGTCCTCCCTCTAAGAGTGTCCTCCCTCCAAGAGTGTCCTCCCTCTAAGAGTGTCCTCCCTCCAAGAGTGTCCTCCCTCTAAGAGTGTCCTCCCTCTAAGAGTGCCCTCCCTTTAAGAGTGTCCTCCCTCCAAGAGTGTCCTCCCTCTACGAGTGTCCTCCCTCTAAGAGTGTCCTCCCTCCAAGAGTGTCCTCCCTCTAAGAGTGTCCTCCCTCCAAGAGTGTCCTCCCTCTAAGAGTGTCCTCCCTCTAAGTGTGTCCTCCCTCCAAGAGTGTCCTCCCTCTAAGTGTGTCCTCCCTCTAAGAGTGTCCTCCCTCTAAGTGTGTCCTCCCTCTAAGTGTGTCCTCCCTCTAAGTGTGTCCTCCCTCTAAGAGTGTCCTCCCTCTAAGAGTGTCCTCCCTCCAAGAGTGTCCTCCATCTAAGAGTGTCCTCCCTCTAAGAGTGTCCTCCTTCTAAGTGTGTCCTCCCTCTAAGTGTGTCCTCCCTCTAAGAGTGTCCTCCCTCTAAGTGTGTCCTCCCTCTAAGAGTGTCCTCCCTCTAAGTGTGTCCTCCCTCTAAGAGTGTCCTCCCTCTAAGAGTGTCCTCCCTCCAAGAGTGTCCTCCCTCTAAGTGTGTCCTCCCTCTAAGAGTGTCCTCCATCTAAGAGTGTCCTCCCTCTAAGAGTGTGCTCCCTCCAAGAGTGTCCTCCCTCTAAAAGTGTGCTCCCTCCAAGAGTGTCCTCCCTCTAAAAGTGTCCTCCCTCTAAGTGTGTCCTCCCTCCAAGAGTGTCCTCCCTCCAAGAGTGTCCTCCCTCTAAGTATGTCCTCCCTCTAAGAGTGTCCTCCCTCTAAGAGTGTCCTCCCTCTAAGAGTGTCCTCCCTCTAAGAGTGTCCTCCCTCCAAGAGTGTCCTCCCTCTAAGAGTGTCCTCCCTCTAAAAGTGTCCTCCCTCCAAGAGTGTCCTCCCTCTAAGAGTGTCATCCCTCTAAGAGTGTCCTCCCTCTAAGTGTGTCCTCCCTCTAAGTGTGTCCTCCCTCTAAGAGTGTCCTCCCTCTAAGTGTGTCCTCCCTCTAAGAGTGTCCTCCCTCCAAGAGTGTCCTCCCTCCAAGAGTGTTCTCCCTCTAAGAGTGTCCTCCCTCCAAGAGTGTCCTGCCTCTAAGAGTCTCCTCCCTCTAAGAGTGTGCGAGTCCACGAGTGTGCAAGTCCACAGGATGCAGTTGGACATGGCTCCCAGCAACACCTGAATCTACTCTGCTTTTTAACCTTATGCAGTAGTCATTTAACAGCCAGCTGTCGGGTGTAGACAGTCAGTTCATGGACGTCTCCTCCCATAACAGGTGTACCACAATATATAAAAGTATGCCATGCTGGGCAACGATAAGAGACTCATGACATCCTGGATATAGAGAGGCTAAAATGATTTTCTCTCCTTGAAACCTGTGAGGAGAAATTTGACCAGTTTTCAACCGTATCCTTATCGTTCTGTAGTAGATCCATCTCATGGAACGGTGAAGAACTGTTTGAGGAAACATGTTGGTGAGTTACATGTCCGATTATCACATGTCCTCCTCACAACAGAACAATAGGATTAAGGTTGAAAATCGGTGAAGTGCCCTTTTAAGGGTACATGGTTTAGTTTAGTTTAGTTTAGTTTACTCAGTTTATTTGATCAGGGACAGTGCATATCAATCAACAGTGTATGCATTTATAAATTAATACAAATTAAAACTGTAAATATGCCAACATATGCCAGAAAGAAAAGAAAGAAAGAAAGAAAAGAAACAGAAAAATAGAAGGATATTAAAGCTCATATAAAAACAGTTTAAAACATATTCTGTACATTCACTCTCAAGGCATTCGTGCATCTATATAAAATAAAATAAAATAAATAAATAAAAACAAATCAAAGCTATACTGTACATGTATAAACACTGTATAGGCAGGCACACATATGGCAGGCACACATATACATAATCATAAATCACATAACCACATAATCAGTATAAGGAGAGTCAGGCTAGTAGGCAAGCATACGGGGGCTGGGCAGCTGGAATGCGACGTGACTTACCCACATTCAAAACCGCTCTTAAAGAGCACCTACAGGAGGCTGCAATTCAAAACTGGCCACTGTAAATGTCCAAACCCCCCACCCCCACCCCCTCCTAATAGACAGTCTCCTCCCCACCGCATGTATATATTCTCTCCCCGCCGTATGTATATTTCTCTCCCACCCACCCACCCCCTCCAAATGTACAGTCTCCTCCCCACCGTATGTATATTTCTCTCCCACCCACCCACCCCCTCCTAATGTACAGTCCCCTCCCCATCATATGTATATACGCTGTCAGGATCTATGGGTAACAGTACTGTATATTTGAATATCGTATATGTCACAAATGTAACAGTACTAAATACCTGTATGCAGGGCCGCCTGGGAGAAATGCGAGGCCCTACAGTCTACAGTCAATATACAGTGTACAGAGAGAGAGAGAGAGAGACACATTGGAAAGAAATTGAAATGCTATTTGGCCCTAAACAGAGAGTACACAGTGGCAGAATACCTGAGCACTGTGACTGAAGATCCTTGAGCACAGCCTAGCCATCGAGAAAGGCCACCATAGGCAGACTGTGTGTGTTAGAAAGAGAGAGAGAGAGAGAGAGAACATGTGTGTTTGTCATGTGTGTGTGTGTTAGAGAGAGACTAGAGCATGTATGAGAGATTCAAAAGGACAAAGATCAACACTTAAATCCAAGAGAGAGAGAGAGAGAGAGAGAGAGAGAGAGAGAGAGAGAGAGAGAGAGAGAGAGAGAGAGAGAGAGAGAGAGAGAGAGAGACACATTGGAAAGAAATTGAAATGCTATTTGGCCCTAAACAGAGAGTACACAGTGGCAGAATACCTGAGCACTGTGACTGAAGATCCTTGAGCACAGCCTAGCCATCGAGAAAGGCCGCCATAGGCAGACTGTGTGTGTTAGAAAGAGAGAGAGAGAGAGAGAGAACATGTGTGTTTGTCATGTGCAGTGTTGGGACTAACGCGTTACAAAGTAACGCGTTACAGAAACGAAGTTACTTTTTGCCGCAACTAGTACTCTAACGCATTACTTTTGAAATTCAGTAACGCTACTTACGTTACTGAATGGTTTGTTAGTTCGTTACTGCGTTCTTTTTATGTAGATTCATAGCGAGCGTCCTTATTTCGCCTGCGTTTGTTTTGTTTACTGTAGACTGAAAGGCGCTATATAAAACGAAGTATTATTATTATTATTATTTCTTTCCGTAGCCTCATTCTGTTTTCGCACTTCTGATTGGCCACTGACGTTCTGAAAGAAATAGGCGCTCTCTACAGTAAACAACAAGAGGACGCTCGCTATGAATCTACATAATAAGAACGCAGTAATAATAACGAACTAACAAACCATTTAGCAACTACTTTAGAGATAATTAATATACAACATGGAAACGAGATAAAGAACATGTTTGAAGGGCTGCTGGAGTCAACTGGACTAACGTTACATCTCGACCACCGCAGACTGGTGACGGTGAGTGCAATGTGTTCACTGAAACTCAAGATCAACGGATTTGGACTGTACGAAATCTGCCAGGGAATCTCATAATACTAATCAAACAATATAAATATAGTCCTTTCATGCACAATTGATATCCTAACTATTCTAACGTTGCAATGCTTTGATAACAACGCTGCAAGATGGTTATGAATGAATTAATGAATGGATGAATGAATGAATGAATGAATGAAAACTTTATTTAACAGATTGCAGAATGGGTACAATACAGTACGGCTCAATACATACAATTGTTAAGGGGATGCAGACCTGAGAAAGACGTTTGTCTTGTTTCCATCAGGGTCCCCCATTTTCAATTCATATAGACATTTATGACATACACAACATACATGACATTTATGGCATAGGGACATATAGGTATTTAGTACTGATACATTTGTGACATAAGCGGTATTCAAATATACAGTACTGTTACCCCTAGATCCTGACAGAGTATATACATATGATGGGGAGGGGACTGTACATTAGGAGGGGGTGGGTGGGTGGGAGAGAAATATACATACAGCGGGGAGGGAATATATAATGAAACGCTCTAGACCACATTGCTTAGCAGAGTTCGGTGATGTGAATGGAAACTGTCAAGTTGATCAACCGATTTTGAGTATATGGGGCATGGGACTTGAGCAATTTATTTTTTTAATTTTTTTTTAAATAACTAAATAGTTACTTTTCACAGTAACTCATTACTTTTGGGTGTAAGTAACTAGTACAGTAACGAAGTTACTTTGAAATGAAGTAACTAGTAAAGTAACTGAGTTACTATTTTTCAGTAACTAGCACAACACTGGTCATGTGTGTGTGTGTTAGAGAGAGACTAGAGCATGTATGAGAGATCCAAAAGGACAAAGATCAACACTTAAATCCAACAAGAAGAGGGTCTATACCAGAGAAACCAAAGCAGCAAGGAGCCAATGGCCGACATCAGCTAAATAGGCTAGCCAGGTACTGTGACACCAGGCCACACACAGCTTTGGCCAACGGCCCAACGCTACCCAAGCTACACAAACGACCAAGACATTCACACACAGTACATGTCGTATCTCCAAATGTTGTGAAGTAGCATATGTTTTGCCTGGAAAAAAACATCGTTATTAACAAAACATTCGGGAGGGGAAGGAAGGAAGAGTGGGGTAATGTCATGACATTTTCATTAATCTTACCTGCACCAAGGAACGCAGGGCGAAAGGCCGCAACACAGGTCTCCACGTTGACGAAAGGCCTCTCGCTGGCGGGACAAAAATAAGCCAGAACCCCCTGCTATTCTCACGGATAATGTCAATGGTCGTAGCACAAGCTAACAGCCAACTCTAGCCTAGGCTAACTGATAGCATCAAAGTAACGTGCGCAGCCGGCAGCTAACGTCGTAGCTACGGCTGCGCACGTTACTTTGATGCTATCAGTTAGCCAGTTAGCTCAACCCGGCTATCGCTAACCATTAGCTAACGCACTACCACTGAAACTACAACATGAGAAAAGCAATACAGGCGCTGACACCAGGCCACACACCGTTAGCTACTAACTCCATACTACAACAGGCTACAGCTAGTCGACCAGTTTGGCTCCAGAGAGAGAGAAAGAGAGATAGGTCCACGGCGGGAATATAATCATAGGTTGACTCACCATAACGCAGTATCAATGCGGCGCCAATGGTAAAGTTGGAAGGAGACTTTCTTGGCCCACGGTGTAATTTCTTCTGATCCATGCTGCTTTTGAAAAGACATCCTCCGCGCTGAATTAGATCATCCCTCTACCTTGTGTCGTGTGTCTTCTTCTTCTTCTTCTTCTTCTATTACGGCGGACGGGATAAGAGACCGGAAACACTATCCTAAAATCTGTAGAGCAGCAAAGCCGCAGAAACCGGAAAACTGCAGTCTGCAGAGCCGCAGAGGCAGGAACAAGTCAGACACATTCTACAAACGTGTCTAATGTGAAATATATAAGCATATAAGCAAAACTAGATTTTATGTCTGTGATGAAAAAGGGCCTCGCGGGAAGGGGGGCCTCGCAAAAAAAAAAAAAAAAAAAGAAAAGATTTTTTTTTATTTTTTTTTGCGAGGCCCCCCTTCCCGCGAGGCCCTGTGCGACCGCACTGCTCGCACACCCCCTGAGGCGGCCCTGCCTGTATGTCCCTATGCCATAAATGTCATGTATGTTGAGTATGTCATAAATGTCAATATGAATTGAAAATGGGGGACCCTGATGTAAACAAGACACACGTCTTTAGTCTGCATCCCCTTAACAATTGTGTGTATTGAGCTGTACTGTATTGTACCCATTCTGCAATCTGTTCAATAAAGTTTTCATACCTGATTTTGTAACCATGATTTGAGTGTGTGTGTGTGTGTGTGTGTGTGTGTGTGTGTGTGTGTGTGTGTGTGTGTGTGTGTGTGTGTGTGTGTGTGTGTGTGTGTGTGTGTGTGTGTGTGTGTGTGTGTGTGTGTGTGTGTGTGTGTGTGTGTGTGTGTGTGTGTGTGTGTGTAGGACCTGAGTGTATTAGTACTGTGGATGTGTGATGGGATGGTGTTCCAGAACTCTGCAGCTCTGATGGAGAAGGCTGATTTGCTAAATGCGCTTTTTCTCCCTGGGATGATTAAATTTCCCTCTAGCACTGTTCTGGTGAATCTGCTGCTCTCTGTTAAGAACTGTGAGAGAGGTGGTGAGGCTAGACCGTGTTTGATTTTATATATCAGGCTGGCATCTTTTAGTTTCAGCATGTTTTCCCAGCTTAGCAGGGCATGTTTTTGGAGGATGGTACAGTGGTGGTGGCGAAAGGGTTTCTTGTCCAACACCGTCAGGGCCTGTTTATGAACTGAGTGAATTGTTAAGGAACATTACATTCATGGAAAATGGAGTTTTGTCTAGTTTTTGTATGGCAGTCTGAAATGTGGAAAAATTACATACATCTAGGTAGTACTCCTTGCCATTTGGCTGGGGTTAGAAGTATTCACATTAACAAGCCTTAACAAGCTGTTCAGAATGATCGCCCTTCATGATGTCAAACTGAACATAAGCAATCAAGGTAGCTTTAATTAGTCAATTAACTGTACTTTTTGGGCAGAGAAGGGGATAATAAATAAAAAGTGTGTTTGTGCTATACCCACTGTGAAGTGAAGAAAGAGATGATTGAACTAAATTATTTAAAAAAAAGATTTTCTTTTGCAAGAACAAATTTCGTAACACAACAGTACATTGACAACCTGATCCCACCCCAACACCATCCCGTGTCTACCCACCCCCCACCCAGACCCAGCCTAAAGGGGAAAGAGGAAAATGTGTAAATTAATGAATACATTATTAAAATAGAAGTAGAAAGAGAGGAAGGGAAAGATAAATAGAGGGGAGAAGAGGTGGTTAGATGGGCTGGTCAGGGGGAGAAGAGGTGGTTAGAGGGGCTGGTCAGGGGGAGAAGAGGTGGTTAGAGGGGCTGGTCAGGGGGAGAAGAGGTGGTTAGAGGGGCTGCTCAGGGGGAGAAGAGGAGGTTAGAGGGGCTGCTCAGGGGGAGAAGAGGTGGTTAGAGGGGCTGCTCAGCGGGAGAAGAGGTGGTTAGAAAGGCTGCTTAGGGGGAGAAGAGGTGGTTAGATGGGCTGGTCAGGGGGAGACGAGGTGGTTAGAAAGGGTGCTTGGGGGGAGAAGAGGTGGTTAGATGGGCTGGTCAGGGAGAGAATATGCGGTTAGAGGGGCTGCTCAGAGGGAGAAGATGTGGTTAGAGGGGAATGAATGAATGAATGAAAACTTTATTTAACAGATTGCAGAATGGGTACAATACAGTACGGCTCAATACATACAATTGTTAAGGGGATGCAGACCTGAGAAAGACGTTTGTCTTGTTTCCATCAGGGTCCCCCATTTTCAATTCATATAGACATTTATGACATACATAACATACATGACATTTATGGCATAGGGACATATAGGTATTTAGTACTGATACATTTGTGACATAGGCGGTATTCAAATATACAGTACTGTTACCCCTAGATCCTGACAGAGTATATACATATGATGGGGAGGGGACTGTACATTAGGAGGGGGTGGGTGGGTGGGAGGGGAATATACATACGGCGGGGAGGGAATATAATACATGCGGTGGGGAGGAGACTGTCTATTAGGAGGTGGTGGGGGTTTTGGGCATTTACGGTGGCCAGTTTCGAATTGCAGCCTCCCGTAGGTGCTCTTTAAGGGCGGTTTTGAATGTGGGCAGGGATTCACATTCCTTTACAGCTTTGGGTAGGGCGTTCCACATTGTTGTGGCATAATTGCGAAACGTGTTTAGTCCCTTGTTTGAGCCGAATCTGGGTTTAACATGATTTGTTGAGCTTCCTCTGGTGTAGTGGTTGTGGTATTCACTGACCTTTGGGAAGTATTTTGACATGTACATGGGCACCCCGGTCGTATAGTGTATCTTGTAGACCAGGCCCATTGCAAGTTGCTGTACTCTGTCGTCTACTCTAAGCCATCCTAGGTTGGCAAAGTGGGCAGGGGTGAGGTGGGTTCTGGGGTTCAGGTCAAGTAGTAGTCTGACCAGTTTGTTTTGTGATGTTTGTAATTTTGTTTTAAGCGCCTTTGAGGTGCTTTGGTACCATGAGGTGCACGCATAGTCATAGTACCCTTGAATGAGTGCTCCTGCCAGAGTCCTCAGGGTATTCTTGTTTACCAGAGAGGAGATCCGGTACAAGAATCTAGTTCGTTGGTTGACTTTTTTTATTACATTGGATGCCATTTTGTCACAGGAAAGATTTGCCTCTAGGATGGAACCCAGGTAGGTAATTTCGTCTTTCCTTGTGACAATATTGTCACCCACTGTAACTGAGAAGCCGTCGGTCTTGCTGAGTTTGTTATTTGAACCGAAGAGAATGGACTCTGTTTTGCCCATGTGTAATGATAGTTTGTTATCAGCGAGCCATATGCAGATTTTGCCTAGTTCCGTGGCTGCTCGGGGAGAGAAGATGTGGTTAGAGGAGCTGCTCGGGGAGAGAAGATGTGGTTAGAGGGGCTGTTTAGGGAGATAATAGGTGGTTAGAGGGGCTGCTTAGGGAGAGAATAGATGGTTAGATGGGCTTCTTAGGGGATAAGAGGTGCTTAGAGGGGCTGCTCAGGGGGTGCAAATGTGGTTAGAGGGGCTGCTCAGGGAGTTGTTCACATGGTTGTGAAATGGCTGCCATCTGTTCTTAGGGGAGCCTCTTGAGTGCAAATGAGATTGTTCTAGTTTAAAGAAAAACAAGGATATAAGAGAGGAAAAAGCAATAACATCGAATTGACTATAGTCACTAGTGCAACATTTCTGGATGATTCCGAGAACTGCAAAGAAGGTGGTTAGAGGACAGGGATTTAAAGAAATTGTCCCAGAATGAGTGCAGTAACATGTAGTAATATTAATAGAGCCTATGTAAACTGCATAAGGCTTAATCTAGCACATAGTAGAAGAGCTAATCTTATTGATTGCCCCAGTCTACCAATGTTTAATGAAATTATTTAATACTGTATATCTATGTGCTAAAACTACTCCTGCACCCACTCGTTGACATCTCCCAAAAAGTCCCCATCTTCCCCTCCTAATACCAGTTCCCGGTTCGATTCCCGCTCCTCCCGGGCAGCATGTTGAAGTGCCCTTGAGCAAGAAACTTAACCCCTAATTGCCCCTGATGTGCAGGTTGGCACCTTGCATGGTTGCCTCCGCCGTGTGTGTTAATGTGTGAGGGAATGGGTGAATGTGAGGAACAATATTGTAAAGCGCTTTGGATAAAAGCACTATATAAATGCACCATTTATTTACCATTCCAGGAGTCTTGAGGCCAACAGACTCCTCCTAGTTGTCACTACCTTTGGCTGGGGGCCTTTGTACACAATACACCTTTCGCAGGCTTTTCAGCACTCCTCCACATCATGGTGCATACCCGGCCAGTAGCATCGACAGCTAACAAGCTTAAAGGTCCTCTCTACTTCCTGATGACCATGCCCCCCTGCATGCATCCTGGTCAACACGTATTCATGTAGAGACATCAGTAGGACCACCTGCTTCTGCTGTCCCTCCTGATTGTCATGCTTGTGGCATACCTGTTTCAATATTTTCCCATAGATTTCCCGTATTTTGCCCTTCTTACAAAAAAGGTTACATTACCCGCCGACAGGTGGCAGCAGTACAAATTACGGTTAACGTTGGCTCATTGTAGCCAATGAGCATCTGCTCCGAAAGCAATCCAAGACGAGCACTGATTGCAACGAGAAAGGGGCAGAAGAAGACCAACAAGTTCTCTGTTTTGACTTGTGCATCTGAATTAATGGGACCAGACGGCCATTTCGGATATTCACGCTGAATTGACAAGTAGTTACCATACCATCTGGTCTGGTCTGGTCGTCCTCCTATCTCACCCACGTTCTGTCCCAGCTTTAAGTTTTTATATACGGTTGTCTTGCCCCTCCTACTGCACATCCCTAAAACTGACCATAGAGGGTAGTGGCCAGAGACCACAATGTATCCCCACCCAACTGTTAATCCCTAGCAAAGCGAATTATTAGGTGTGCCGTTATGGTCGTTATGAGACGTCCCCGGGGTTTCAGGCTGAACTAACTTCTCCATCTCAGTTCTTTTAACGAGCACCGAAATATCAGTATACAGTGCTTTATAGCCGGGGGGGGGGGGGGGGGGGGGGGTCGGCCAAGAGATTGCAGCAGTGTCCGCCTTGTTTCTTTGGTCTATAGGGCAGTGGTCTGTACAGTTGATTCTCCTTGTTCCTTTGTAGATAATTTATGCATGATCTGTGGAGCTTCGATTTGCCTATACTCTGCTTTTACTTGCCAAGTTTTCAGATGTAAATCCCTGCAGGCCTATAGCATTCAGAGAGTTGTTTTATTTGATGCTCTCTGCCAGACCGCTGCAGGTCTGATTATTGAATCAACTGGATCACTCATGATGGAGCTCAGGCCGTGTTCCTGGAGAGATATGCCTACTGGATTCCCAACTGGAACAGCAAACAATGGGTCTCATTCACAAACATTGCCATATCTTTATCTTACGACAACCACCTTGGAAGGTCATAAGAGAAACTCAATGATAATTACACCCGGATTCACCAACGCGTGGAGAGGCTGTCTTAAGTGGCCAAAATTATCACAGCTCCGATGCCCACAATGAGATACTTCACTCATTAACGATAGTAATGGTGACGCTCGGCATCACTACTGCACAGTACCTCACTCGTGCACGCGCACTGAATAAAGATTCCACAAGTGTACCTTTATATCCCAATATTCGTCTGACCACACCCCTATCAGCTTACCTATATAAGCAGGGGTCTGGCCACATACTCGCCTCCTTCCCAAGCTTTCACCACAAGGTGAGATCAAGGGCAGCAGAGGCGTCTGATACCGAGCGTCACCATTACTAACTTGGTTATAGTCATAACCTATCGTTCTGTATCGTAATGGGCTCTGCTCGGCATCACTACTGCACAAGGGAGGCCGAGCGAGAGCCCTCGGCCGACAAATACACCCCGCTGAGGCCCCCCACAACCATCAGATCAGGGAGGACCGAGCCCCCCCGACCCCCCCTAATGGAGGGCACCCCCCCTATTGGAGGTTCCCGGGAGGGCGACGGACCCGACCGTGCGAAGAGGCACTCAAGCAACTCAACGCACAGGGTGAGCAGACCGTGGCCTGACCCCACGACTACACACACGCACAACCCGCATGCCACCCGGGAACGAACGGAGGGAACAACCTCGTTACTGCCCCCAGAAATCACGGGGTCAAGAGCCAACCCAACCCCGTGGCAAGGCCGTAGCAGCGGAGCGCGAAGGAAGACCCAGACCCACTAAAGGGACTGGATCCCCTGGAAAACGGGGGCCCGGAGAGGTCAATGACGCCAGGCATCAAGACCCCACCAGGTGGGCACATAGTGACACCGCCCCCCACATCGCCAGCGTATTCGGATAAGGCCCCTCCAAGAGCGGGCCTTTTCCCCCCAATAGCACACCGCCTGGCACACTGACCCTGCAGAACAGGCAGTCAGCATGGCCGTAAGCACACAAAAAAGGTTAACCAACGGAAGCAGGCAGCGCACCGGGGAAAACCAGGCAACAGGCTGTAACCTGAGCCTGGAGCACTGACTGCGGACGAGACAGGCGCCAAAGGAGTTAGCTGAGAACAGCCCCCCCGGTGGAAGGGGCGTATGCTGGCATTGTTGCATGACCAAGCCTCCATTTAAAAAAAAAAACCACCCTAAGGGGTTGAGGCAGAGAAGGCTGACATGATTGGCAGACGTCATGAACGTGCAGGGGCACCCTCAACCGGGTAACCCGGGAGTTGACACTGCTCCAACACACCAGGGAATCAACCACCTTGTTGTTACCCAATGCGGTGGTTGTTCCTATAACCCCTCAAGAAAAAACTCCAAAACACACCTGCGGGTACACACTGGCTATACCGCAGTACAAGTGTTTCAGT
The DNA here is from genome assembly GCF_963971535.1 of Notolepis coatsorum. NCBI lineage: Eukaryota > Metazoa > Chordata > Actinopteri > Aulopiformes > Paralepididae > Notolepis > Notolepis coatsorum. Next base: position 49,906,684 of record NC_140172.1, on the reverse strand, counting down.
TTTCAAAAAAGGGTTATCCCAGGCCTACGGGTCGACGAAACATTACTTCGGACCGGGCCCGGCGATACGGGAAGCACAGGGTCAAAGACCACCCCAACAGGCCCCTCTTCGCCATGCGTGAGAGAGGAGCGAAAAGAATGGAGAACCAGCCCCAAGCACACCGTACTTGGTATTCCCAGGCGGTCTCCCAACCAAGTACTAACCAGGACCAACCTGCGTAGCGGCCGAGATCTGACGAGATCGAGCGTGTACAGGTTGGCATGGCCGTAAGCCATTACGACAGTGCAGAGTACAAAATGTACCCAACCAGGGTCTCCATAGCGCTTAACCCTGTGACACCCGGACCGACCTGGCATTTTTCCCCCTGAAAAAAGCCCAAGTCCCTCAGGGTACCAGAACAGCAGATCTGCATCCCCGGCGGACAACGGGTTTAACTGATCCGGACCAGCGTGACCAGAACCAGTCCCGTGCCCTAACCACGCCGACATGCCTACTCCAGGAGAAGGAGCAGATATGCGTGTTGATCTTAAACATGAAAAGAAGGCGCCACCCAGACGTTCTGTGCGAACCGCGCCCGGTGGCCCACCCCCAGGGCGTGAGACCCCTCTACATATGTTCAGATCCATTCCGTCATCATCCCCCAGATATGAACGAGAATCCGTCGACAACCAACACAGGTCGTCGGAAGAGGAAAAACCTCCATCCCAGTTGCTTTACAAAAACGCTGTTTTAACCTCAAGCAACCAAGGCGTGCCAGTCATTCGCCTGATCTTCAACAGAACACCCCGAGCTAGCACTATGCGTGCGTCGGGACACAACCACATCAATGAACAGGCTATTTAGACCTGTCATTGAATCCCCAAGGCGCCCAGGGGAACGACAAGAGGGGTGTGATGCTTCCTAACTCCAACTCTTTTTAATAGAAAAGAAGGAAGCACCAACAGCATGTATCCCAGTCTACACAGCCGGGGGTAATTTTTTTTTACATTTTTACATCCCACCACCCTCCCATAGGGAGGAGACGGAAATCCCCAGAGAGACTTCCCACGCGAGCTGTACAGATTGAAAAGAATATATTGCAACCTTGAGCCATGTAAAATTTTGGTTTTAGGTCCCTCCGGGGAGGAGGCACTGAACCCATACACACTCAATAATCGAATTGAATCGAATACACACACAATAGAGCAGGACTCCTTTTTGAAGTTCATCTCACCTTGACAATCTGAGGAGGAGGCTCTGCACTCTGAGGAGGCTCCCTCACATGGAAGGAGAGTCCTAACTCACAGAAGGCCCGAATAGGAGCTTCGTGAGGAGGAGCCCTGACCACTCCCCGAAACAGATCCATCATATGGACCCGAACAGCTCACGGAAGTCCTACCAACAGAGACGCGCACAGTGACGTACTCTATGGCGGGGGAATTTCTGCGGTGCACATGCCCAATATTCCAGGGCGTGGGACCAGGAAACTCCCCCCCCCTCTTACCCTCTAACGTGCCGAACAGCAACGTGACAGGAACCTTGAAGGACAAGAGGTTTTAACCCCTGCCCATCAAAGAAGGGGAGAAAAGGATTACCAGTTCACCCCTTTACGACCCCACACCCATGATACGATGTAATGACAAAAAAGAGTATGACACAGTCATAGTCAGCTCCATGAAGCGTCTAACAGCTTCACACAGCGCATGTGCTTTCCTGCTAAGGAAAAAACACAGAATAGAGAGGGCCCCCTTAAGAGCCCCGGTACCAGACTTACACATGTGCTTCTGTGGCCAACACAACCCAGTTGTAGGTCACATGACACACACAACCCATTATCACCTACAGAAAATGGCAAAAACACTCTACAGAGGAACGCCGTTTTTCATAATGAGAGAATACATAATTCTCTATTAGTATCGGCCACAGGCCTTGCTAAGCACACACGAAAAGTGACCAAACAATCTTTTCTTTTAGGAAAATACAGTTCCTCAAGCAGTTCTAGCACAACCCCAGCAATCAAGCTAAGGGTTACATCGTATCCCACCACACAGTGACACAATATATTGTAACAACATGTCTGAGAGGAGGGTGAAGAAGTCCCCAGGGAACCGGGGGGAAAAACACCACTCCTACTTTACCCTTAATACGGCCAGTTGAACAGGTAAACCTGTAAATATGTGAACACACTGTTCATTGTCATTACAGGCTGAGAAAAGAATTCATTCTTCACTCATATGTCACTAAGCATAGCTTTATAGGTTAGTTTAACCCCCGTAGTTGTGAGTACACGGTACATGAACACACATAATGTTTCTCAACACAACAAACCAGATCATTTTCACATCTGTAACAAACAACCCGATTTGCATGGAGACCAGTGACAAGACAATTCACACATAACTCGCGTCGTATCCTAAATGTAGTGCAGCAACATTCGTTTTGGAAAACATCGTTATTTACAAAACATTTAGAAGGGAAAGAAAGAAGAAGTGTTCAAGGTCTGGTCAGGACCTTTCCTACCGTGAGCGCAGATCAAGCGAACTGCAGTCTCTAACAAGGCACCGATAGTAACACAGCATTCCTGTGTTGTCGACATGGGCAGCGTCGCCGCTCCATCCCGCCGCTACGGTTCCCCTTGTTGACACAGTCCTCGCCGGCCGGGCTGACTAACATCCTCTGTCAAAGATGACGTCGTAGTCAGAGTGTTTAAAGCATGTTATAGTCTCAGAACGTTCAACAGTGTAGCATTAAGCTAACGGCCGCTCTCGGCCGATAGCAGCAAGCTAACGTTTACTAGCCTAGCTGACTGGCTAACAGGTAGGCCACAACAAGCACGCAAGCTAAGCAGCTATCACCTGAACTTGTACACAACGATATAACAAGCCACACTCAGACAGGCCGCCGTTCTGAAACCCTCCTCACCTTTTAAGAGAGAAGAGAAACGAGATGTTAACACAGTTTTACAACGGTGATTTTACCATACATCCGGCGGAGCCAGCACAAGTCCCATCTGGGCTGTAGCCGACTTGAACATGGATCTTCCGATAACGAACATCCATGCCCACATTTCCTCGTTTAGGGTATACTCTCATTTGCATATGAAAGACGGGGCCTATACGGTGACAGAGAAGTACCCACGCGTCCAGAGATCCTGGGATCACCAGTTTACTGGTCGTGGCCCACTAGTTGCTATAATGGGCTTTAACCCCCTGAGGTCTAGAGTTTCTAGCTCCACCTTCTCAGAATATTCTCTTTTTTTTTGTTACATAATGTAAAATTACAGATTCATACCTTCAAAATAAGCCATCAATTGTCAAATTTGAGACAATAGTTTTCAATCAATGTCCTATCAAACATTCTGGTACAGTCATTACCAATTTGCAGCAGGAGCCTCTGAAGAGAATTCAGTGAATTCAGCTAATGATAAGGGAACTACACTCCTTCCCAGAATGCAATGTGATGTCAACGTCAATGTCAATGACTAATTCACACCATGAAACAAAGGCCCAGCAGGGAACAATTACGGCTGAATGGGGGTATAGTGTGACTGATCAATACAGGCAACACACACTTTGATTTGATGCCATGCATACACACACTAGATAGACAGAGGTTTAGATATTTAGATAGATATATAATAGTAATATAATAGAAAGAGAGAGAAAGAAAGAAAGAAAGAAAGAAAGAAAGAAAGAAAGAAAGAAAGAAAGAAAGAAAAGAAAGAAAGAAAGAAAGAAAGAAAGAAAGAAAGAAAGAAAGAAAGAAAGAAAGAAAGAAAGAAAGAAAGAAAGAAAGAAAGAAACAGAGAGAGAGACATTTATAATAATAATTATTATTATTATTATTATTAAATATAATCATTTTCTATAGGCTTGCCGTGGTAGTCAGTGATACTGGTGTATACACACACACTAGATAGACCGAGGTTTAGACATTTAGATATATATATATATAGATATATAATAGTATAGTAATAGATAGAGAGAGAGAGAGAGAGAGAGAGAGAGAGAGAGAGAGAGAGAGAGAGAGAGAGAGAGAAGAAAGAAAGAAAGAAAGAAAGAAAGAAAGAAAGAAAGAAAGAAAGAAAGAAAGAAAGAAAGAAAGAAAGAAAGAAAGAAAGAAAGAAAGAGATACAGAGATACAGAGATATATACAGAGAGAGACATTTATAATAATTATATTATTAATTAGTTTTTTACACACACACACACACACACACACACACTAATAACATGATCATAACCAAACCAATTTCAACTGTATCATCAAGTACAAAATAGATTTGATCGTAATATTTATGAGAATGCATGTTTTTTCACACTACAGGAGGAGTATGTCACAGTATGATAACATAATCGAACATTCTAGAACATTTGTGTTCTATATATGCAACAATTCTCTGAGCATTTCCTGGCAAACCTAGGTATGTAATTTCATCTTTCCTTGTGACAATATTGTCACCCACTGTACAAGACTGTACAAGAAATTCCTTCTGTAATGTACTGATTTCTTTTGATTTCTCTGTTTGAGAGAGAGAGTGTGTGTGTGTGTGCAGGGGAGTAGCTGGGGGGGGGGGGGGTGAGCGCACATTTCTACTCTAGAGAGCTGTCATCACCGTGATGCGCGCTTGAATGAACTGCGAGATAACTCATAACTCGTACACACACGCACTCTGTCTCTGCCATACAGTAGTTTATGTTGTTTTAGCGCGACGTGGGTATATACACGGGCGAGGATGAAAAGCATAAGACTACTTTTAATACATAAATTAACGTTCCGTCGGGTCCCGTGTATTCTCGAGAATGATAATAATAATAATAATAATAATGCAGGACCTCTTCAGATTATATTATCAACGACAGACAGTGAGAAACACAACCCCCCCCCTCTCGCGCTGAAGAATATGCATATTAGATCACTCAGTGATTAACACCTATGCGCTGTTTGTGTGTGCGCGCGTCCATGTATGTGCGTTTCGTGACGCGATGTAGTTCTTATCGCAAATGGAGATTATTACAATCATACCATCTAGCAAGAATTAAACGTATTTACAAGTCGTATTAGGTTTAGCAAGTTGGGGGACGTATACCTTACATGTCAAAGCACTAGAAATGGCAATTTTTCTATTTTTATCGATTTCTGAAAAGATGTCCTTTTTGAGCATTTAAGAGGGATTCTAATTCTTTTGTTGTCCGCCGACGGGTTCAAAGCTCCAGCGTGACCCCTCCAAGATCCTCCGCCGTCGCCTAAAAAGGCTGAACAAAGGACCCTAATCTGGGGCCGGTTTTCGTAAACATTGTCAGCCAGCCCCCATAGCACAGACAAGTGGTGCTCGCAAGCAAACATTACTCACCAAACCTGGAACCCACCGCTTCTCACAACAGTCGGTGCGTCCTACAGTCCACATGTGTCGCTGGAGGGTTTTACCCCATCCAGCCGCAGCAAGGAGGACTGCAGTTGGGAGGCATGTAAGCGGCGTGAACTCCCAATACGAAAAAAACGGTGGAGGTGTAGAATGATCATCATCTTCCAGACACTCCAGTACGAAGACAATATCGCCAAAATATTGATTGTACTTACATTTGCACTCTGGTTGGATGCCAAACTTATTTTCGTGCACGCATGTGTGTGTGTGTGTGTGTGTGTGTGTGTGTGTGTGGTGTGTGTGTGTGTGCAGGATACAGTATCAGCTGCAAAACATCAGCGTGTGTCACAAATTACACGAAAATTCATTATTTATCCTCCTATCTAGTATTTCAGATTGATTTCAAATGTAAAATTTGGCTAGAAGCAAGTGCCATACCTTGCCATACCAAAACGACGCCCATGTTTACAACAGATACAAATTTTATTAGATTAAAATGTATTATCATCACACAGTCTACGTGCGTAATGAATGAACGCAGTAGGCTTATATTAATATTCTAATTACTTGTTTTATTAGGAGATCACAGATACTGCGCTGCTAGTCATTTTCACACTTCAACTACAGTATAGTAGAGTATCTTAGCGTTACATCTCCACAGTGTCCAGTTTGCTCACAGTACGCCCGACTCTGGCAGCCTTAATATATGTACTGTACGTATAGGGCAGAGCATATAGTATCTACTAAATCCTAATGAAACAAGTAATTAGAATAATATAAGTGTGGCGGGATAAGCCTACTATTCATTTATTACGCACGTAGACTACAGTACGCATGCGCGCGCGCGTGTGTGTGTGCAAACTGAACAGGTGGCCAGGCAGGAGCGAACAAGACGGTATAAATATGGAATATTAATACAGTCTATTCCACTATAGATATATCCATGTGATTAGCTTTAGTTCTTGTCTAGAGACATTAAAACCTGGATGGGTAGTCATTGCCCTCTCAAAGTGTTGATTTGCCCCCTTGTTTAGACTGATTACCTAGGAACGTGAGTTCCAGTCAGTCTGCTGCAAGAACCAAACATTCAATAGTACAGAGTGGTGACCAGGCCGTCCCTCATTTAAAACTCCCAGAAGTAAAACGTGTGTTTATGTCTTTGGACAGGGGACATTTACTACACAAAATCCCCATTAATGTCTCTTGTGCCTCATGAGATGTCAGCCAAACAGACCACATGAACTTTGGTAAGCATGGTGTCACGATCCCTGCTCCTGTCTATCCCTCATCATCTCCTCCACTCCTACCAAGCCTTCAGTTCCCCTCCCCTGCTCTCTCTCTCTCTCTCTCTCTCTCTCTCTCTCTCTCTCTCTCTCTCTCTCTCTCTCTCTCTCTCTCTCTCTCTCTCTCTCTCTCTCTCTCTCTCTCTCTCTCTCTCTCTCTCTCTCTCTCTCTCTCTCTCTCTCTCTCTCTCTCTCTCGTTCTCTCTCTCTCGCTCTCTGCCTCTCTCTCTATACTATGCCTCAGTCTCTCTCTCTCCCTCTCCTTTCCTTTCCCTCTCTCTCTAATTTCAGCAGCTTCCTATGTCATTGCTGGACTGTATACTCATTTTCCATAGTCAGTCACGTTCTTAGCCATTTGTTCTCCTAAGCTGTTCCATCAGCATTTGTTATTGTCTTGTACTGTCAGCATTTGGTCCACTTAATACTTGTGTTGTTGCTGTTTCGCCAGCATCCGGCCTTGCTTTATACTTGCATTCCTGTCCCTAAAGAAGATTGTGCCTCTTGCCTGCCTCTACCCTGGAGCCCTGTCCCAGCCAGCTCACCCTGGACCCAGCTCAGCCCCCTCCCTGCCCAGCTCCCCTCTACCCCTTCTTCACAGCCCAGTCCTTCCCCTGGCTCCCCTAGTCCTTTATACCTACCCATAATTGGGTTAAAAATGTTCCTGCCTGCCTGCCTGTCTCTGCGTTTCTGCACTTGGGTTCACACGTACTCGCCGTGACACATGGTGTGTTATTAAAAAACACTGGGTGCACTTGTTGCCCGCATTGAACCATTGTCAGTCGGCTTTTCTTATACAGGGATGTCGATATTTTCTCTAACTCCCATGTCCTTGATATATAACTCCAGTGGAAGAGAAGCAGCCCTTGAACGATGGGACAGCTTTGATGCACATTCTGCACAACATCACCAGAGAGATTCATGAGAGACAGGTAACAGAGCTGGTGTGTGTTTACTAGATAGAATAAACAGACTGCTGCAGGGCAGGCCTCAGGGTATGCAGGTTTTGAAGCGTAAGCCTTGCAGTATAGTACTGCTACTGGAGCATCCTGTGTTTACCTGCTTGATGAAGAGGTGTTTACTTGCCCATGGCATCATTTACATAGCAGTCAGGGACGTGCCATCATGTGGTAACATGGCATTACGCACGTCTTAAGTGATAAAGCTGCAGTGATCCATGCTGATTCTTCTTGTTTTAACCCTTCAAAGGTCAAAGGCATACGTTTTCCCAAATTCTATCTCTACTCTACAGCTTTCAATGGCTAGTGACCATTGTGACATTGTTAGAATATTCCGTTCCCTCTAATCTTATATTTTCCATTATCAGAGGGAAGTATAGGCCAGGAAAACCTGTGGACACCCCTTGTGTTATTGCAGTTATTCCAAGCACTCTCATTTCTGTCTAATGTGTCGCACATCTCCCCAGACAACACTGATAGTGGCGGAGTCTCCCAGCCTCTCTCCCCACGTTCCCGGGGAGGACGGAGACAGATCCATTTGAATTACCCGGTAGCCTCCCACAGAGTGAGAGTGTAACAGAGATTTAAACAGCTGAGACGACCGGACCGCAATAACCTAACCTACTGTAACACCAGGAGCCAAGATGATACAAGATTTTGCTCCCACTGATGCCAACAACCTAGATGTAATCTTGCTGTTACAAGAGGGGGCATTCTTATGGGGGGGTGGAACTAATAGAAAAATCCATTGTAATAATACAATTATATAATATACTGTATATATATGCTATACACATTGTGCAATACTGGTGGTGAGACAGGACAACAATGGATTGTGGGATAAATTGTATCTCACCTTCATGAAAGGGTTGTGCTTTCTGGTGCTGAGTTACCATAGAGATAGAAGAATAACTGGGTTACAGCAGAACTTTGTGTCACAGGGAGCATAGCGCTGCTGTCGGGACAAAACCTCATAACTCCAAAAACCCAACTTTTCAGCAGATGAAAAAAACGAACACAGATTTGAGGGTGAATAGAGTTAGGAGGTTTAGACAGATGATCGGTTTAATGCTTTCCCATTGTTTAAACTTTGTAAAACCCACACACACATATGGAGGATGATCTACGGAGTTGATTTATATAATAAAAAAAATATTAAAAAAATGGAGTTATGAGGTTTTGTCCCGACAGCAGCGATAGGCACACACACACGCACATAAACACACACACACATTGACTGCGGAATGTTTGGAATGTTACATTTCTCAGATAGATTTTTTTTGTTGCTTCATGTCTCTTAAAGCAGCTTGGTGACAGAACCTCCAGGGATGCCTTGTGTCTCGTCTCCTCTTACCTTGATGTGATGTGCCTATAACCATCTGCTAAAACTACTGCAGTTCTCTACTTCCAGTCTGCCTGCCACTGTGCTCACACTCTGCCCAACAGACACACAGGAAACATTGCATTCTTTCACCACATTGAAATTAGGTTCTAATCGTACTGTCCTGTGCAGTTCTCAAAGACCAATTGTACAGAGTCAGCAATACAATGGAATTGTATTGTAATGGGAGTGGTAGGCTCTGTGCTGGCATGTCATCCTACCTCGACGACCGCTCCTACCAAGTATCATGGAGAGTGACCCTGTCGGCCCTCTGCCCCCTTCAGATGGGCATCCCCCAGGGCTCGGTCCTTGGACCCCTCCTCTTCTCCCTCTACACCAAATCTCTGGGTAACATTATCACGTCTCATCATGCCTTTTTGTATCACTGCTATGCCGATGATACTCAACTCTTCCTCTCCTTTACTCCCTCAGGTACCCATGTCTCTGAGTGGATCTCGGCCTGCATCTCCGACTGGATGACGACCAACCACCTCAAACTGAACCTAAGCAAAACAGAGTTGCTTCACCTGCCCTGACGGCCAAATCCTCCCCGCTGACCGACCATTCCATCACAGTGGAGAATATAGCCATGGCTTCGTCCCCGACCCCCAATAACCTAGGTGTAGTCCTTGACGACCGGCTGAACTTCTCCGCTCACATCGCTGCAACAACCATAATCTGTAGATGCATCCTGAGCATCGTCAGAAGTCAGAACTCCTCGTGCAATTAACCCCTTAAGCCCGACGGGGCCCGGTCAAGGCCGGATTTAATATCACGTCATAAATAGATCAACGCGGTCCGTATTAATTAATGTTGTGTTCAAATCTAGCCAAGAGTAAAGACCATAACCCTATCAAAACAGCAGTCAAAGTGTATATTTTCAGCACTACGTTTGTTTACCAATGATTCTAAGTGTTATTAGCAAACTATGAGTTAATAAATATCTTTGATTGATTGATTGATTGATTGACTGAAAACGTTATTAACAGATTGTAGAATGGGTACAATACAGTACGGCTCAATACACACAATTGTTAAGGGGATGCAGACCAGAGAAAGACTTTCATCTTGTTTACATCAGGGTCCCCCATTTTCAATTCATAATGACATTTATGACATACACAACATACAGATATACAGATATATCATAACATTTATGACATACATGACATACAGAATACAGTACTGTTACATTTGTGACATACACGATATGCAACTATACAGTACTGTTAAACAGAGATCCTAACAGAAATATACATACGAGGGGGAGGAGACTGTACATTGGGAGGGGGTGGGTGGGGGGAGGGGGGTGCAAGGTGCAAGCATAGGGAGGGGGGGTTTAGACATTTACGGGGACCAGTTTCGAATTGCAGCCTCCCATAGGTGCTCTTTGAGAGCGCTTTTGAAGGTGGGTAGGGATTCACATTTTTTTTACGGCTGTGGGTAGGGCGTTCCACATTGATGTGGCATAATTGCGAAACGTGTTTAGTCCCTTGTTTGAGCCGAATCTGGGTTGAACATGATTTGTGGAACTTCCCTCTGGTGTTGTGGTTGTGGTATTCATTGACCTTTGGGAAGTATTTTGACATGTACATGGGTACCTTAGTGGTGTAGTGTATCTTGTAGACCAGGCCCATTGCAAGTTGCTGTACTCTGTCGTCTGCTCTAAGCCATCCTAGGTTGTCAAAATGGGCAGGGGTGAGGTGGGTTCTAGGAGTAAGGTCAAGCAGTAGTCTAAACAGTTTGTTTTGCGATGTTTGTAATCTTGTTTTTAGTGCCTTTGAGGTGCTTTGGTACCATGAGGTGCAAGCATAGTCGTAGTACCCTTGAATGAGTGCTCCTGTTAGAGTCTTCAGGGTATTCTTGTTTACCAGAGAGGAGATCCGGTACAAGAATCTTGTTCGTTGGATGACTTTTTTGATTACATTTGATGCCATCTTGTCACAGGAAATATTTGCCTCTAGGATGGAACCCAGGTATGTAATTTTATCTTTCCTTGTGACAATATTGTCACCCACTGTAACAGAGAAGCCGTTGGTCTTGCTGAGTTTGTTATTTGATCCTAATAGAATGGACTCTGTTTTACCCAGGTGTAATGATAGTTTGTTATCAGCGAGCCAGGTGCAGATTCTGCCGAGTTCTGAGCTGAGGGTTTGTTCAACCTGTAACTTGTTCTTGTCAGAGACCAGCAGGGCTGAGTCATCCGCGAACAGGAACAAGTTGCAGTCACAAGCTGCACATGTAATTTGCATAAATTAGGAACAGTAACGGTCCTAGTACAGTATGCTTCCTTGTGGAACACCACAGCTCACTGGGAGGGGGCGGTAGGGTACCGTTTACCTCTACCATCTGTTCCTTCCCCTCCAGGTAGGATTGCATCCAGCTCACTGACAAACCAATTGCTTTTGGCTTGTCAATCAGAATGGAGTGATTGACAGTGTCGAAAGCCTTTTGCATTGTCCAGCATGACCGTGCCACAGTATTTGCCCGCGTCCACCTCTTGTTTGATGTGGTCGTTCAAATAGAGAAGGCATGTGTCAGTGGAGTGGGATGTTCTGAAGCCAGATTGGAATTCGTAACATACACATATTTATGCATAGTAACAGACACAATATTTATGACACTGTGAATACATTCCCTGAGGTCCATAGATGCCCCTAGATACCAAGAATATGTACATGGAAGAAGATCATGGCCGAACCCTCCCACCACGGCCACGGCCTCTTCACCCGGCTCCCCTCTGGGAGAAGGTTGCGGATACCAAGTTTTTCCCCTCAATCGCCAGGCTGATCAATGAGTCCTTGGAGTCCTTGCCTTGCTGCGTGGCTCCTTTGGCGTAACTGCAGGTCCTGGGGCGTGTGGTCTGTCATCCCTCCGTGGAGTTTGGGGGTGGGGGCGTGGGGTCGAGGTCACCGGGGGATATGGGGCGGCCCGCAGGCGTGGCATCCCTGTCACCGTGCATGGCGGTGTGAGTGGCGTGCGGGCTGTTTGTGTTTTCCTTCAGTCATGACATGCTTTATCGGGGGGGTGTGTCTTGGATGGGGATGTGGTGGGGATTGATGTGTGGGGTGTTTGGTGGACTGGCTGTCCCGGGGGGGTTCACATGCCTTCAAGCAACACTGTACTTATTGTACTTATTTTATACCTATTCTTATGTCTGCACTTTATACATTGTTTTTATTCTGTCGACTGTATGTTGATTTCATGCCTATTTACATGTTGTGCTATTTGCTGTGGGGCACTTGCGGAGGGTTTTATATAGATAGAGTTATTATTATTTATTATTATATTGTAAAGAAATGTATGCATTGAAATGTCTGTAAGTCTCGACGACATGAAAATGAGGGTGACCTCAATTGTCCTTTTTGAGAATAAATTATGGTTTGAATTGAATTTGAATTGAATTTATTTCTTATTTGTCCAAACGATAGCGAATGCACGAGACCAGGCACTATTCCTTTTATAAAAAAAAATTTAACAAAGCTGACAGCTTGCGTGAGAACCAGGGTGTTACTCTGTCTTTTATTCCAAGTTTCTTGGATGTTTATCAACAACTGAATTAAAGCTTTCTGTAAGAAATCCAGTGCCACCTTAACATCCAGGGTCGCATTAAAATAACCTTGTTGTCTCCAATCTCAGCCTCTGGCCTTTGCCTCTTGCTGTCCAGGACTAGGACTGCAGATGAAACAGAGTCTGTTGCTCTACCAAGGACATTCAGCAACAGTGAGAACAACATAGTCTTTTGAAGGTTATGTCGGCTAAAATGCACTGTTTTTAACACTAAGTTAAGATGTTTTTTAGACTGTGCCCTCCCTTCAAGACTCAGGGACCAGAGCGCCAGGGGCATCATCTGGTTGGCTGTTATTGAAAACCCTGCTGGAATCCTGAGCTGTTTTGCTTTGCCTCCCGAGAACGCACAAGGGATGTTGTTTAAATGTCTCCACCAATCAAGCCAAAATGCCCTTTTATGGGAGAAGAATTCTCCTCCAGACTATTTTTAGTAACAATAATGATTTTTAAGTCATACGGAGGATTGGTTTGGGCCTGAGGTGGAAGGGAGCACTTTCACTGGCGCTGTAACCTGTTCAATTGAAACCTTGTTTATAATGGAAACATAAGAAGCAGATTAGCAGGACATATAATCATGTTCTGCTGTCACAGACAGAGATTAAGCCTTGTCATAGACTAAGGACCTTTCCCCTCTTCCACCCGGATTCAGAAAATCCGACTAAGAATACCTAAGTATATGGAATATTGCTCCACTTCTACAAGGTCCATTTGCATATTCTTGGTATCTAGGGACATCTATGGACCTCAGTGAATGTATTCCCAGTGTCAGAACTATTGTGTCTATTACTAGGATTGCTTAAATTGTGATGAAACAAAGGAGAATTATGAATTATGATTTTTCTTTGCATCTTTGACAGTGAATAACACCATGCTAATAATGACCAAACATTATACTGCCACTGATCTCGTTCAGTATCTTCTTGAGATCATGTGTACAATCTAAGGAAATTAATAAAGGGAAGATGATTGAACAGAAGGTTCTGTAGATACAGTACTGAATTCTCCCATCCGGACCAATGCAATTTGAAATATTATTATAGAATAGAATAGCAGGCTTATAAATTACCTTATTATAGCCAATTCGCACATTTATATATACATATATTATCTTTCAAATGGCCGAGTTCAATTTGGATTTAGTATCACCAGGCGTGCATATCAGATAATGAAATCTACTGTAATCTACTGTACTTTTTAATTTTCACCAGGGTGAAACCGTTTTTAAACAAATGTCAGATCTAATTGTTGCTGCATTCTAACAATAGGGAAGAGAAACTAACTGCATTTCAATATTTGTCAATAACGTTACATTTTGTGGTATATTATCCTGAATAATAAGAGTTATTAAAAAAATGCATACAGAACTATGAACCTTGAACCCCATAGATCCTTTCAGGAAGTGTAGTTTTGAGAAATTCCAACGCAGATCCAGAGCTATGGATGTCCGCTACAAAATGGCAGCAAGAAACTACAATTCCCATGATTCAAGGTTTTCCAAAATGGTCGCCTCTCGCAAAATATACAGACATTTCGAAAAGGAAAATCTATCTAATAACACTTTAACCTATTCCTAAACTAACGTATTATTGATGATAATATACATTATAAATGCTGTTGTGACATGGTTATGATGTTTATACTTGAATACGTTTGACAAAAAAAACTATACTTTTGTAGAACATTCTGGGGATATTGATTTATGATATGATGTCAGTTGCGGTCACGGGCGGAATACGTTTTAATGGAGATCCCCACTGAAAGCCATCTTTTACTCTTGGACTATAGGCTTAATCCATGCATGCAACTGGCCCAGTAATTATAAATAGCCTTCAGTAGCCTAGAGTTGATTAAGTAGAGAAGGTTTGCAATATCAGCAACATTGCAGATTGGCTAAAAATGGATACACTGCCAGACAGAAAATTATATTTTGATAGCTGAAGTCTATGGACTTCATTCCCCTTTAACGTTCCCTCTTGTCATAAACAGTATCCATTATATTTTCAAAGAGTACAGTCCTTTTCAGCACAATCCATGCTGTGCTTCATACGGGAAATCCAGCTCCTGCTCAGTTAGCCACATTACCAATGTAAAGGCAATGGGACCACTGTAAAAACGTAAAGGCACTTAGACGTACTCAAAAGCAAACTGGAGTAGGGTTCAGCACTTTTCTCTGGGCTTGTACCACAGTGGCGTAGCAAGGAATTCTGGGCCCTGCATGCACAGGATGTGTCTCTGGACCCGCATCCCTGTCCATGATTCACTGAGAAAATAGATCTCGACATGGATGTCATCCCTGCCCCACTGTGAGCTGGACATGTCCAGTGTGCAGTGGATGGCGTTAAGCATGCATTCTGCGTCCGTTCCGTGTGTTTCAGCTGTAAATTATCATTCGCATAATGTTATTCCTGTGCCACATGCAGGACACTACAGGCAATATTTGTCACCACTCACCACTCTTGTCTAATATAAAAACCCTCATATTTGTGGTGTCAGCTGCTCCACAGACTGTGAATAGACGACATTGATGTTATGACATGTTAAATTGAGTTATATGCTAATTCGATTTTTCTGTATTGTTAACAGGTCTCAGCCAGAAAATCTCTCTGAGAAATATGGGTTTATATCTTGAAAAGGTGTTAGAGGTTCCCACATCCTTCTTCTTCTCTGTGTTATGACCATGAATAAGAGATCAGTCACAAGTCACGACTCAAAGCTCTTAGATCAATAGACGGTTGGTGGTTACACATCCCAGTTTTTCTGTTCCTGCCTTGTGGGTCAAATGTGCAGAAATGTATGCTTATTATTCACAAATGGCTTTCTATGTCTTGTTATCTGGCTTAGATTGGGTATTTTGATTAGGGAATGTCTTAGGCTGCCCTTTTCAAGGAAAATTATTAACTATAGCTTATATTGCAATATTGATATCTACTTGAAAGATATCTATACTTTATTCTTCTTCATTCCCATAACAGCCATAACTAGCAATGTCGATATATCTATACCCATTATGCCTCCCAGATAATAGAATATGTGTCAGCTTTGATGTTTTCAACAGAGGCGTAAGCTGTAGAGGTCTATTAAAAAGTTTGCCTTTTGAAGCTTATAAACCTTTGTGAATGAAAGCTAATATCATGTCATATGTCACGCCATAGCAACTATACATTAATGTGTTATGAAGCGTTTGTTCAGACATGTGGGTCATGTCAATTGTTACCCAAAATGGAGGTTAAAAAAAAAGAAAAAAAAATGTGCCAAAAAGACATTTATCACTGGACCCTTTCGGTGGCCGTGGTTGATTATTTGTGAGGTTTAGAGACATTATGAACACTCTAAGAAACAGCACGAGCCAAATCAAATCAAATAACTGAACAAGGATTTGCAATAAGGATAAAACGACAGATTTAGTAGCCTAATAATTGTTTGAAGAAAAAACATGGTATTTTATTATTTGTACCCTCACTGGCATGGATTCCCCATATTCCACTTTCAGTTATTATTATTATATGAACTGGTCATTCAAAATTAAACAACGGCGCGTGTGTGCGTGTGTCTGTGTGTCTGTGTGTGCGTGCGTGCGTGTCTCCCATGGTGCTTCCCCTGCGGTGCTCACGACGACTTCTCTTGGACACGCATCTGGCTGCTGCTGTTACCAGAGGCGCTGCGTTTGCACCTCCTCTCCCTCTCCTCCCAACAGGTGGATAATACATGAAGTGGATGAAAGCCGAGCAACAGCCTTCAAAATATAGGTGGATAGGGAAGACAAACGGATTTGCTCATCTTGGGAATTCAGGTGCGATTTGCAGACTTAACTTCGCAGTCGCTTTTTCGCCTTTTTTTCTTTTTTTTGCAATGAGATGAATGCAGTCCGCACCAGTCGCTGCGCTTTTCCAAAAACAAGACGGAGGACATCGTGACCAAACATCTTTTGAATGGATTTGGGAATATTATCTTCTCAAGAGAATGATGTGCAAAACGTTGACTAAATTAAAAACCCAAGAGAAGACGGATTGCCATAGAAAATAAATCAATGCATCTGGAAACGGAGGGTTCCAGAAGGATTTACCTAATTTGGATTTGGCTGCGATAAAATCAAGCTGTTGGCACATGCAGCTTTACTTACTACAATTTAAGCCCTTTTTATTTTCTTTGACAGTACATTTTCTCTTTTCGGACGATAGGGCTATTTCAACGGAGGGAGACCATTCTACCCGAGCGAAGTTCTAATGTTCAACTTCCAAAAGGTTAGTTATTTCAGCTTAAACTTCACATGTTAGGTCACTCTCTATAGGAATGAAGTTGGTTAAAATATCACAATTTAGCAAGGCTTAAAGGTTATTCAGCTTGTCCATAGAGCATAACTCTCTTCCACATAATCCTTATTTTCAGAGGCTGCCTGGTTCTTCCTAAAACAGTTGTGTTGTTGGACATAGGTGAAATAAAAATGTACTATTCATAAGTATATGGACTCGTCCACTTAACATTCCAACTGCCATCTAAATTCCCTAGAAGCCGAGTGTGTTTACATATTTAATAACTACCCATTTGGTGAGCTGCTCTACATTTGAACCCAGAACAAGGCCTATGTGATCAAACGTTCACGGATTCATCTACTGTACATTGTCTGCTATTGGTGCACTGCATACTGTTCATTCAGGCTTAAGTTTTACTTCAACGAGGGCGTTTCTAGTTCTTTTGGGGCCCCAAGCAAGAGTCTTGTTTAGGGGCCCCCCTGTCTCAAGAAGGGGGGAGGGGGTTGCGTTGCTCAATATCAAGTTAACTAGCTAACATCTATTTTTATAAATGTTGTCTTGTTTGTTTGTTATGTTTCCTAGCAAAGCCACGTTCTGTTTAGACAGTGGGGCGACAGTAGTCAGGAGGTAGAGCGGCCGTCTGGCAGCGTGTCAAAATGTCGAGTAAGACACCCTAAGCAGGTTGGCAAATTGCATGGTTGCCTCCGCTGCATGTCGGTGAGTGAATGTGTGAGTGAATGGGTGAATGTGAGTGAGGCATAAGTTGTAAAGCGCTTTGAATAAAACTAAAGCACTATATAAATGCAGGCCATTTACCATTTTGCCATCAACACATAAAGGGTGCCCCCCCCCCCCAAAAAAAACTAGGCCATACGGGGCCCCCTGGTGGCTATGGGGGCCTTATGTAACTGCGTAATAATTTTCCCATGAAATCAAAAAGATTCAATTAGATAAAATGTATTATCATTGCACAAGTACAGAGTACCATGAAATTAAGTTGGCATCTAACCAGAGTGCAAAGGAGAGTGCACAAGTGTGCCTATGATGAATTGAAAATGGTGGACCCTGATGTAAACAAGACAAAAGTATTCTCTGGTCTGCATCCCCTTAACAATTGTGTGTATTGAGCTGTACTGTACCCATTCTCCAATCTGTTAATAAAATGTTCAATCAATCAATCAATCAATCAATCAAGTGCATTATAGTATACACAGTATACCATGTGAATATAAATATATGACAAAGCTACAAGTAAATATGCTAAGCTACAGATACATGTGTGTACAGTGTTATTATTATGTTGTTATTATACAGTGGTATATGGATAGACTATAGATATGATATAGTAGTATAATGAAAGTAGAGTACAGTTTAAGACTGTTGTAGGCAGTAGATAATTACGGATTGAGTATCAGCAATAGACTCAAGCCTTGCGTATAGGCCACAAGATTGTGCATCCCTCCACGAGTGCACCTTCCCAAAAAGGCATCATGGCATTTCTATAATTTTATCATTTGAGCAATTATGGAAATACAATGGGGGCACGGCACACTCTACTAGACTCTAGTAGTCTGTACAAGTCCTGAAATAAACGCTGAAACCTAATTTGGGTGTACATGTGGAGTAGGATATTTATAGGAAACTATTAAAAAATGGTTAGAATATAGTTGTATAGAATATGTCTTCTTTGGTTTTAGAATTTATTTCAAGGCTACAGTACACACACTGGAGTGTGGCCCCATTGACTTTGCATTAGTTCTGTGGCTAACTAGCCAGAGCTGTGAGTATTCAAAAAGCAGGAAACAGGGCCTTTAATATGTTCTCTCCACATTAGTGATCATAACATAATTATATCACCCATACATTTAGTTGAATGTTTTATTTTGACATGCCCATTTAGTGTCAATGCACTTCACATGCATGTTGTCATCAGCATGGTGCTTGAACGTGGAGCACCTCAGTCACATGGTACTCCATACATCACCCCTGGTGCCATTCCACACATTCAATCAGTCCAAAATTGACACAACTGTGTCTAGATCCCATAGCCTGGAAGGAAAACGCTTCCAATAAGAACTGTCACTTTCTGACCTAGCTGCAAATCCGTAACTCATCATTTTCACGTAAAAAGTTGTTTTGAATCTATCCCTTTACCATAGCCCTAATCCTAACCACTCCTACCACCTAAACATTTAAAATATCCTAAATGTACAAACGTCCTTCCCAGCTATGGGATCTAGACCCTCCCATCCAGAATTCTCAGAGGGGGATAGTTAAATAATATGCAACTGCAGTTAAAAAAAAGCTGAGAATCATTAAAGGGGAATACCGCTGAGTAATTTGGCCTAATTTATTCATACTCCTATAGGACAGTCCCAAAGCCTGTGTGTCTGAAGCTGCTCCATAGACAGCGCATGTGGATCCACAGAATGTACCCAAATTATCTTTATTCTATAGTACTAGTGTTAGTCTAAACCAGAACATTTACCCTCACCATATTATCTCCCCTGGCTCCCTGTTGTCCCTGTCATCCTTACCATCTTTCCCAGTGCATTATTTGTGGAGCAACTCTAGACTTTATACCTGATGACACACATGACTTAGCCCTCTGGTTTCTGGATTTCAGAGAGTTGCACATGTTTATAAATATTGATTGTAATTTGTAGGCTCACTGGCCCGGCTACACTGTAAGAAAAAAAGCTGCAAGAAAACGGTCAATGTCTGGCATGGTTTCCAAATACTTACTGTCAAATTACAGTAAAATAAAATACATTTACAGATTACAACCTTTATTTAATGGTTAATATTTTGATAAAAGGTAATTTACTGTATTTCTATGGCATTTACACTTAACCCATTCAGTGCCAACCACGAGTATAGTCGGGTTAACTCGTCATCGCTTCCGTGCCAATCACGAGTATAGTCAGGTTTTAATCGTTATTTCTTTTATTAGCGATATCCATAAATTTCCATCCATCCAACCTGATGTTATCGTTGAGAATGGGTCTCAGCTCGCAAAAGGGCAAATACCACCGCCTATCGTCTCCCGGATGGTATTGCACATCATTGGATTGGATTGGCTGGTTATGTGCATCAGAAATAAAAACTCCGGTCCGGGTTTCCATTCTCGGGCATGCAGCTGGATACTATTGCAGCTTGGTCGAGTCAGGGGGGCAGCTTGGATTATGTGTTTTGGACTATAACATTGGATCAATGGACGCAATCGATATTTGGAATGGCGATCAGGAATTGGATTAATCTTTTTGCATGACATCAGATGTGAGGTAAGGCCTTTATGTTACAAATCTTGGGGTAATCAGATTTTCCTATCACCGTCATCGGAGCGTGTGTGTGTGTGTGAGGTTCGCGCCGACCAAAGTACGGAGAATCGATTTTTCAGACCCTGCTTCTCTTCGTGCATGAGGACACATATACTATCGATAATCTAGCGTTTATTTGAAAACGATTCATAAATCAAGCGACAAATGGCACGCTTTCTAAGGAAATACATTTAAGCTCGATTTGCTGGAGTTTATTGAGATGAGACAGAACGCCCTAGAAATATATTGATATTCATCACGGTATAAAATGGAAATGTATGAAAAAATTATCTGTTTCGTGCATGTTGACTGGAAGCAACTCATTGACGATCACTGGTTCCTTAACACTTTGGATGCCACGGACGACATAACACGTGTTATCAGCCCGCCCCCTGAATGCCCACGACGACAAATATTGCTTTATTTTTTTATTAGCGATCTGAATTCATATTTCATCAACCGAGTCTACCGTTGGGAAACCAGCCCCATCAGGAGCTCAGATGTGAAAAAAGCGCCCCCTATCGTCTCCCAGATGGTAATGCACCCTTTTGGAATGGACTCAATGAATATGGATGAGAAAAAAAAATCCGGAATCCACATTTTACTTCTCACGCATGTACCCCGAGCCGATCGGATTCATTGTGGAGCATCAGAACAGCGTGGAATATGTGTTTACAGTATGTAGCATTGGATCAATAAAAGGACCGATTTTTGGAATGGCGATCAGGAATTGGAATAATCTTTTTGGATACCATCTGATCTCAGGTAAGGAATCCATTTTATCAGTCTTAGGATAATCAGACCTGTTTTCACGGAGATATAAGCTTTTCCCCTATATGTGATATGGTTGTTTGGCTGTGCGAGCGATCAGGAAATATATCAGATCAGATATCAGATCGCCTATATAGCGTGCATACGTACACATATACTATCGATAATCTAGCGTTTATTTGAAAACGATTCATAAATAGGCCGAAAAATGAGAACGTTTTTTGTGTATTCTAGAATATTCCTTTTATTATGGAATATTTTTATTTTCCTTGAAAACGAGGGCTTTTCAAGATGCTATAAAACAGAAATGAACCGATAAAAAAACAATCCGCTTCGACAATGTTGACTGGAAAATGAGTCATTGATAAGCGACGGGCAGATTAGACACATAGCCATAATTTAAAACATAGATTAGGCGATATTAACGCTAACATTGAAGTGGATGATGGGCATTCAAGGGGGTAAAAAGGAAAACACGGCCGGCTCTGAAAGTGTTAATGTAAAAATGTGAAAATAGGGTATTTAATTGTTGGACCTTCATTCATATTTAATTTGCAATGCCAAGTGCGTGTGGGAATTGGAAACAGCAGCTCATTTGCATTTAAAGCTACAGGCACATAAACAGCCTGTTGATCTGTATAATAAAGGGATATAAATGCATGCTAGAATGCATAACACGAGTGGTATATTTGAAAGAAAACTTTAAATACATGTGTTGGGGACCTCAGAGACCTCAAGTACAAGACTTTATACAACGGCATGCAAATTTCTCTATTCTGATTGGCTGAAACAGTCCATTTACACGTATGTATCCTTCATAATCCACGCTCCTGGTCCCAGGACCCGCCCACCACCGAATCACATCACTCCGCCGGATCACTCCGTCGGAAAAAACAAGATGGCGGACAATAATCTTTAACAAATGGATATGTTGATAGCGTCATAACGACTAAATATAAAGCGATTCTGTCAAGGGGAACGTGTTAGTATTTTAAACAATGTTGGATGATGTAATTGATGGGTCTTGACTCAATCTAGAACAAAAGAAAAATCGCGGATTGATTGATAGATTAATTGATTGATTTAAATTTCTTCCTTCCTACTTTCCGACTGCAGCGTTCTCTCTCACACTGTCCGACGCTGGCGTACCCACAAACACACACATACACACACACACACACACACACACACACACACACACATACACACACACACGCACACACACACTGTGACACACACACACACACACACACACACACGCACACACACACACACACTCCTGTCTGCAACAGCGGGGGAGTCAGACTGAGAGAGAAGCAGCGCTGTTTTAAGTGAGCATGGTCTATTGAATTGATTGATTGGTTGATTGCTAATTTTATTACTGTACCCCTGGTTTCCAACTGGTTAAGTTTAGGCTAAAAGAAATAAATAAAAAAATAGGGCGAAGAAAACGTTTTTTTCCTATAGGGCAAAGAAAACGTTTTAATAAATTTTCAATCAATCATTCCAATAATACACAGTTGGATGTGTTAGTTGGTTGGATGCACTTCAAGCTGCTTCCACATGAGGCAACTTCTCTCAATCATTCCAATAATACACAGTTGGATGTGTTAGTTTGGTTGGATGCACTTCAAGCTGCTTCCACATGGAGTTGTGGGAACTACTTTTTCTGGCGGATGGTTTTTTCAATAAATCTTCGATTAATGTGTGTTTATTGTATAGAAATAAGGTTGGATGAATCTGGCAGTTGTATAAAAGCTTTACACCACGTGCAGTCGTGATTTGTGACCAATAAACCATGCCTAGGGGGGTCTAACGACCCTCGGCTGCGCCTCGGGCCTAACAGCCACCCCTAGGCATGGTTTATTGGTCACAAACCACTCCTGCGTGTGATGTAATGCTTAAGTACATAACAGTGGCCTAACCAGCTGTTTTGCTAGCAGTCACAGCCTTTCCATTGCTTTCTGTTAATAAATAAGCATAGATGTATTGTCCATCTCAATTTGGCAGCTACAATAATGAACCTAGTTTGCCTTAATAACTCAGTTGTTCCGCTAGCAATCGCAGTGATGCCATTGTTTTCTGGGAACCAAGTTTGCCTTAAAAGCACCACTCAGCTGTTTTGCTGTTTATAGATTGTTAGTGAATATCAGGAAATGGACCCAGAGCAGTCTCAGTTGAATGGGATTGTGCCATTGACATATACAAAAAAACAATAATAATAAATAAATAATAATACAAATAGAAATTATAATAATAATTAAAATGTTGCATTTAACAAGTTAAATGCAAACCATTTCATTCCACTTCCCGATATGCTGTACTGTTCTCTATAACAGTAATTGTATTACAACAACATGAGCGTTACACTGCCGCACACTCATTCTCTCTATTTGGGCTTCTACTCTTAAAAATAACTCTTAACCTGCTGTCTGCCGAGCCGGCCCATCCTATAAGCAAATCAAATGCTGTGCCTATAGGGCAGGGCTATTCAACTAAATTGTTCAGGGGGCCACATTGTCAGAAACCCATGGGGCCAGGGGCCGGACTGCCACAGCGCCTCCCCGTGCTATGAATATATGGTCACTTGACACAACACGCAACCACATTTTCACAACATTTATTTAAATGGGAACTATTTTACTATTTCTTTCACTATTTGGGCACTTTTACACAATTCCTGTGGGTTTATGGAACACCTCTGTAATTTTTCTTTTTTTTTAATTCATTGTTTTGTATTTCTAATCAAGTACTCAAAAACAGCATTTTTCTACCTCAAGATCTTAAGCCGTTTTGAGCCTGGGCTCCAACCACAGTGGGAACTGTGTGGAAACTCAGCTGATTATCATGCAGCGGTGTCTCTCTGACATCACAAATCAGCACATTTTCAGATGACTCAGTTCAGTGAGGGTGAATATTGTGAGAGGAGAATTGGAAGAATGCGCCAATATGAGAATTAGAGACATAGATCATATTAATATAAGTCCACATAGCTAGGAAACAATGCTAAACACTGAAAAGGGCCATTTATAAGATAGTTCCCCTTTAACTACATTGCAAAAGTAGTATACTTTTCAAAAAAAAGTGCTTCATTTATGTGCCACATCTGCAACATCTCCTGCAAAAAGTGCTTCATTTATGACTGTGCAACAACTGCAACATCTCCTCTTCAACATTTCAATATAAAAATAAAATAAAAAACAAACAAGTGCATGATGTGCATCTGAACATTCTAACATCAACACTTGAACAAAAAAACACATTTATAGTGCAGCTGAGCTTATGAAAAAGTACTTCATGTCTGTGCAACAACAGCAAATCACAGCATCTTATTAGCACTTATTGTCGACTCTTAACTCTCAAACATCAGGGGGGTGGGGGGCAGACAGGCCTAGCCTACATACACACATCTAATGAGAGCGATTGCACTTCTTTGACTGGGCAATGGCAGAGAAAGAGGGTTCATAGGAAGTGAGGGCTACCCGCAAACAGTGATGCAAATGCTCATTTGTCAAGGAGGCATGGTTGCTTGTTTTAATGGCATTCATGTGAGAGAAACTGGATTCACAGGTGTATGTTGAGCCAAACATTGTTAGCACAGATATTGCCAGCGTTTTTATTTTGGGGAATGTCTTGACATGAATACACTTTATCCAAAATGTTGTGGTGGATTCATTCTCAAGTGCCTGCTTCAGAGCAGATGATGCTTGCATGTCAATTATTTCAAGTTGCAGGAGACCTTCATCAATGTGAAGTGATGCAAGGAACTCTTGTCCTTTTGTGGAAATAGCAGCTACATTGGCAAATGGGTTGCTCACAAAATGCATCAATTCTCTGGACATGTCAAATTCATCAAATCGACTTGCAAAGTTTTCCCTCAATTTATCAATGAAATCTGTCATTAATTGAGTGACTTTTGGCTCAATTGTGCGTGTTAACGTTGACATAAAAAAAAAAAAAAAATTAAAGAATTTTTTTATTTTTTTTTATTTTTTATTTTTTTATTCTCATGTAATCTTTGGCGGGCCGGTCAGAATCATCCCGCGGGCCGGATCTGGTCCGCGGGCCGCCAGTTGAATAGCCCTGCTATAGGGCTTACACCCTCCTAAGTGCACCCTCCAATGGGAAAAGGGAGAAAAGTGACAAAAGCCAAATATATAAATAAAAAATGCCAGTAAATGTATGAATGGATGATCAATAATGTAAATGGTTACTTGTCTTTATGTGTGTTAAAACTAAGGGTTGGGTAAAATGCCACAGGGTCGGAAGGTGGTTGTGTAGAAGTAGAAGGACCTTATGATCCTGGCGAGGCAAGAGATGCTTCTGGCTGTCTGGCTGGCTGAGAGAGCCTCTTCACTCTTCTCTGAGAATTGCATGCACTATGCACTATTCAGCCTGTGTTGAATTGTCACTTGAGTAGGGGGGCTATAAATAGCGTAAATTGTGTGGAGGCTTGGTTTTGCCTTGAGCGTATCACATTGAAAAGATGTTTGCATGAGTTAGCTAATAATATGTCTCCAGTTGTGTGAGCATTAGTAGTCCTCAACAGGGCCCACAAGGGGGTCTCAGGGAGTTGCCATGGGGGGGGGGGGGGGGGGCACATAATGCTTCAATCACAAAACATGAAGGTGTAAGTAATTATTATATATAATAAATAACACAAAGCAGTTCATATTAAATAAATAGGCCTTTTTACTTTCTGTAGATGTCCCAATGTATTTGAATCACCGTTTTAAGGTCAAATGGAATAAGCTGGACTAACTGAGTTGGACGCAATCACGACAGGCAGACCGTTTATCTCCTGTGGAGAGGATCCTGGAAATGTTCTTCCACACAAGGGGGCCTTGGGGGCAAAAAGGCTGAGAAGCACTGGCCTGACCTATTGCCAACAAAAACTCATTCATACGTCTCTCTGAATATTACATGAACAGAATACACATTAGGTCTATAATTGCTTTCAGGTGATGTCAAATAAAACATATTTCCAATTAGATTATAGTATAAACGATGTATCTATTGCCGCATTTGCTCTTTCCCATGGAACGCAGGACTGCCATTGTGGGCTGTATGGTGCACATTGTGGTGACTCATGGCCATTTTGCGGTTGATTTTAGTTTGGGTGGAATGCTGTGCAGGATGCAGGCACTGGTCATCTTGATGCTACACCTTTCTACAAGTCTGAGATGGCTCAAGGTAGAAGACAAAGTGGAGCAGATAAAGTTGTGCCTAGTTCATAGGATTGTTTATGGTGAAGCATCAAATTATCTCAGAGACCGTTTTAACCCTTTCACAACCACACTACAGAAGAAAACCCTTTCACTACCACACTACAGACCGTGTGTGGCAGTGAACGGGTTAACATTCTGTAGTGTGGTTGTAAAAGGGTTAACCCTTTGTCGTGTGGCAGTGCAAGGGTTAACCTTCTGTATAGTCGCAGTGAAAGGGTTAACCCTTTGGTAGTGTGGCAGTGAAATGGTTGTGTCAGGGATGCGTCTATATTAAAGGCAGCCCAAGAGTGCTTCCGCATTGGCGTTTTGCGCTCTGATTGGCCGAGCGTGCGCATGCGCATGAGCCGCAACGCGCTCCTCTAGCCAGGAATCGAAACTCTGTTTAAGCTCCAGAGAGCGAGGCTGAAAATCCGCAGTTCTTGCCCCACTGATGGTAGCCGAATCCCGGATCCGAGTTTTCTGATGAATACCCCCAAAATATGGAGGTCCCGAACGCAATTAAGTATTGATTACGCCGTAACGAATCATTAAAAAAATATACCGTTAACTGGAGTATGTTGTTTCTTTACATATATGTTGGATTAAAGAATTGGTTTGTCATGACAATTCAATAAAAAATTACAATGAACGGTGGGGCTGGGGCGCGCAGTGCTCCCAGGCGGCGGCGGTTGACCGATGGCGATGCCGAGGACGAGCGCTCGTCCGTGGGGAGCACCGCACGCCCCAGCCCAGAACCAATTCTCAGGGATACACATATGTACTCCACTGTTACACTCCACTAGAGGGAGCTCTACTGATTTTGTGCCTGTGGGATTAGGAAGTTGTACGGGAAAGTAGTCATTCCTATTATTCTGCAGCTGTTCTATGGGACAATTTGCCCAGAGAGTTGAAAATAATACTGTAAGAAAAGTAAATAGATTAAAGTCCTGTCTGAAAAATGGTTTGGCTGTGTGCGGGCATTTATCATTTATTTGGTATTTTATGTTTTCTAATGATTGTTGTCATGGTGTTCTTGGTGATGATGTTGATTGTATAGGTATTGACACTGGATGAATGTTTTTAGGATTATACTGTTAATCCTGAGATATTTTTAGATACTGTAGGTGTTTTTTGATGTGTTGTTGTTGATGTTGTTGATGCTGTATTATTGACTTTTTTAAGAATGTGTATGAGAAGCTTGCTTCAAACGTGTGTTTCATCAAAAATCAAATAAATTCAATCAATCATTCAATCTTTGCATCTCCAAAAATCGGTATTATCCACACTATCCAGCTTTCACACCACAAATATTCACACCACAACTTACTCCCCCAGCTGCTGAAAAAGGGTCTGATCCAGGGGTCAGCCCTCTTATTGACCGCGCTGCTCTTCATTTTGCGCACCACAGCTTTATTGATCTTTGTGATTGAATATAGGTACTGTCTATCTTAATGCATATCCCATAGAGTAGACTGCTTGAATGCTCTGTGGCATATAGATATTGAATAGGTTACGTTAGGTTAGGTTTTGTAAATGTCAACAATACTACTGTGACTGTCTCCATGCCAGGTTTGCTAATTATCAACTATCAAACTGACATGAGTAAAGCTGTTATACTCAATGTGGCAAATATCATTATCATAGCGGAGTCAAGGAACCAGGGCTGAGTTTGCCTAGTCATGTGGCCAGGGCACAGACTCTGTGACAGAACTATTGCAAAGCTATAGTATAACTATTACTGTTGTGAAGCACTTTGAACTGCAACTTCTGTATGAAAAGTGTGAAGTATCTTTCTTAGCTTCATTTATCTCTATCTAAGTTCATTGATCGTATAGTTTTCTATTTCACCCTTTCCTCTGCATTGTTTTAGGTATTTTCAGATGTTCGGTTTCAAGTAAGAGGAGACTGACGATATGGTCAAAATCAACGGGCGGCGGTGTTTATTAATAAAACCACAGCTTTAGGAATCAACAAGTACATCGTCTCTTTGGTTCAATCTAATTGTCTCTTTGATGTGGCAGTTTTGTCCATGATCTGATCAGCTAGGGCCGATCAGAGCCGTTTCTCCGGTGGTGGTGTTGTTGTCTCTCGAGTTTCCCATGACAACACCGAGTCCTCTCTTAGTGGTTCGCTGGTCTGGTTGTCAAGACAACCTTGCTTTCGGATCCTGGGAGGTTTGGGAGCGCTTGGTTTTCATCTACCCTCGGTGGAGTCTGCTATGAGCCTCGGCTCGGTCATCTGGTCTCAATTGGCTCTCTGTGTCATCGGCTCTTCAGTAGCCTGAGTGGCGAGTCTCCCTCTGTCGGTGGAGGTTTTCAGCGCTCCAGCTGCGATGCGATCTCTGTCATCGTCTGTGTCTCCCTCTCGCTGTGTCAAGGCTCTGCTCTCGAGTTCTGTGTGTCTCTCCAGGTCCTTTCTGGTGTGTCTGTCTCCAGTCTCCAGGTTTCCTTCTGGTCTCCTCCTCCCGTCACCGGGTGTGTGTCTGTCCTTGTCCGTCGCCATCAGCCCTTTTTATCAGAGAGAGAGAGAGAGAGAGAGAGAGAGAGAGAGAGAGAGAGAGGGGGGGGAGAGAGAGCGAGTCCCTGCCTGCCTTATTTTGGTCACATTCCTCCTGTGACCACATGTTTCGCTGACACAACCGTTTCACCATAGAACCTTGCCGGGCTGTTTAATCATTGATTAGTTTAATGCGTGTCATCTCTTCATGCTTCTTGTGACAACAGTTTTCATAGTCTATGGGGAGACAGACTGGCTCTTGATGCATAGATAATAAAACATGAGCTATTTCCATCTACAAACTCTTTACCATTCTGTAATTGCATTTTAGAATACTAAGATAATTCTTTATTGTCTAGCCAGTGACTCACTGTCTTGTCTTCAGTTGGGTCCACTTTTTACTTTATTTTCCTGATGAACATTTGACCAATACTGTATAGTTTTACCTTCTAGTTTTTAAGAGTTTTTATTCTTTATTGTGACTAAGTTATTCTAATAGTTTCTAAGAGTTTATGCCTACATGTAACCTATGAAATTGCTAAATCTTTTAGTATATCATTGCTTTGCATTGTTTTTTCAACTAGTGGCAGTTCTCTGTGTAAGGGGAGATTTCCAAATAGCCTGTGTCACCTTTCTGACCTCTGGGTTAGTCAGCAGCAGCCGTGTTGTAACCTGAAGTTCCTTCCGTAGGGTAAATATGACCTTTTTGATCTCAACTGTTATTCTGAGTTTTTAGTTCCTGTTTCAACGATAATGATCTCCTCGCTTTTCAGTTGGAGGTGGCCTAAACCACAGCTGCTAACCAGTGGAATGTGCATTAACGTCATAAACAGTCTTTTGCCCTCCAGATTGTCCTCCATTTGGCTGAGTGCGGGGTGATCTCCCTCTCAAGCCTAGGGTCACAAAAATAACTCACATGGGGATATCTAAATGGCCCTTCTATCAATCAGCATTTTGTCTTTCTAATCATTACCTTGTACATTTCAGTTGGCTATGTTCATGTTTTCATTTAGAAATATACGACAAGTGCTATACAAATAAAGTATTATTAAAGCTAACTGACTACACAGCTAGTATTAGCTGCCTCTCAACACAGTGGAACTGCTTTCTCATCTAGCGAAATCCTTGCAGGAGGGATCAGCTAGAACAAAAAACAAAACACCAGAGGGATTAATGGATGCTTCCAATAATAACAGATCATGCAATGTTGGGATGGTAGTGGTACCCTGTGCACATGTAGCTATCAGTGTTAGCTGTCTTGTCGGTTCTTTGCCCTGCTATTAGCTGGCAAGTGTAACCACCAGTGTTGGGAAAGTTCACTTTCTACATGAACTAGTTCAGTTCACAGTTCACAATTTTTAAAATGAACTAGTTCAGTTCATAGTTCATAATTCAAAATGTTGAACTAAAGTTCATGGTTTCAAAAATGAACTAATTTAGTTATTTTTAGTTCTTTTTTGATATATATATTTTTTTTATATATATTTTTCACGTACAGTTACTTACATTACAAAAACACACATTGGGACAATGGAGGGGGGGGTCCTCCAGTTCATCTCTATGCCATCATCCACACCATAAGCAAGCAAAAACAAAACAAAAAGAAAAACAAGCAAAAAAGGAAAAGCAAACCAAGACAGGCACTGTACAGTATTGCACTTGCCTCGAGCCCATTCACATGTAGACATATATTTATTTTTTCCTATCCTAGGTCTGTCCATACAATGGGGCCTTTAGAAGGATCCGAGAAATTTCAGCAGGAAAATAGTCTAATAGTGGGGCCCACACCTCCTGAAAGGAAGCGTTGTTGCCTCTATGCATTTGCACAGTGTCTTTCATGGGGTAGCACACCGAAGATCTCTCTATACCACATTTGTAAAAATGGAGGCTTATCCTTAATCCAGTTTATCAGAATGCATTTCCGGGCCGAAAGTAGAAGTTTATCAAATAGTTTGAATTGTAAAGGGTGTCACCCCTCCTACCCAACCCCCCCCCCCCCCCCCCCCCCCCCCCCGAACCACCTCCAATGTACAGTCCCGTCCCCCCACCTACCCAACCTCCTCCAATGTACAGTTTCTATGTCAAATGTATATAGGCCTACTCTCTTTTCTGGACTCTTTTTGTATCACAAACAGTACTGTATTTGCAAATCTGGTATGTCATAAATGTATAGATGTAGCAGTACTGTCTATCTGTATGTCATGTATGTCCTGATTAATTGAAAATGGGGGACCCTGATACAGTACAGCTCAATACATACAATTGTTAAGGGGATGCAGACCAGAGAAAGACTTTCGTCTTGTTTACATCAGGGTCCCCCATTTTCAATTCATGACTGAGCTGTACTATACTGTACCCATTCTGCAATATGTTAATAAAGTGTTCAATCAATCAATCAATCACTTGGCCCCAGAACCTGGATAAACACTTAGATTCCCAAAAGTAGTGATAGACTATAGCCTGTAGGTACCCAGGTCTGTTTGACATTTCGAACATAAAGGAGATATTGAACGGCCCATTTTGTTAGTTCTTTTTTCAATACGTTGCTGCAAACTATTATTTGTAAAAAATATTGAACCACACAGACAGCAATCAGAATACTGGCATTTCCATAACGCTTTGCCACCGCGCATTCAGTCCACACTGCAGCTTTCATCTCTACAGTATATTTTCAAAAACATGAGGAACAACTTTGCTTGAATTGTCTTTATTATGAAAACTAAAACAGGACGTTTGCATATTCTCAATGTTGCTGTCGACGTTGTCGCGTCGATGTGGGGACTTGCTTCTTCAAACCGGGTGGACAAAGTTTACAGACAAACGTTAGATTGTTTCCGTCTGAGTCAGTACTGACTTTAACGTTAAACTATTTTAAATCCCCAAGCGCCGACATCTAGAGGTAGAGTTCTCTGAGCGAGTGCTGCTCTCGACCTGCTGCTGCGCAGCTCTGGGCTTCTGCTCGCAGACGCAGATTCAGCTGTTGTTGTGATGAGTCTGATGACGTAGCAGGGGGTGTACAGGCGCGTTGCCAGATCGGTTGGTTTTCCACATAATTTTAAAGCCTGTTTACGGTGTGTTTTCACTGGGTTTTCGGCTGAAATACATATGAAATCTGGCACATATTTGAACGCCGTTATAACAGATGCTGAGAATGAACGCACTTTTGAACTCCGTTACACAGCGCTGAGAATGAACGCGTTCTCAATTACGTTCATTTAGCGGATAATCAGTACGTTCAGTTCACGTTCGCCCAAAATACGAACGCGTTCATGAACGATCGTTCATTGAACGCGTTCAGGTACATCACTGGTAACCACCTACTATCAACGCCTCTGATGAGCATCTCTTGCTACACACATCTAGCACCGTGGGTTTGGATGGTTTTGTGCTTGTGTGCTTGCTTCATTTCAACATAAAAACCAACCAAAAATACAACGTGATTCAAAACAAGGACACACAGATTTTTGTAAACAGTAGATTGAATTTACACAAAGTGTCATGCCTATGAACCCCCACTAGGGGCAGTGTGGCTAACAGTTAGTGAGTGAAAGTGTGACTGAATTAGGGCTGATCATTTTTTTCGATTAGTCGACTAATCTAACGGTTATTTTTGTCATTCGATTAGTCGACTAATCTAACGATTATTTTTGTCACACCCTCAATCTCTGCTTCCTGTGGGCATGGCTCCTTCTCCAATGCATGTTTTACCTCACATGCTCAAGTCTGCACACCTGTGAATGTCACCCTGTTGTCCAGTCCCTCTGCCTTAACAGTTAACTTAACATAACATGATGATCCTATAGCAAATTAAAATAATGACTCATGAAACATTTGAATTTGGATCTTAAGCGACTTTAAATCAAAATGTATTTGAACAATACAACAATCACTCATAACAAGACAAATAAATTAAATAATACAAATTAAAGTGGAAGTGTTTAAATAAAAAATATATAGCAGACTTCTTAGCTTAACATCCCAGGGAACTAATGGGATAACTGGGGATGTTGTTTGCTCCTGACAAGAGTCTCAAAGTCTGGGGTGATGGTAGACAAAGCAACTCTGAGGTCATGCTCAATGTCCAATATGTTCTTCTGCTTTGTCTTCAGCTGGACCAGAGCTGAGAAGCCACTTTCACAAAGATAGGTAGTGCAAAAAAAAAATATATATATATATATATACTTTTTTTTATTTTTTTTTATGACTAATCGACGCAAACATTATGCGTCGACGAGTTTTTATGATCGACGTCGTCGATTATGTCGACTAATCGTTGCAGCCCTAGACTGAATGTGATGAGTTAGTGACATCAGACCAGCAATATGGCATCTGCACTGAATTATGTTCGCCACGCCTCTTTTTGGGCAAAACAACTCAAGGAATGAACAGGGATTAGAAGATGATGTTTATCCATAAACTACAAATTTAGTACAAAACAGAGGGGGTGACAGAAGCTCAGGAGGTAGAATGGTTGTCTGGTAATCAGGTTCCCAGTTAGATTCTGCCTCCTCCCGGCAGCATAATGTTCTTTTTTTTTTATCAATTTTTCTCCTTATTTTTCAAATCTTCTCCCATCCCAATTTCGTGTCGCCAATTCTCCTCTTCAATTCTCCCCTCCCATGTCTTGAACGTTGCTAGACTATGCCTCCCACTGGTTGGCTGTAGTGAGAATAAAAGCCTTGCATCACGTGTCCCCTCCGGTACACGAGGAGGCAGCCTGTCGCATCTTTTCACCAGACAGCGCGGTCTCACAGTGGCGAGGAGTAACGTTACGCGTGGGAGGCTCACGCTGCCCCCGATACTTCCTGATTCTGCTGTACAGGCGTCACCAAACCGACCTGTAGGAGTCGCTGTCCACAACGTCCAATCCCCACCCATCGACTTTCCACCCACTACCTCTGCCAATTGAGATAGTATGACTATGGCCCAAGCCGCCGGCAATGCTGACTCCGGGAGTCGAGACCGCAGCCTCTTGCATTGGTGACGAGCGCAATCTCCGCTACGCCACCCAGTCTACTCACAGCATAATGTTCTCAAGCAAGACACTTACATAACTCCTAACTGCTCCTGATGAGCAGGTTGGCACCTTGCATCTTTGCATCTGCCGTCAGTGTGTGAGTGCATGGGTGAATGTGAGGCATAATAGGATAAAGGCGCTATATAAATGCAGCCATTTACATATAAATTACGCCAAAGACTATCAAGGCCCAGAAATAGTCATTACCTCTTAGTTTTATGTCACTTTGAGATTCATAAACGTGATATGTCCAGGTATAGTCTATTTGCCAACACAATGAACCCGGAAATTTTGGAACCACCAAACTTTTATGATAGATATGGATAGTATGGGTCACCAGTACTTAGAAACTGCTGGATGCTAAGTTGTACATGTTGGGAAATGTTTTTATTTGCATAATTAGCCTACATTTGCATAATCACCTAAATGGACAAATCTCGGAAACTACTTGATCAATTTCAACAATGTTGGAGGGGTTTTGGGGGTTATTCGGGATGCTGAATCCATTTATGATACTCAAGAGTTTCGATATTGCAATATTTACTTGAATTTACCAAATTTCAACTAATTTTGGTGCAATTCTGGTGCATTTTCAGTCAATTACAAAGTTTTAGAGGATACTGAAATTATTACATTTGGACAGCACAGACATTATGTATTCACAATATCTCTACTGACTCCAAATAGTTCCTATGGTAATGTCATATTGTCATAGTACAGTAGATACTACATAGGCAGGTGTATAAAGATCTGCGTTGTCAAGACTTAATACTCAGATGTGAAGGGCATCCGCTATTTTATTTACTACCTGTAACGTCACAGCAAATAGGAAAAACACTAAAACTGGTCAAACTGTGTTCCTTAATACAATAACATAGCTTAATAACAAAATGCGCTTCCTCCTACTGCCTAATAATAGATAATTACTTGTTTTGGATTGTAAGTCTTCCTGAAACTTCTCACTCAGAAAGTGGCTACCGTGTTCAGAACTCTGAATCCACATCATCAAACTCCTCATAATCAAACTCGTCCCCACTGTCTTCATCTTCCTCTGAATTTACTTTAATGTCATCTTCTTTTTCCTGCGAGTCTGTCAGTGAGTTGCAACATGTGCTGTCATTGCCTTTGCAGAAGCAGTAGTTGGCGTCAAGCTTTGTCAGACGAGGTCGTTTTAGTGACACAATCCCAACACCAGGGAACAGAATACCTGCAGGATTCTGCACAAACTGAGTGGCCATGGCATGAGTCGTGTGGCACCGTTCGGTGTGAAGACCACAAGATCAAAATGGTCACCCCAACTGTGGATGGGGCCAATCTGCCTCTCCAAGCCAACTGTGCGCAGATACTTATCTGGGTCCTCTGAAGCATATTTGGCAGCTGACTTCCGGAACCGTATGACTTCATCGTAGGTGGTGACTATGCCATGCTCGTTAAGATTCTTGACCAGCTCTGTGCTACCATATTTATGGTGGAGTCTTACGGCAAGCCCCAGGGTTGTCTGATTCCAGCTCCCACTGATGTGCTGCTGGATGCACTGAGCGAGTGTAAGTGATGGTTTGGTCACTTTTCCTTCCTTTGATACCAGACAGGAGACAAACTTCAAAAGGGATGGACTTGTGGCTTGTATGATCTTGTCATGCTGGAAGCTGCCAATGTCATATTCACGGTGCAAGGGAATATTCTGCACCTCAGCTTGCACTCTCTTCACAAGCTTGGTGATAACTTCATCAGCGGCAGTGGTTTTATCTCGTTTTACCAGTTTGAGTGACTGAGTGAGTGAGTTACTCATGGAATGTCTGGCACCCTTCCACCCTCATGACAGCTACAGCATCACCATAAAAGTCACACAAGTTAACTGCAGAGGTGCCCGGAGTTGGCTACATCATGTAACTCTGACACTGTCCAGGTTGATGACTTGTCTGCATTCATGTGGTCAATGACAGCAGCTAAACAGCTATCAAACGGTCTGCACTGGGAACTTCCACTTGAGGAAACTCTCTTGAAGTCATCGTAGCACTTGGTGTGATACTGGGCATCAGCTGCATGCAGGTCCAGGACGGCATTTACCCGTAGAGCCACTTCCTCAGCCCATTGATCCTGGCGCTCATCACATTTAGACAAGATGATGTTTTTGAAGGATGGCTTCCTGGTCTCTCAACAGTCTGGCATTGTTTCACTGGCTTCCATCTATCAGGGTGTTTGGTGTCTTTGGGTTCGCAAATGATACCACAAAACAGACATTGTTTAGAAAACTCAAAGGCATGAGAACGAGACATACGTTTCCCTAGCTGACCATCAGATGAGCTGAGTTTGCGTTTGGTTGCATTTCTAGACTTAGAGGTATATGAGCTATAACATGATTTGTGACAAACTACAGAAGCTGACACACCATGTGTTGTAGCTGAATCGTCAAGCTCTTCACTCCTCTGAAGCAAAGCTGTAATGCCTTTTGGTCCAGATGTCTTGAAGTCATTGTCCTTGCCGTCACAGGGCTCGAATAAGAATTTCAATGTCAATCTGAAATGAACAAAAGAAGTATGCACTATTTGTATCCTCCGTCTCTGCACTACCGCACACTCTACATTACAGAGCAATATGGATACATTGCCAGGATGTACATTTCAGACGGGCTGTTCACTATTCCAATGAAAACATGTATTTCCCATGTTATTGGTATCATACATGAACAAACTGGTATTTGCATTACCTTTTGGGTCTCTTTCTCTGCCTCAGTGCCTCAGATCTTCTATCACACAATTCTACATTAAGGAGAGCAAAAGTACCATATGAATACTCTAAACAATATTTAGAATCAAACTTGATGCTTCTCTGTGTGACGAGGGATAGAGCCTGGTGATGCGAGGCTAGGTAATAACTAGGGATGTCCGATATTATCGGCCGATATTGGCATTAAAATGTGATATCGGAAAATATCGGTATCGGTTAAATTCTTTAATTTGTTTACATTTCTATAACCTTTATTTACCCAGGCAAGCAAGTAAGAACAAATTCTGATTTTATCTATTGTCAAAAGTATGCATAATGTTGTGTTAATTCCACAACAAGAGATATGTAATGGGGGGGGGACCCTGCATATATCGTATCGGTTGATATCGGTTGATAACGGTATCGGAAATTAAGAGTTGGACAATATCGGTATATCGGTATCGGTAAAAAAGCCAATATCGAGCATCCCTGGTAATAACGGGTAATAATCACACATTCATGTCATGACACACATTGCTAACATAGCTAACTAGCTATGCATTAACATTAGTTACCGTCAGAGATGGCTAACGTTAACCCTAAGAGCTAGCTTACTACAGCTTGTGATCATATTATATTCAGTATTTGTTATTGGATAGTAATAAAACCACAGTTTGTGTATCTGTTTCTATTTTCTCAACTTACTTGCATTGAAACAACAATCCTTGAAAATCAGGGATCTGTATTTGCTGCAGTTGCTCGTTGCCACAGTAGGAATGAGATCATGTAGGGCTGGGCGATATGACCAAAAACGTTATCGCGATAAAATTATAAAATTATTTTCATATAATTCGATATCGATAATTATCGTCGATATAATGTCCGTCAAGTTTAATTAACTTCTTATGCTGCTGCGAATGTCTCAAGTCGAGTTGATGTCGTCATCAGTCCGCGCACGTTACACGTTAAGCAAGCGGAGTATCTCATGACAATAAATATGACACTAAAATACTCTCTTCCGCCACAATATATTGAAACGAACTGTATACCCCACACTACTATAAACGTGGCCTCAGAATTCAAAACACACACATACTCGGCACGTAAATATATAAAACGTCGCCGTGCAAGCTAATTAGCCTAGCAAGCCTGTAGTATCTAAGCGCTGTATTCCATGACAATGTGCTAAATATTACACTAAAATACTCTCTTCCGCCACAATATATTGAAACGACGTCCACTGTATATCCCCACTACTATAAACGTGGCCTCAGAATTCACGTCACACACATACTCGGCACGTAAATATAAAAAACATCGGCGTGCAAGCTAATTAGCCTAGCAAGCCTTGTTGAGTGAGTCCTACCTCCTTCCGGGTATATTTCGCTCTCGGCCATCTCCTTCACTGATTGGTTGTTAGCTGTTGTGCGTAAACACGTCATCACGTAACGTTGGTTGTTGTTAGTGAGTGAGCTGAGCCGAGGCTGAACGGAGCCAAGCTTGGAAAATCGATATATCGAAACTTTGCGACCACGTTTCATGTTTATTTCGAGGAAATAATTTATCGCGATAGTTATCGTTATCGTTTTATCGCCCAGCCCTAAGATCATGGTGAAATTAGCCACTACTCACTTGGAAGTTTTGCGTTAACGATTAGCGCACTGAAGTCTCAGTCAAGGCTAGGAACTGGGGTTCTGAGGACATTTTATAAGGTAACAGTCACAGTCATTCTGCAATCTGTTAAATAAAGTTTTCATTCATTCATTCATTCATTCATTCATTCACATACAAAAATCCAATAGAATAGTTTCTAGTTGTGGCAGCAAACTGCTCCGCTGCCACGTGGACTCATGGCAGAGCTCAACTGCAGCAGTTACCCCAGTAACCAAGCATAATCGAGTACCCCATTAGGCGCTTCACAAATTAAAGTTATTATTATTATTATCATTCTGTTTACAATTGAACATTCCATGAAAATTATCTATAAATTCAGCATCTTCTGAAACATTTATAAACTGAAAATTCATAAAAAAATTGCACCAAAATGAGTCGAAATTTGGTAAATTCCAGTAAATATTGCAATTTTGAAACTGGTTTCTTCTCTTAAGTATCATAAATTGATTCAGCATGCTGAATAACCCCCAAAACAACTCCAACATTGTTAAAATTGATCAAGTAGTTTCTGAGATTTGTTCATTTAGGCGATTATGCAAATGTTGCTAATTATGCAAATAAAAAAAGTTGCCCAACATTTACAACTTAGCATCCGGCAGTTTCTGAGTGCTGGGGACCCGTACTATCCATATCCATCATAAAACGTTGGTGGTTCCGAAATTTCCGGGTTCACAATGGGGCTCTATGGGATGGCAAATAGACTAGTAGGGAAATTAGGAAATATCCTGCACCTGAATGGGGCAATACCATAGAGAAGACTAAAGGAGACTTTTCACAATGGTGTGAACGCTCAACATTATGTAAATGACTATAGTCTTGGATTTGGCAGTCTGAAATGTTATTTACTGTAGGCACTGGGAACACATTACATACAGTAGCTAGCTACTCCTTGCTGTTTAGCTAGGGGTGTTACTTGAAAAAGGTCTTCAGATTAACAAGCTGTAGCAAGCTGTTATTAAGTATTCCCCTTTGCTCTTATTTCACAGTCACACGTGATTTGGTTCGGAACCTGCTTTGGTTCGGAAACTAACATCAATATGGACACAGTAAAATAACAACTTTCATGCAACGCACAACTATTACATATTATGAATGTAAATGTAAATTGTAGGGATGTCCGATATTATCGGCCTAGGCAAAGTAAAATATATTGTTGGTTTCCTGTTGGTTGTCAGTTTGGCCATGGGTAGGTAGGGAATTTATTTTATTTTATTTTTTTATTTTATTCTTTCGCACGGCGACTATGGATAGGGAATTTCTTTATTTAATTAAAATGTTCACAACAACATGGATGCATGTACTCTGCCAGCATGTTTAATATCCATAATACTAAATGTTTGACTAAGATTTCTATGAAACTTTATTCTTAAAAAAAAAAGAAAAAGGATTTTTTTTTTTTTTTTTTTTTAACTCATAAAATATATTGGGTCGCACCTAAATCGGCAGGGTCGGTCGGCAACCGGAAACCAACTATTAATTTTGTTAGGCCCTACCGATATTATCGGCCGATATCGGCATTGAAATGTGATATCGGAAAATATTGGTATCGGTTTAAAAAAAAATTTTTTTATTATTCTTTACATTTTTATTTTTTATTTTTTTGATATTTTTGTACAAATCTTTCCATTATTCACAGTGTATCTTTTCACAGCATAGTATCCAACATCCAAGATTCGTCTTTTTCGTTTTTGTAGCAACATACAAAACATGTAAGAGACTCATACAAACACATTAATAACTGACATGGAAATAAAAAAAAACACTTACAAAAAAAAAAACATACTATACATTGTGCATATACATCTCTGTTATATATATATATATATATATATATATACGTCATACGTTACATGTAGGCCGATCTACCTGCGGGCAGGTACGTGCTGCATCTTTTCTTTTCTTTTCTTTTTTTTTTCCCTTTTTTTTTTTTTTTTTCCTTTTTAATTTTTTTTCACGTTTCAGCCACGTATGTGTGTGTCTCCTATATACTTGTGTATCCCCCTATGTGTCAGTGAAAGCCTATATCTCAACTATGTGTATATGTAGGTGTATGTATGTCTATTTCCTATACATGAGTATGTGCATGTATGTGTGCCCCTGACGTGTATACCTTATCCTTGTGTATATGAGTGCGTGTAAACCTATTATGTACACATATGAATATGTGTATCCTAGATATCTGCATGTGGCTATATCTGCGCACATGTGAGTGTGATAGAGACATTGACCGTTCCATAGACACCCCATCCGGACATAAAATATATGTACATATATACATAATATATTATAGAGCACAAGTATCATCAGATCAAATCCCCTTTTTCATATTCATCCTTGATAATATTGTATTCCCATCTTAATCATTTGTCCTCAGATCGTTCAGTCAGGTGTAGAAAACTGTCCCATATCTCAGCGAAAATATCCTCTCTCCCTGCGACTCTATACGTCACCCTTTCATATGATGCTGTCCGAAACATTAGTTCCATCCATTCTTTAAAAGTAATATCAACAGGTGATTTCCAATGTCGTAATGCAATTCTACATCCTGATATCATGGCCATTCTATACCACATTCCCCGGCATTTAGGCAGCTTAATTCCTTTCGGTACTATACCCAAAACACATGCCATTGGGGCGTTATTTATCTTCACATTCAGGACCTTACTTAGGAATGTCACAATTTGATCCCACATTTTCCGGACCTTCTTATTTTTTACATTTCTATAGAAATGATGTCCGATATTATCGGCCGATATCGGCATTAAAATGTGATATCGGTTGATATCGGTATCGGAAATTAAGAGTTGGACAATATCGGTATATCGGTATCGGTAAAAAAGCCAATATCGAGCATCCCTAGTAAATTGTGATTATCATGACCTGAACATTGTGTGTGCATGTGCGTGTATCAGTGCCCGACCCCCCCACCCCCACCCCACAACTCGGCAACTCTGGTATCGTAGAAAAATCTGACTCTCAAATCCATTCGTATTTACCATTTTTCGAACATGACTTGAAGACATCAAAATGATAAGCAAGGTAACCCTTTCACTGCCGGATCTAGTATGATCTATATCATACTAGCTTCCGCTCAGCGTCATCTGCACTAACCTCACTTCGTGCATATGAATAAAAATCCACAATGTACCTTTACATACCAACATTCGTCTGGCCACACCCCCATCCGCTACCTTCATAAGCAGGTGTGTGGCCACACACTCGTCTCCTTCTTCACTTTCACCACAAGGAAGTGCCTGTTATATACATCACTTGACAAGGTTGTTTTAAGCTGAAGAAAGTTGAGTTAAATTTTTTCTTGCTTTTTTCTTTCTCTCATAACTTTAAAAAGAAAAAAGCTAAGTCATAATGTTTACCTCGGAGGGTCGCGCTAGCAACGTTACCCTTCACCAGCGGTTCCCCATTGCCTCCTCTGTCGTGCGTCTTGGAGCGGGGTTGAGGCCACTTTCGTGGTCGGCAGCCGCGCCCGGTAGGCATCCGATAGGTAGTTTGCCTCTCCAAGGAGCTGGTGCACCAGCGGCGTCTCCTGTGCGATGGCCTGGTTCCGGCTCTGGTTCCTTTGCCGCCGGAGAGTCGTCCGCTGT
This sequence comes from Notolepis coatsorum, assembly GCF_963971535.1. Taxonomy (NCBI): domain Eukaryota; kingdom Metazoa; phylum Chordata; class Actinopteri; order Aulopiformes; family Paralepididae; genus Notolepis; species Notolepis coatsorum. The sequence goes on along the minus strand of NC_140172.1, from coordinate 49,865,107 downwards.
TGGGCGGCCGGCTCCTCTGGTGGCGGAGGATTTGAGACGCAAACTTTTTGCGTCGGCTCGCTCCCGTCGTAAGATGGTGGCTTGTAGACGCGAACGGCCTGGTTTTGGTGAGTTGCTGGAGCCGGATGAGGATGCGTCTGATTCTCCATGGCCAATGGAAACAGAGGACTACATGGTAGAAGCAGACGGGTTCTTATTTGACGCCCTGGTGGAGACATGTCTGCCGCCCGTCCAGGTAACACTGGAGGGGGGTGATAGGTCTCCTTGGGGTCCCTCGTACGCGGATGTTGGGTTAGAACCTCCGACTCGGCGGCGGGATGCCCTGCTATCAGCCACATCAGAATGTGGCTCTGTAACCAGTTGTCTGCTGCATGTGAGGGACGCGAGCTTGGTGGGGGAAAGTATGCAGGGGAAACTGCGTGCTTTGTTCCCCGAGCTCATGGCGGCGGCGGCAGTCGCAAACGGCGTGCTGCTGCCGCAGCCACTGCCTGTTCCTGTTCCTGATGATCTCATAGGTCATCTATGGCAACGCCGTCCTGTGAGAGAGATGGGCGTTGTCTGTCCATTTTTTCCCTCGATGGAGGCCTACGTCCGTCAGGGACAGGTGGTCTCCCACATCATGGGCCTCACCCCCGCCTACGTGCGAGTCACAAGGGTGGTGGGTTTGGTAGATGGTATGAAGGAGGGGGTGCCTCGGCTTGATAGGCCGATGGCAGCTCTCCTTTGTCCTGATGTGGTGTGGGAGCCGTTACGGAAGCCGGTTCCCCAAGGGAAATCGGCGAGGCGGTTGGCTTACTGGAGTGACCAGTCATTTATCTCCGCGACTCAATCTCTGGCTGCCACTTCTAACATCGCGCAGCTGGCGAGATTCATGTCCGGGATACTGACGGGCGGTACGGAGCTGACCGATGATCAGCTCGCCCAGTCGGCAGGAACCATCCTGCATCTGATCCAGCTGCAGGCCGTCGGCGCTGGGAACGTATGCGCCCTGGCCACTCTAGCCCAGCGCCACCTTTGGCTGGAGCAGGTGCGTGTGCCGAAAAGGAAGAGGACTCCACTTCTGACGGCACCCCTCTCCGATGCTGGGCTCTTCGGGTCGGCGTTGCAGCTGATGACCTCAACCTGCAGGGGGATGCAGGAGGAGCGTTCCGTGCTCCAGCCTCATTTCCCCCCGCCCGATGTCGCCGGTGGAGTCAGACGGAAGGCTCGTCGTCGGGGTTCCGCCGCCGTAGCCGCCGCTGCTACCACCGCCACTGCTGGACCTTCGGCAAAGAAGGCCAGGAGGAAAGAGGGCGCCTCCGCCACTGCAGCCGGCCCATCCACGCTCGGAGGTGACGGTAGGGATCGTCGTGACCAGCCTCCTATCCTTTACCGTCCCTCCGGGGCTCCCCGGGGTGGCAAGTCCCGAGTGGCTCGTGGCAGGCGTCGCTAAAAGTGACTTTTTTCCCTCTGTGGTCCCCCCTGTTCCCTTCCCGGCCCAACATATGATTTTGTTAAAAGAAATAAAAAGTCCCTCCTGGGAGGGACTATTTTTTTTACAAACTGTGTGTTTATTCACTACATATGATGGGGATACGATGTGTGAACCTTTTGCTAGTGTGGGTTTGATAGAAGGGCTAGACTTTTTAAGTCTTGTTGGTCGCTACATTTTCATGTTATAGAGCTTAAGCAAGGCCTGCAGCTTACACTCGGTTGAAAAAGGGTTTTTTCTGCCTCGACCTGAAGATTAGGTCTTCACATAAAGGTAGAGGTTAGTTGTGTGCTCTGTTGCTTAAACAGTGATATTGAGCCGCAACACTGTTGGTCTGCAGTAATGCTCGTGTGTGTAAAGGTACCGCAGTTCAGGCCGCTCTCTCTCTCTATCAGATTTTCTGTGTCTTGCAACATAAGCACGGGTGTCGGGTTCACACATATATGACTTGGCCTTGTTATAAACCCTGTTCACAGACTTGTCTGTGGCTAGCGCGCATTGAATTAGCTTTGCGCTCTTCATTAGCATACTGGCTACTTCAGGTATCATATGGCTATTGTTGTTGTCGTATCACGGGCGGGGTTGAGTCATGGGTTTTTCCCCGTCATAGAATACGTCACTGGGCACGTTTCTATTGGACGACGGCTTCCGTGAGTTTTTTCAGACCCGTATGTAGGGTCTGTCATTGTCAAGTTGTCGGGGCAGAGCGTAGGAACTTAGTGTTCTGCTACGCTCGATATACGTGTAACTTGAGTCTGTTGGTCACTAGGGATGGGAATTGATAGGATTTTATCGATACGATTCCATTATCGATTCTGCTTATCGATTCGATTCTTTATCGATTCCCTTATCGATACCTGATCAATTTATAATTTAGTAATCCAGAGGTTCCCGGTTCAATTCCCGCTCCTCCCGGGCAGCATGTCGATGTGTCCTTGAGCAAGACACTTAACCCATAATTGCTCCCGATGAGCAGGTTGGCACCTCGCATGGTTGCCTCCGCCGTCGGTGTGTGAGTGAATGGGTAAAATGTGAGTAACAAATTGTAAAGCGCTTTGGATAAAAGAGTTCTATAAAAAAGCAGCCATTTACCATTTACCATTAAATAAATAAATTGGAAATGCAACAGAACTAAGCTGGTTAGAATAACAACATACAACTTGACATTTCTGATTGTCATTTATTGTTGAGCCCCCATGTCAGAAAAATACAAAAACTGTAAAAAATAAAACATTAACTATAGCCTACACTTAAATAAAATAATATATTTGAGATTCTCTTAAAATGTATTTATTTTTTTATTCTTAAACTTTAAGAATTGAATCTATTGAATAACAGGTCGTTATTCCTCTGACTTCTGTCTCACACACACACACACACACACACACACACACACACACACACACACACACACACACACACACACACACACACACACACACACACACACACACACACACACACAGAGCTCCCTCCCCGGGCCCCTGGTATTGGCTTGTGTTGCTACACGGACACATTTGTATGTTGCACCACGGTACTTCCTGGCTTACAGGGTACAGACTAGTAAACAAACACTCCGTCTCTTATTATATGTGAACTAAAGAGTACAAGGTTTACACAACAGCCCCCACCCGCTGTTTTATTGTATTTGTACCTGTACTATCCGCTGTCAGCTGTTTATCGCTCTCTGAGAGCTTGATTAAATAGCGTTAGCTCACGTTAGCTAGCGTTAGCTCCGCGGCTAATTTGAGCTCACCCTGAACTAAATCAATGACTAGGTTCTAAAGCATTCAAGTAGTTTTCACTGCACGAAAGTCACGGGAGCCACACGGTTCCAGGCATCGGCCAATTAGGAACCGGTTTTCGATTCCCATCCCTATTGGTCACATGGCTCAATGTTACCGTGACTTTTCAATTCATGGCTCATGTGGGAAGTCTCTCTGAGGATTCCCGTCTCCTCTCTGTGGTGAGGGTGGCGGGATGTAAGAATGAAAAAAATGTTTACCCTCAGCCGCGTCACGTGGGATTCATGTCAGTCTGTGTTTCTTTCTTTTTAATAAAAAGAGGAAAGAATATGAAGCACGACAACTCCTTGTCGTTCTCCCAGGCGACTTGGACGACCAATGTCTGGTGTCTGGTTAGACTATCCATTGATGTGTTTGGGTCTTGACGCGTACATAGTGCTGGCTCGGGGTGTTTCTGATAAGAATCACGCATGAGGCTGGTACGCCTTGGTTGCTCATTATTAAAACAGCGTTTTTATAGGGCAACTGGGATGGAGGTTTTCTCCTCCGAGCGCCTGTTACTAGGTCTCGACGAATTCTCGTTCATATCTGGGGGATGTTAACGGAATAGATCAAAACGTAGGTAGAGGGGTCTCACGCCCTTGGGGTGGGCCACTGAGCGCGGTACAAATGGGACCGTCTGGGTGGCGCCCTCTTTTCATGTTTTAGATCGACACGCGTACCTACCCCCTCTCTTGGAGTGGGGATGTCGGCGTGGTTAGGGCACGGGACTGGTTCTGGTCACGCTGGTCCAGGTCAGTTAACCCGTTGTCCGCCGGGGACGCAGATCTGCTGTTCTGGTACCCTGAGGGACTTGTGCTTTTTTCGGGGGAAAAAATGCCGGGTCGGCCCGGGTGTCACAGGATTGGGCGTTATGGAGACCCTTTGTTGGGTACATGTTGTACCCTGCGCTATCATGAAGGGGCTGGTTCTCCATTATTTTCGCTCCTCTCTTACGCATGGCGAAGAGGCGGCTGTTGGGGTGGTCTTATGGACCTCCTCTGGCTGCCCTGTGTGCTTCCCGAGCCGCCAGGCTCGGTCCGAAGTTGTGTTTCGTCGACCCGTAGGCCTGGAATAACCCCTTTTTGAAAACTGTGACACTTGTACTGCGGTATAGCCAGTGTGTACCCGCAGGTGTGTTTTGGAGTTTTTTTCTTGAGGGGTTATAGGAACAACCACTGCATGTGGTACCAAGAGGGTGGTTGATTCCCTGGTGTGTTGGAGCAGAGTCAACTCCCGGGTTACCCAGTTGAGTGTGCCCCTGCACGTTCATGACATCTGCCAATCGTGTCAGCCTTCTCTGCCTCGGCCCCTCTGGGTCTGGGTATTTTGGTGGAGACTTTGTCATGGTGCGCAACAATGCCAGCATACGCCCCTTCCGCCGGGGGTGCTGTTTCAGTTGACCCCTTTGGCGCCTGTCTCATCCGCAGTGCTCCAGGCTCGGGTCAAACGCCTGCTGCCTGGTTTGAGGGATCGACCCCCTCTGGGGTCGTCTCCCCAGTGCGCTGCCTGCTTCCGCTGTAGTGTAGCCTTTTGAGTGCTTCGCGTTACGGCCATGCTGACTGCCTGAGTTTGCCAGGGTCAGTGTGCCAGGCGGCGTGCTAGTGGGGGGAAGGGCCCGCTCTTGGAGGGGCCCTGTCCGAATATGCTGGCGATGTGGGGGGCGGTGTCACTAAGTGACCGCCTGGTGAGGTCTTGATGCTGTGGCGTCGTTGACCTCTCCGGGCCCCCTTTCCCTTCAGTGGGTCTGGGTCTTCCTTCGCGCTCCGCTGCTACGGCCTTGCCACGGGGTTGAGTTGCTCTCGACCCCGTGTTTTTGGGGGCGGTAACGAGGTTTGTTCCTTCCGTTCGTTCCCTGGTGGCATGCGGTTTGTGCGTGTGGGTAGTCGTGGGGTCAAGCCACGGTCTGCTCACCCTGTGCATTGAGTTGCTCGAGTTTCTCTTCGCACGGTCGGATCCGTCTCCCTTCCGTCCTCTAATAGGGGGGGTATCCTTCATTAGGGAGGGTCGGGGGGGCTCGGTCCTCCCCGGTTCTGATGGTTGTGCGGGGCCTCAGTGGGGTACATTTGTCGAGCTTCAAGCTCCCGCTCAGCTTCCGTAGTGCAGATGACGCTGAGCGGAAGCTAGTATGATATAGAACGTAAGGTTATGAATATAACCAAGTTCTATGAATACTAGTGACGCTCAGCGTCTGGACGCCACTGCGGTTTTTGATCTCGCCTTGTGGTGAAAGATTGGGAAGGAGGCGAGTGTGTGGCCACTAGTGATGTGACGATTCATCGATTTGCATCGGTGCGCCGGCATACACGTTCACGATACGAGTGCACCGGTGGAATAAGTGCGCATCGGCAAAATGTCAGGCTGAACTCGCGATGCATCTTGTTGTAGCGTCTTTGCATCGGTCAAAAACCGATGCATTCATATAATTTCCTCTCATCCTCTTTTGAGGGCACTCCATCCACCAACTTTATTATTTATTAATACATTTGAACTATTTACAGTGCAAAATCAAATTAAAAGTGTAGTAAAATAAGAAAAATAGTGACATTTCATTGCCCTCTCGGAGGGGGGGGCTCAGACTAGACTTTGACAAACAAATGACAACTAAGGACAATGAAGGACAACAACGAATACACATGGCAATGGAAAGGGGGGGGGCAGAGAGGGGGATTGAGAGAAGGGTGGGTTGTGGAGTGGATGGCTCACAGATCAATCCGAGCATTTTATTTTTGAGGGCTGGTATCAGTGTCAAGGCTGTCTGAATCGGAGTCGGAGACCATTGTTCATCAGGGCTGCCCCTCTCATAATATTTGTGTTCAACAGTCTTACCATTTATTGTTCATGTGAATCCATTGGTTGTATTGAATAGGCTAACTAAAGTAGAGGATGAGGATTGTGTTATTTTCTGATCAGCTGTGAGGGAAAGTCGCACAGAAGAAAGTTGGGGTGTGTTTTTCCGGCAGTTAACATTATTGGGCGAACAAGAAAAAGACAAACATATTACAGCAATAGATCTTTTGTGCATAGATCACTAGATATATCAGCTTATAGCATTCCACATTTGCATTTCCTGATTGAAAGCAGATGACATTGGCTAAATGGACATTAAATGTCTCATTAAATAAGCTACAAACTTAGGACTTTCTGACAGAACAATATTGATGTAACTAAAATATTCACAGGGGGAACATGTTTTTAATGCATAGCTCAATTCATATATATTTTTTTGGAAATGTCGGTTGAAATTAAATGCTGTGAGTACTCGACACCCCCCAAAGTTCCAGAAATTCCTACCCCCAGAGCAGGGTCTTTTTGGGGGTAAAATTATCTCCCAGAACTTCTGAGAAATGTTACATCAAAGAACTTGAACGGCTAGAGAGCGTTTCCCATTATTATGGTAATCTCTAGCCTGACACATCTGACCTGCATGGGAGGCTCTGGAGACCTTTCACTGGTTCTGGAACTGGTCCGTTGGCAACAAAGAAAGCAAGTGTAAGTGTGCTGACTTACCAGTGTTGAGGTCTTTGTCTCCAGCCTGATCTCACTTGAAATATGTAAATACAGTACTTATCGACCACAGGAAAAGGTACATATTGTACGTTATGTTATGGCCATGAGCAATATATCGCCGTATTTATGAAAATGTACGTATTACAAATAAGTACATATATTACGTATTAAATGTATTTTTACGTTTACCATTTTTTTGAAAACACTAACCCTAACCCTGCTGGGGAACGAACCATAACCCTAACCTTAATCCTAACTTTATTTTAACCTTAATCGTTAAACGTTAAAACAAACCATCAGGGTGGGTGTTATGGTTTGTATGCGACCCCAACAGCACGACACATACAGGTAAATCAGAGTTAGCCAAAACAAAGGGCGTATTTATTTGAACAACATAATTTGCAACACTGTTCCTTTAAGGACAAAAATTGATGTGAGAAAACAAACAGCGTCCAGTAACTGAGGGAATTAGGAACGTCCCCTTTAAGGGAGGATGTCCATATGCCAAACGGAATAGCATGGCAGTGTCCAGTAACTGTGGGAATCTGGGCCCTCATTTATCAATGGTGCGTACGCACAGATAATAATAATAATAATAATAATAATAATAATAATAATAATAATAATAATAATAATAATAATAATAATAATAATAATAATAATAATAATAATAATAATACATCTATTTTATATAGCGCTTTTCCAGGTGCTCAAAGACGCTTCACATGGGCAGGAGAGACAAACTATGGCAAAACAACAAAACAGAACAAAAATAATACATGACAAAATAAAATAAAACCGACAGAATTAGAGGTCAAAAGCAAGATTGAAAAGGTGAGTTTTGAGGGCTGATTTAAAAGATGTCAGGGTGTTTGCATCACGGATATGGCTGGGGAGGGCATTCCAGAGGGAGGGGGCAGCAGCAGCAAAGGCCCTGTCGCCCCAGGTCCGGAGCTTGGTCGTGGGAGGTGTTAGGAGGTTGGCATCTGCAGACCTGAGGCGACGGGTGGATATGTGATATGTGCGTAATCCGTGCGTACCATTTTTTTAAGATTAATTTTTTAGCGTTTATCGCTTTTTGCTACTGGGCAGTCCAGTAGAGAGAGAGAGAGAGGAAGAGCGGGAGACAGAGTGTGGGGAAGACATTCGGCAAATGACGCCGGGTCTGGGAATCGAACCCGGGTCGGCCGTGATCGTCCCCCGTACGATCATTTCTAAGCAAAGTGTGGGACTTATCAATTTGAACGTGTGCTTGACTTTGTGCGTATATTTACGCACAGCTCCGACCGTGCGTACCTGGCGCCCGGTGGTAGAATATTATTATTGCAACACGGAAATAAGCTTCCGTGCATTGGCGTGTTCAACTTCTGTATGACCCGTAATTCATTATAGTTCATTGTAAAATAGCGACAGTAGTGTAATTATTGTCAAACCCTATAAATATAGCATTTGGAATAGGTCTTTCTTTCCGAATGAATGCAGCATGGTTTATATATAGGGTTATCGGAATATACGGGGTGCACTGACTGCGCTCGCGGGGAACTGTTTTCAGAGATAGCAGATAGGAATGAATGAATGAGGGGCAGTTTAATTGCCGAGAGAACATAATATTAACTAGAGTCCGCTATACCCGAGACACCTCCTTCATTTGTACCGCAATTTGAGACCGGAATTGGAGCGTGGAACAAAACGCACAAATGCCATCCCAATGCACATTCAAGTCAGTCTCCACCCTCGGGTCTCTTTGGCCACCGGCACGGTCCATCGTGATATTGGAGATGGATCGAGCAATAGACTGTTACTGTACAACCCATGTAGCTGTCACAGCTCCATCACAAATGCAGTTATGTGAATAGAAAGGGATTCCACTCAGTGATGCGCATTTGCCTGATACATGCCGTTGCTGCATGCCGGGAGGAAGCAATGCTGCATGTTTTCAATTCATTAAATAAAACGGATACTTTCTGCAAGGGTTTACTGACTTCATACAAATAATCAACCAACTACATACTGTAACTTTTCAGTGCACGTTTTTATTTACATTGTGACATCAGCCTTGTGAGCTCCCGCACACAGACATGGTGGAATTCAAGTTCAAGTTTGTATTGATCACATATAGGCAGGCTACACATGGCGTAGGCTACATCATGGCAGTGAGATTCATTGTTCTTGTATATGCTCTCGTATTATTGTTTATATAGGCTACCTAATACCGACATCAAAATAGATTGTATGCCTCTACAAATCATATGCAGGTAGAAAATTGACGGAGAACTTTAATCCCTGGGTATTAATCGAACGAAACGAAGAAAAGGCATATTCCAGCATGGTTATTAATGACACCAATGGCAAACAGTGGTTAACGGTCTTTATTAGTGTTTTGCTGCCCAGGCAGCAATGGTCTTTAGGAAGTTAATAGATATCATATCCGACATCACCGTACGTGTACAATACATGTCTGTCAGCCTGTCGCATATTTCTCCCACAACACGCTTCGCTCGGCTTAGTCCACTTTTCCACATTTCATGGGGGTGTCTATTACCATATAATAATAATAATAATAATAATAATAATAATAATAATAATAATTCATTTAATTTATATAGCGCTTCTCAATAACCCGAAGTCGCTGACAGTAGTCGGGAGCAGGGGTACAAACAAAGAAACGAAAGCAAAGAAACAAAAACAAAACAACAAAGAAACAAAAACAAAAGGAACATGAGACCATGGGGGGAACGGGGGAGACAGCCTGATGGCACAAAAAAAGACTGGAGACATATCAATCAGGTTGGAGGGGAGGGGGGGGGGGGGGGGGTTTAGGGGTGGGGGGGGTTGAAGGCAAGGGAGAACAGGTGGGTTTACGGGCGGTTCTATATGCAAATACTTAAAATCGTGCACGAGCGCGGAGCGTAGAACAAATGGTATTTATCAACACAGAGTGTGCGTACGACCTGTGTACGCACGTGTGCTAAATCACGATTTGTCTGTGTGTACACACATTCTAAATTCTGTGCTTAAGAATGAAAATAGAACACTTTCTAAGAATTGTTGATAAATGAGGGCCCTGGAACGTCCCCTTTAAGGGAGAATGTCAATGAGCCAAATGGAATAAGCAAGGCAGCGTCCAGTAAACGTAGAATCAAACAAATCTTCACAAGATATGGAAAACACCCGAAGGCGAGCGAAGGCACAGAGTCCAGTGCTAAACGTGGAATTGTTCAGAGACAGTCTTATTCAAGACTCACCAAGAGTACTGCCGACAGGCAATTAGAAAGCAAGGGTCCATGGACATGAAGAGCGCGTGCACAGCAGGAAACTCCAAGGGAAGGCAGGGCAGCAACAACCGTCTCACACTGGAGAACACGGGAGAACACGACAGCAGATGGTGGAGACAAGACGACCCGACAACGAGTGACCTGCAGTCAGCGTATATGAGTCCTCCTGACGAGCTGATTGTAATTCATCTCAGGTGCGTGATGTTGATTGACGCTGAGAAGCATGCAGTACTGGGCCAGCCCTCACAGTGGGTGGCTTATTCTAGTGTTGGTTCAACTCCCGGTCGTGATGTTTCTTGGTACGAAACAAATATATTATACAAGACGTAAATATATTACTTATGGCTATAACAAAACATAACATTATGTACCTTTTTTCATGTGGTCCATTAGTACTTTATTTACATTTTTCTGATGAAATAGTGTTGTTGTCTCACGTCCCCTTATATATTCCTCCTGGCAGTGCAACCACAGAAAAGTATTGGAAAAAGGACATTTTCTCTGTGTCTCTATACCAGCTAACAACTCTCCCTGGTGTCAATAAACCTCTCGCAAGGGTACTTCACTCTAAGTAAAAGCCATGTTGGCACCACGCGTTAAATGTCAGGTGACCTATGTTAGCAACCAGCAGTTGTCAGTGTGGTATGTGGGCTTTTACTGTATATTGGAGTTGAGCTACAATGTGCAAGATCCTTTACACTGACTATCATTTATACAATAGAAATACATGTATTCAGCTGTGTGAAAAGCCAAATCTAATTATAATTTAGACCTAACTAGCTCATACCACAAATTCCCTATCTACATATATGAATTACAGTGACAGTGATTTCTGAACAGAATGAGATGTGCCCAGTCGTCAATAAACACTTGCTGATGCTGGGCATACATTTGAAAAGGAATGCACAGGCCCCCTTCTTATTGATTACCTTTTCTTTCTAAAACGGTGTGCACCATTTATCACTGAGCAATTAACGCATTTATTTAATTTCCATCTCAATGGGCAGATTTCCTAGTTTTTGGAAATCAGAATTCGTTGTTGTCCTTCATTGTCCTTAGTTGTAATTTGTTTGTCAATGTCTAGTCTGAGTTCCCCCCCTCCGAGAGGGCAATGAAATATATTTTTTTTAATATTTTTCTTATTTTACTACACTTTTTATTTAATTTTGTACTGTAAATAGTTAAAACGTATAATAAATAATAAAGTTGTTGGGGTGGATGGAGTGCCCTCAAAAAAGGGCAGGGAAAAAATAAAAAAAATAAAAAAAAATAACAGGAAATCAGACAACCAAAGGTCTGATGACCTAACAAATGATACCTGGAGCGGGCTGTTGTGAAGCCAGCCCGCCCAGTGCGTGCTTTAAGCACAGGTCCCGGTAGGAGGAAATAATAAAGCGTTTTTCAAAGTAAATTTATTTATTAAATAACGGGGAATAAAACCCACAACACACAATCAGGGAAAAAGGTAGGGGAGAACAAACAAGGTAATACAACAAGTATTACAGTGTCCACAGACACCAGCCAACCAGCCAGAGGTTGGCACTGGGAACCACCCAGCAAACGTACACAAAGTACAGTATATATATATATATATATATATATATATATATATATATATATATCCACTCAATAGTGGTAAATGGCACAGAGGCCAACAATATATACAAACCCACACAATACTCTGAGTCTAATCCACACAAAGTGGCAATAAGCTCAAAGAGTACACAATAAAGCATCCACACAATAGTGGCAAATAGGCAACCTCCACACTCCACTCTGGTCAGTGGCAATGACACAGTGAGGTGCCCGTATGTGTGTCACATGCCAGGCTTTATCCACCCGTCCCTTGAGGCTAATTGCCGTCAGCTGCCACTCATCAGGCAATCAGCACTCTCTAGAGCAGGGGTTCCCAAACTTTTCAGGCCAGGGCCCAGAAAATAAGGCGTCAGAGAGCCGCGGCCCAATGCACATCGTCGTTTTTTTTTTTATGTCAGGCGACCGATTTTTTAAGCCAAATATCACTTCAATCCTATTAAGTTAGTTCAAGTTAGTTATTCATTTATATGTGCTATTTATGAGAGGGCTAACTTGTTTATGAGAGGGCTAACTTGTTGCAAAATAATAATGATAATAATAATAGCCTCATTAAAATACTATTGTTGCTTCGGTTGTTTTCAGCGTTTTATGTGCATAATCTGTTATTTAGTTTGAAATGTTTGTTGAAATAAGTAGATTTTTCGTTTTTGTTTATTTATTAAGTTAATATAAAACCATATAGTCACATTTTAGAATACAATAGAAGAGAATTTTAGAATACAACTAGAAACACTGTCCTGGGCCCCGTTCCATGTACCGGGATAACCGAGTTAGCCGGATAACTTTAGCTGGATAACTGGGTTAGCCTGACTTTCCGATTTCATGTACCTGGATTTTCCAAATCACCATGACAACATATCCAAAAGTTTGAGCCTGGTCGAAAGCAGAGTTCAAGTTCAAGTTAGCCTGAACTATCGCCACGCCCCCGCAAAGAAGTGACAGCCCGTTTCCTGAAACTATTCCCACAGTCTACGATCTGCATTATACCATTCTGAATTACGTTTTTGTGCTCCATTCTTCCAGAGGGGGCTTTTGAAATGTAAAATAGACCCAAAATGCTGATATTAAATTCACTTTGTCCTAAATAATGCACGTTATATATACCGTGGCGACGGTGGCGCTCGCTCGTGCGATGTACACATGATGTGGTTATTTTAATTGTAACTGGGATTAAGATGTCTGATGAGATGCGCTGTTTGACGGATTTGAGAAATTGAATGAGCCGTTGACGTCACATTAATGAATGAGGATAAAGAGATAAACTTCATTCAAAACAAAGGATATTCTAAACACGGGTCTCTCGTTCATTAATGTATAAACAATGCATTTATCCCATCTGGCCCAGTGGCCCAGCGGTAGTGCTCAAGCCTCCCAATCCACCGACCGGGGTTCAAATCCCCGTGTTTCCAATATGATTTTTTTGAATATAATATTAATGATTATACGCCAAAGTAGCCTGGTTTTAAGTTAAAATATTATAAATCTACATGCATTGAGGATGTCATTCTTTATATAGCTCTCAACGTGCACCAAATTGAATTATTCCTATATTGCAAAAAGAAGGACCCCGGTCTTGAACCCGGGTCGTCCGTGTGGAAGTCAAAAGAACAACCCGTTGGACCACATTGGAGATAAGTTAAATATTGACTATACATCAATCAATGGGCAAGAAAGCCGTCTCGTAATTCTGTATAACAGTTAACTAGTTATTTTCGCTAGCAAGATCTCATTTGATTATTCAATCCAGCAGGCAAGTTTAAAGAAATATAATCTGATTGATTGAGGTAATGAGGGACTTAGAATTAGCCTATAGATAACGCATTTAACTTGTCGGCGAGGCGATTGAGCCTATTGCAATCTGTCAATAAAGTCTTAAATCAATTAATCAATCAATGCCGTTGAGAATCAGGGTCTCTGCCATCGATACGTGCTGGCTTTCCACCTAAAACGGGAGCGCGCATCTAGCCTGACTTGAGCCTGACTCTCAAGTCTGGCTTGAGTTAACGAGACTGAATCCTCCTTTGTGAAACAGGAAAATCCCGGCTTTGAACATCGGGTTAACTGAAGCTGGATAATGGACATGTTGATCGACTTAGTTGAACCACGTACATGAAACAGGGCCCTGGCCTGCTTCTAAGTTCAGTGGCCTGACAAAAAAAAAATAATACATTTTCTTTTTTTTTTTTTTTAATCATCTCGCGGCCCACCCGTGGCTGCTCGCGGCCCACCTTTGGGTCGCGACCCCGACTTTGGGAACCACTGCTCTAGAGGAGGGATGGGCAGCACCTGGGAAGGAGAAACAAAAAGAGTTCAATACAAAAGTAACACATCAAATACAAATAACAAATATTACCTATACTAACCTGATGTTCACATGGTGTCACAGATACAGTAATAATGATAATGACCAACCCTGACCATACGTCACACAGACCATGAATAGACAGGATTGAAATAATTACCGCCCAATCTACAAACTACCCTGTTTAGCAAAAATCATGGAATCTTTGCTTAAAGGGGACATGCGTTGCTATTCCTAGCACTATTTGGGCAACTTTACACAATTCCTGTGAGTCTATTGAAGACATCTGTACGTTTTTTTTTTTTTTTTTTAATGCATTGTTTTATATTTCTAATCAAGTACTCAAAACCATCATTTTTCAGCTTCAAGATTTCAGGCTGTTATGGCCTGGCTCCGCCCATAAGCACTTTGAGTGACAGTCAGTCCACACAGTCTGCGACTGGTAGACAGAGAGAGATAGAGAGGGAGGGGGTGGGAGAGAGAGAGAGAGAGAGAGAGAGAGAGAGAGAGAGAGAGAGAGAGAGAGAGAGAGAGAGAGAGAGAGAGAGAGAGAGAGAGAAAAAAGACAGGCCGTTATTGATAAGGCCCCCTCTCTCCCTCCCTCGCTCTCTCCTCCTCTCTCTCTCCCTCTCGGGTGTGCCGCGCGGCAGCTTGTGGGGGGGGGGGGCCCTCCCTTCCTCCCTCTCTCCTTTTTTTCTCTCCCTCACTCTCCCGTTCAGAGGTGTGTGCCGCGCGGCAGCCCCCCCCCCCCCCCAAGTTCTCCCGAATGCTCTCTATCTCTCTCTCTCTCTCTCCCTCCAGAGTGCATGCAGAGTATGAGGAAGTGGTTTCCACTCGCTGTGTACAGTCAGCCTAGGTAGATTGTGGGCGGGCATTAGCTACAACCACAGAGCCAATCACATCACTGTCTGCTACCCAGAGCCTGAGTAACGTCACGCAGGCCTTCAAATCAGGATGGCCTAATTTACTGGAGCAGGAAATGATCTGAGCTGAATCAGAGCAATCCGCCAATATGGTATTTAGACACTAAAACACATTGATACTAACTCCTATTACTATAATACAATGCTAGAGACTGAAAAATGACATTTATAATGCATGTCACCTTTAAACAACCAACTCAAGTATTTTCACTCACTTTTAAGTCTGCACCAATCTGGTTAGAGCTAACCACAGCACTATTTCAGCTGTTACCATACTTATCTCCACCAGACGAAGCCTGGGGGGATTATGCGATTGGTTTGCATGCATGCCTGAGTCTGTCTGTCTGTCTCCGCAGTGACAGTATACTGTAGTACTGTACAGTATTTTGCAAACTACAAGGCCAATTGGTCTAATATTGGTTGTGCACAATAGGATGAACTATATTGGCCACCATTAGGCCATACTTTCAATTTTAGAATGAGTGTATCTCGAATATATTTCATTCAAATCTTTTCAAATTCATACAAATCTTTTCAAATTTGCTGTGCCCATTCATGACCCCTAGAGGCAGAAGCTGATTGATTTTGGTGACCTCATCACCTTTTCTCTAGTGCCAGCATCAGGTCAAATGTTCAATTACTAGTGTAATACTGTGTAATAATGTAATAGTGTAAATGTAAATATTATAGGCATGTTTGCTCTGAGAGAGAATACATGTGTGGCTGCCACCTGGTGGAGATTTGCACTCTACTGAGTGCACAACATTTTATTATATATTATATGGCCTACGTGTCTAATGAACAGTATAGGCTTAATATATTCTAGTTACTTGTTTCATTAGGATTTAGTAGATACTATATATATGCTCTGCCTCTGCCCTACGTACAGTATAAGTACAGACTGTACCTATACTGTACGTAGGGCAGAGCATATAGTATCTACTAAATCCTAATGCAACAAGTCATTAATGGAATAATAAGCCTATACTGCGTTCATTCATTACGGCGTAGGCATTAATGGAATAATAAGCCTATACTGCGTTCATTCATTACGCCGTAGGCTACAGTATACTGCGCGCGCGTGCGTGTGTGTGTGTGTGTCTGTGTGTGTGCGTGCGTGTGCACTGTGGCAGGTGTACCACATCCACGAGCTGTACTATATACAGTGATGGGAATAACGGCGTTACTAACGGCGTTAGTTTTTTCAGTAACGAGTAATCTAACGGATTACTCTTCCAATCTTAATAACGCCGTTACCGTTACTGCCAAAAAATGCCGCGCATTACTATGATTGAAGCAGTTTTTTTCATCAGACAGATCTCTGCACCAACACACACACATGCCGCGCATCGCCAACACACACACGCCGCGCATCGCCGACACACACACACACGCCGCGCATCACAGAAACACACACACGCACGTCGCCAACAAACAACAGCAACATTCTCCCCGCTGGACTCACGCTGATCAAATAAAAAAAAGACTGATCATCTGAGCTCCTCTCCAGTTAAATACAAATAATCCTCTGCCATTGTTGTAATATGTCATCTGTTCTCTAGTATTTAGTCTCGTGCAGTTAAATCCTCTCTAGAAAGGAAAGTGAAACTTACCAAGCCTATAAATTAATCTTAATTATATTCATAGGACATACCTGACTCCTATAAGATTGAACAGAATGGGACTTAGACAAGATTCTCTATGTTCCTTATGTACAAATGGTGATGAGTGTTACGTTCTGGACACCGACTGAGGTCGGTGACCACCCACATTCCTGGCATATGTCACTGGGCTTGTCACCTGTCCTTTCCCTGTCAATTAGTGCTGTCACTTAGGGGTGGTTCCTGATTGGCTGTCACGGGGGTGTGTGTGGAATGTTGGTATTTGGTGTCTATGTAACCTACCTGTCTTCTGCTTGTTCATTGTCAGGTATTCACTAATTGCGTTCGGGGAAAACGCGGATGGTTCAACTCTGGACCTCCAATAAGCTCCTATTTACCTTATTTCCTGCCGGTGCTATTTAGCATTTATCTCTCTTAGAAATTACTCTTGTGTTCTTACTATTAAAGTCGAACCTGTTCAAGAGTAAACACTCTCCGTCTCTGTGATTGCCTTCACCCATTGGAACTCACCTACCTCCATTCCTGACAGAAGACCTGACCATCAGAGTTCCATGGAGGCAATCATGGAGATGCTCCAGGCGCAGAGGGCGGCCCAGGAGCGGATGGAAGAACATCAACAGCTGGTCAGCGCCGAGTTAGTCCGACTCAACGGGATCGTCGGCTCATCCCAAGCGGTGGCGCAGTCGGCGTTGGCCACAGCCCGACAAGCCCAAGAAGGAGTGGCTGGAGTTCAGTCGGCGACAGGAGAAGCAGCGGTCCACGCAGAGGAGAGTCGGGGGGTGTTCGGGGTCCAGGAACGGTCCCACGAGCCACGACTGCAGGCGCCCGCTCGCTATGATGGATCACCGGATGGATGTCGGGAATTCATCACCCAGTGTCTACTCGTTTTCCGGCTGCAACCACGATAATTTCCATCGGAGATAGCACAGGTAGCGTATATTATCACGCTACTCACCGGTCAAGCTCTCTCCTGGGCTACGGCGGAATTAGAGGCAGGAGCGATAATCTGCGACAGTCTGGACGCCTTTACCCGGGAGTTGAGAAGAGTATTCGATACTTCCCGGGTACTCTCGATCTTCGAGGCTGGCGGTCGTCTTCTCGACTGCCGGCAGGGCCTCCGCACGGTCGCAGCTTACGCTATCAATTTTCGGATCTTGGCTCGGGAGACAGCTTGGTCGGAGAACGTCTGCGTGGTTCTGTTCGTCAGGGGACTCTCAGCGCGGATGCGAGATGCGCTCTCCGCGCGTGAGATCCCCGAGCAGCTGGAAGTGCTGATCAACACCGCCATCAAGATGGACAATCGGCACCAGGAGAGGGAGAAGGAGCGTGTCAACAACACCCAGGTATGTTTTGCTTCTTCTCCTGGTGTTGATACATCCATGCATTATACGAGTGGGCCACTGGGTGATGAATCCATGCAGCTTGGAGCGCTGTCGCTCTCGGACGACGAGAGGCAGCGCTTCATCAAATAGCGACGCTGTTTCCGGTGCGGTCGCACCGGTCACCGCTTCGGCAGCTGTCGGGTCCAGGCTGTATCAGCTCCGCGCCAGTCGGGAATAGAAGGTGCGCCGTCAGGCTTCGAGAAAGCGCCAGCAGGTGGGCTCATTCCTGCCAAGCCCACTGATTCACGTACATTTTTTGAGGTGGCGATCAACTGTGGGGGTGACATTAGGGGAACTAAGGCTCTCATTGACTCAGGGGTGGCGGGCAATTTTATTCACGTGGGATTGGTGAAGGAGTGGGGAACCCCAGTGGAGGATTTAGGGGTTCCCTTACCGGTTTACGCCCTGGACGGTCGGCCCCTGAGCAGTCAAGGTGAGTGCAGTTTTGGACTGGCCACGGCCTTCGTCGCTCAAGGGGTTACAACGGTTTTTGGGCTTTGCAAATTTTTACAGGCGCTTTATTCGCAACTTTAGCGCCTTAGCCAATCCATTAACAGCTCTCACTAAGTCCTCTCTCCCTGGCTTTGAATGGTCGCCTAGGGCAGAGTCGGCCTTCTGCGATCTTAAACGTCGATTTACATCCGCTCCTGTATTGATCCGCCATGACGCAGAGGTTCCGTTCATTGTGGAGGTGGATGCCTCTGACATCGCGGTGGGGGGGGGGTGCTCTCTCAGAGATGCTTAAAGGATGGGAAAGTGCACCCGTGTGCTTCTTTCTCTCGCCGTCTATCACCAGCCGAGCGTAATTACGATGTGGGTAATCGGGAGTTATTGGCGATCAAATTGGCACTGGAGGAGTGGAGACATTGGTTAGAGGGGGCAACACATCCTTTCATTGTTTGGACTGATCATAAGAACTTGGCTTACATCCAAGGGGCTAAACGCCTTAACGCTCGCCAGGCCAGGTGGACGTTGTTCTTCACACGATTTCGATTTACCATCTCCTATAGACCCGGCTCCAAGAATATCAAACCTGACGCTTTGTCGCGCCAGTTTGATCTTCCTGGTCGGGAGGAGCAGCCCCCGGCCTTGATTTTGGCACCCGTGTCTTGGGGCATAGAGAGATTGTAAGGTCGGCACTAACGCGGGAGCCCGATCTGGGTGGGGGTCCTCCGGGACGGTCGTATGTTCCCAAGGCGGCGCGCTCACGCTTGCTACAGTGGGCACATGCGTCATCCCTCACCATCCACCCAGGGGCAACCAGGACCCTGGAATTTATCCGTAGGAGGTTCTGGTGGCCGACAGTGGAGGGGGATACGCGTTCCTTTGTGGCCGCCTGTCCGGTGTGCGCACGTAGTAAGACCTCTCGACGGGCACCGGCGGGTCTCCTCCGACCACTTCCTATTCCTAAACGACCCTGGTCACACATATCTCTGGACTTTATTTCTGGTCTTCCCCTTTCGGACGGGTTCACCACCATTTTGGTGGTGGTGGATCGGTTCTCTAAGGCGGCTCACTTTGTCCCTCTCCCCAAGCTTCCATCGGCCCGGGAGACTGCTGATTTAGTTATACAGCATGTCTTTCGGGTCCACAGGCTGCCAGTGGATATCGTGTCGGACCGGGGTCCTCAGTTCGCCTCTAGGTTCTGGAAGGCGTTTGCCGCCGGCCTCGGCGCCTCTGTCAGTCTGTCGTCTGGGTTCCATCCGCAGTCGAACGGGCAGACGGAGCGGGTCAACCAGGATTTGGAGGGGGTCTTGAGATGTTACGTTGCCGGTAGTCCGGCAACGTGGAGTAGGAGGTTGGCTTGGGCTGAGTACGCACATAATACCCTTCTCTCCTCTTCTACCGGTATGTCTCCCTTTCAGTGCCAGTATGGTTTTCAACCTCCTCTGTTTCCCGAGCAGGAGCAGGAGGCGGAGGTGCCCTCGGCCCAGGCATGTGGCTCGCTGTCGCAGGACGTGGAAACAGGTTCGGAAGGCGATACAGAAGGTTTCGGTTAGTACCCAACGGCAAGCTAACCGTAAGCGTCGTCCGGCTCCAGTTTACCGTCCAGGGCAGCGGGTTTGGCTTTCCACCCGGGATCTCCCTCTCCGGGTGGAATCCAAGAAACTGGCTCCTCGCTTTATAGGACCATTTAAAGTGATTCATCGGGTTAATCCAGTGGCTTACAAGCTACGACTTCCGAGCTCTATGAGGGTTCATCCGACGTTTCATGTGTCCCTGTTGAAGCCATTCCTCTCATCGCCCTTGGCCCCGCCACTGCCTGTGGTTCCTCCGCCCCGGTTTATTGGCGGTCAACCCATTTACACGGTGCGGAGGATACTGGGTTGTAGGCGGAGGGGTAGGGGGTTTCAGTTCTTGGTGGATTGGGAGGGGTACGGGATAGAAGAGCGTTCTTGGGTGCCTCAAAGGGATATTTTAGATCCCAGCCTGATCGTTGATTTCCGGCGGCTGAATCCCGAGGCCCCTAGGTGAACGTCTGGTGCCGTTCGTCGGGGGAGGGTACTGTTACGTTCTGGACACCGACTAAGGTCGGTGACCACCCACATTCCTGGCATATGTCACTGGGCTTGTCACCTGTCCTTTCCCTGTCAATTAGTGCTGTCACTTAGGGGTGGTTCCTGATTGGCTGTCACGGGGGTGTGTGTGGAATGTTGGTATTTGGTGTCTATGTAACCTACCTGTCTTCTGCTTGTTCATTGTCAGGTCTTCACTAATTGCGTTCGGGGAAAACGCGGACGGTTCAACTCTGGACCTCCAATAAGCTCCTATTTACCTTATTTCCTGCCGGTGCTATTTAGCATTTATCTCTTTTAGAAATTACTCTTGTGTTCTTACTATTAAAGTCGAACCTGTTCAAGAGTAAACACTCTCCGTCTCTGTGATTGCCTTCACCCATTGGAACTCACCTACCTCCATTCCTGACAGATGAGGGTACATTTATGCATATGTATTGGGATTGCCCACCTGTTAAGATATTCTGGGTAGAAGTGACCCTGCAATTATCAGAATTTTTATTTCTGAACATACCTGTACAGCCCTCTGTATTGCTGTTGAATGATGTTTCTCAGTTTGCAGCCTCTATACAGCTAAAGAGACTAGTTTTGTCCGGTCTCACAGCAGCTAAAAAGCTGATAGCATCACGATGGATTCAACCGGATAAAATGTGCCGGAAGGTATGGGTTCTTACATATCTCGATGTGATTTATCTAGAGATATCTACAGCAAGAATTTTAGGTGTCAGTGAAACCAGCATTGCAATCTGGTTAGAAGTGGTGGAGAGAATAAAGGCTAGCATATGAATTGTAATTCCTGGTTAGAAACGAATGAAAATGGATGGATTATCCAAGTGGGGGTCCTGGGGGGAAGAGCGAGCAAGAGCATATCTATGCATTGTATTGGATTGCAAGTATTAGGTATATATCTTGTAAACTACATTTATATTGATTCAAATGGAATGTATAGTTCTGTGATTTATGTTGGATATTTACTGTTAATGCTCGTGTGTCTAATTTTTCTAATCATGTTTAAAAAAATAAAATAAAAAAAAAATATAAAAAAAAGGTTGTTAATACTTTCTATGCCACTCACGAATTTTCTCGGAATTATTAATATCTCGTTGAAAGCCACTCACAAGATTTCTCTGATTTTTAATTTTTAATTTTTTTTAGCGATCTGAAATCATATTGCATCACGCGAGCCTACCCTAGTCTAC
Organism: Notolepis coatsorum; assembly: GCF_963971535.1. NCBI lineage: Eukaryota > Metazoa > Chordata > Actinopteri > Aulopiformes > Paralepididae > Notolepis > Notolepis coatsorum. Next base: position 49,843,527 of record NC_140172.1, on the reverse strand, counting down.
CCGAGTGTCGCCGGCGATCAGATGTGGAAAAAAGCGCCCCCTATCGTCTCCCAGATGACATAAGGGATTTTGGAATGGACTCAATGAAAATGGATGGGGGAAAAAATCCTGTACTCCACATTTTCCAGTCCACTGATGCAGCCGGGGTTATCACAGTTCATTCTGGATCCTCTGAGCCCCGCGGAATCATGTGTACTACTGTATCACGTTGGATCCATACACATTTTTTCGAATGGTGATCAGGAATTGGAATATACCAGTTGGATACCATCTGATGTCAGGTAAGGAATCTATGTTATCAGTGTTAGGATAATCAGACTCATTTTGATGAAGATATAAGCTGTTTTGTGAAATGGGCTCTATCGGTTTCACTGAAAAAATCCAAGAGGAAATGAACACGGCGATTATCCGTGCGCGGCTCGAATGTGCGTGCGTGCACGTATAATATTGATCATCTAGCGTTTATTTGAAAACTATTCATAAATAGGCCGACAAATATCAACGTTCTGGAATATTCCAGTAAAAGACGATTATCATAGAATGGTCCAGAATGGACAGTTTTTTACCTCAAAACGGGTGCTTTTCAAAATGCTCTCAAACGGAAATGAAGCGATAAAAAAACAATCTGCCTTGACAGCACTGACTGGAAAAGGATTCTTTGATAAGCGACGGGCAGATTAGACACATAGCCATAATTTAAAACATAGATTAGGCCAGTGTTTCTCAACTGGTGGGTTGCGACCCAAAAGTGGGTCGCGGGGTAAAAAAGATTAAAATAAATTATTTTGATATATATATATATATATATATATATATATATATATATTTTTTTTTTTACTACCTATCTTTGTGAAAGTGGCTTCTCAGCTCTGGTCCAGCTGAAGACAAAGCAGAGGAACAGATTGGACATTGAGCATGACCTCAGAGTTGCTTTGTCTACCATCACCCAAGACTTTGAGACTCTTGTCAGGAGCAAACAACATCCCCAGTTATCCCGTTAGTTCCCTGGGATGTTAAGCTAAGAAGGATATATTATTATTATTATTATTATTATTATTATTATTATTATTATTATTATTATTATTATTATTATTATTATTATTATTATTATTATTATTATTTTATTTCATTGTGTTTTTAGCCCTAGTTGCACTTTTGTTGCAACCCCAGTTATCTCTTTAGTTCCCCCAAACTTACTGTATGTCTGTTAAGCTAAGAAGTCTGCTAAGAAGCACATTATTTATTATTATAATTATTATTATTATTATTATTATTATTATTATTATTATTATTATTATTATTATTATTATTATTATTATTATTATTATTATTATTATTATTATTATTATTATTATTTTATTTTATTTCATTGGGTTAAACCTTTTAGCCCTAGTTGCACTTTTGTTGCAACCCCAGTTATCCCATTAGTTCCCCCAAACTTAGGTCTGTTATGTTAAGCTAAGAAGTCTGCTAAGAAGCATATTATTTATTATTATTTTATTTCATTGGGTTTTTAGCCCTAGTTGCACTTTTGTTGCACTTTTTTGTGTTTATTTCATGTTTTTAACAGTGCATGAAAGATTGTGTATTACTGCAACAAAAAAAATTGAAATAAATCATAGTGGTTCAAAAATTTGGGTCCTGACTTAATGACTAAGGAAAATGTTGGGTCCCGAGGCTAGACCAGTTGAGAACCACTGGATTAGGCGATATTAAGCGTAACATTGGCGCCGATGGTGGCATTCAAGAGCTAACTCTGGCGCCACCTCGTGGCACTGAAAGTGTTAAAGGGGCAGTAGGCAATTAATTTACTCTGGATGCCTGAACACCGAATGACACCAGTATCCCACGGCAAGCCTATAGAAAATTATTCTATTTAATAATTATTATTATAATAATGATCATAAATATAATATATATAAAAAAAGTAATTAAAAAAATTTATTATATTAACACTTTGGTTGCCTAAGGTTAAATTAATGATATACCATAGATTGCCAGCGCTATTTGTCTATGTAGAAAGTCCCCTTCTTTGCAGGGCTATAACTTTTTAAATTCTATTGCTACATTGCCATTATTAGGGCCCATTCAAAGTCCTATATGTATTGTTCATTGTGTAGCAACGTTAAACTTTTTCATTCACATATTCATAGTAAAGTATGGTCTAATGTATAAGTATGTTTTCATCTCTTTCTGCAGCTTTCTCCAGAACGTGATATATAGCCCCAAATGCATTATATTGATGATGAAATACAGTTTGATGGCAATCAGCGCGATATAAAAAATTCCAACTAGACGTACTTCTAGAAGTTACTACACGTCATCTGATGTTGACCGGATGGGCGAGGGGGCGTTTATAATTCCGTGGGCAGCGTTATACCAATCATCTAATGTGGGTCAAATGTTGATAATATCAGTTATTATCGAAGACGGTAACGTTACACGCTGAAACTCACCCCAGTCTCTGCGCGCCGTTGGGCGATCATCGTCGAGTAGAAATTTTATCATTATGGGATATATTATTACCCGGTCCATCTCCAGCTTGTATAATGGTATATACGTCCAAATCATGTTGTTTATCGAGTTATTGGCAATCGATCGCTATGTAGAGTGACGAGCTAGAGTCACGGGACATGTACCGAGTGGCCGGAAGCAATACGGACGTCTAGCAAAACCTCTAGTGCGCTTCCTGTTAAGCGCTTGCGCCGATCGGCCACCAGATGGCGCTCCTGAACCGCCAGAGAGCTCAGTGGGTCCTGCTGGTGAATCTCAGGCCAGCGGAGGGACATTATGAATCCGATCGCAGATTTTTGAAATATTGATATAAAGACGACGTACAGCGTCCCCCGGCAACTTTAGCATGGCCAGCAAAGACGTCTAAAGACGCCCCCTGGCAGTCAAAGTGTTAATAATAATAATTATAAATATTGTTTTTCTGTTGTACCGAACTCGTACCGAACCGTGACCCCAATACCGAGGTACGTACTGAACCGTGGCTTCTGTGTACCGTTACACCCCTAATCTATTGTGTTTGTATTTGTATGATCCACTATATAAACAATAGTAATTATAATATCTACATATACATGGCATTTGATTGGAGGCTAGTCTCACTTTGTCCCACAGCAACATTAAAATAGTTTAGATTTGTGTATGTTGTTTATGTAAAAAAATTACTTGAAAGTAACGCAATAGTTACTTTCTGAAGTAACTAGTTACTTTTATAATTTGTAACTGAGTAAGTAATTTAGTTACTTTTTGGAAGAAGTAACTAGTAACTGTAACTAGTTACTTTTTAAAAGTAACTTGCCCAACACTGACTATATATGATGACAATACATTAACCTAATCTCATTTCGATGGGTCGTGCAAGACTCGCAAGGCACTTCCGCATCCATTTCCACACAGTTGCGTCATTACTTTGCCTTATAAGGAGCTCTGGAGGCGTTGTTTTGTATGCAAATGACCTGAACGGGGACGCGCGTTCGAGTTTAAGACATAATGCCCCAAGCAGATATCAGATCATATCACAGGTGCGAAAGTTTGAGCCACTTAAGACATATTACCAGCACGTTGGGGACTCAGAGTGAACTTGTCATTGATTCTGTCTCAGTCGGTTCCAAGATAAGTCTTCCAAGAGAACTCTTTGGAAAATTTTGGGGAATGAGACCCATTGTCTTTTCATTAAATGCTTGTCAAGCCCAGGTTTATGCTGATGACACTAATGTGTATTGTATTGTATTGCTGATTCTGTACAAGTGGCTATTGAGAAGTTGCAATTTTACTTTAAACTTGCTTCAGGAAGCTCGTATTGGTATTCAACTGGAAAATAGAAAAGGGAAAGGATTGTTGAAGCAGTTTTCCTATCAGTGTTGGATTATGATGGTGTCATTTGTAGAAATGCGGCTTCCACTCTTAAAACTCTCGACACGGTCTGTGGTTCTGCTCTCATATGTATTACTGCTGATAGATATATAGATATATACCACTGCATCCTGTATGATAACGTGGTCTTCTCTGGCAGAGGCTAAATACACATTGGTATCCGTTTATCTTTAATGCCATTGCCGGGAAATTACCATCATATATCACAAAATTATATACCCTATCTGACCTGCTCAGATGGCGTATGCTTAAGGTCCACAGAGTGCAGACTTCAGTATGTAACTGTTTTTAATTTGATATTTCTTTTTTTATCTGTGTTTTTGTTTTGTGTAATCCCGACATCAGTGTTGCCAAAGACAGGATGGTAATGGCTAGAAGGCATCCACATTGCATTGTGGACTTCTCACATGACCCACCTGACGCCACGGTTGATTTAACTGGCGTTTAACTGTCAAAGCAGGCTAATTTATTGTGTATTGAACTATTGTTTACTTATGGTGCCTCATTCAGAATATATAATAAGTGACTCTAGACTGATAAGCTATTAATCATTGTTGCAAATATACTGTACTTAATGCATACATGAGTGCATTCATAAGCACAATCTGTCTTTGTGAAAATGTGTCCCTTTATTTTTTTATGAGAAAACTATTAGAGATCATATTAAAACTATTTAAGAATACATCAAAGAGGGGCGTAGTGTAGAGGTGAAAGCAGTCGCCGACCACCACAAACAAACACAATTGGCAGTGTTCACGGGTTGGAAGCCAGTGGGGTATGAGTCCTGGTTTTACAATAGTGACTCCTACTGGTTGGTTGGGGTGCCTGTTCAGAGGGGAGGGGATCTGGGGGAGATAGCAGGAACCTCCATGTTTTATGCTCTCCCAGGTGAAAAGAAGCGGCTGGCGACTCCTGGTGATGTATTGGAGGAGACACTTGATACTCTATACCAGGGGTCAGCAACCTTTTTGACATGGAGTGCCTGTTTGAAATATAGTTGTAACTAGTGTGCCTCAACAATATTCCATGCATCGTATATATTTTTTTCTCATAATCAGGTATTTTTAATGATAATTTTTACATTATTACACCATTATTGTTATTGTTATGATTAACAATATTATTATGATGGTTGTATCAACCCTAAATCTGAGTTGGGGGGGGGAATGCAATGCAGACAAACAGCTGCATACAGTGCGACCATTTCACTCACATTTGCCCATTCATTTTTGGACACATCACACACCATCGGTGTGTGTACTGTACGTGTGCTGTCATAGCTCCACCTACAGGCCTAATGGAGAACACCAGGATGTGAATGGAGGGTGAATGTGAGGTATATCGTGTAAATAAGTTTTGATTGATCGCAAGACTACACTGTCAAAAAAATTATAATAATAAGTTACCAAAACTTACCAAAAATATTGAGTTCAGTTACTGTGCATTAAGGTTTTCAGTTTTCAATCCATAATAAGTTAACCCTTAGAAGTCAACGGGGCTTATTGCTCCCGTGGGCGGAGAACAAAAGAATTAGAATCTCTCACAAATGCTCAGGAAGTCCCGTTTTTCAAAAATCTGTAAAAATAGAACAAAGACAATTTCGAGTGCATATAGTGTAATCTATATGTATCCTTACTTGCTAAACATAATACGACTTGTAAATATGTTTAATTCTTGCTCAATTGTATAGTTCTAAATATCCCTGTATTCCCCCGAAACTACAACGCGTCACGTACATGCACGCGCGCACACACAAACAGCGCATAGGTGTTAATCACTGAGTGATCTAATATGCATATTCTTCAGCGCGAGAGGGGGGGGGGGGGTTGTGTTTCTCACTGTCTGTCGTTGATAATAATAGTCCTGCAGTTCGCAGTTCATTCAAGCGCATCACGGTGATGACAGCTCTCTAGAGTAGAGAGGTGGCCTGTTACTGTTCCATGATTTTAATTCGGCGCTTCAGCTCACCTGGCAGAGCAGCGGTTCTGCGCTCCTGCGGTCCGTTGTTGACGAGTTCGAATCCCATCAAATCTTTTTTTTTAACGTGATTTTTTTTTTTACACGTGTATTCTTTACTGTACTGATACAATAGTGCATATTCAGAGAGAGATATAGGGAGAGGCAGCGTCGAGACGAAACTTGTGTCGAGTCTGCTTCTATGTGCAACAGAAACTCTGCAGCATCCTGACAGTTCTGTATACCCACGTCGCGCTAAAACATTAACTACTGTATGGCAGAGTGCGTGTGTGTATATGAGTTATGAATTATCTCTCGCAGTTCATTCAAGCGGACAGTGGAGTGGACTACGTGAACTACAGTATCAGCCACTGGCTGCTGTGTGACGAGTTTGGTGTTTTGGTCACCCGCGCTAAACACGGTGCTTTAGTTGACAGCGCATCGATGCGCTTTGTGAAGGAAAGATGACGTCGTCTCTCTCTCTCTCTCTCTCTCTCTCTCTCTCTCTCTCTCTCTCTCTCTCTCTCTCTCTCTCTCTCTCTCTCTCTCTCTCTCTCTCTCTCTCCTTCAAATGGGCTTTATTGACATGGGAAACATACGTTTACATTGTCAAAGCCAAACAAAACAACTATTTGCACAGCCATTTGAAATCTACAGTTACACATTGCTGTATTTAGTGAGGTAAATGAGTACAAGACATGTTTCACAGACACACACACACACACACACACATACACACACACATACACAGACAGACACAGACACACACACACACAGAAACACACAAACAAACGATCAAATTAAAAGCTGGATATAAATCTGCCACACGTGCTGTCAGTGAGTTTACTAAGTCAAGGATGTCTTACTTTCACACACGCGCGCACGCACACACACACACACACATTTACATTTACACATTTACATTTACATCTAGTCATTTAGCTAAAGCTTTTATCCAAAGCGACTTACAAGTTCTGTACGACAAGTCATCCCATGACCCACCTGGTCTTCCAGCAGACGTAGCTGAGCTGTGTGGCGTCACAGTTGTACAGGTGCCAGTGGACAACCTACCCACGGCACCAGTGGACCGTCTACCCACGGCACCAGTGGACAATCTACCCACTGCACCAGTGGACCATCTACCCACGGCATTCTTTCTTTCTTTCTTTCTTTCTTTCTTTCTTTCTTTCTTTCTTTCTTTCTTTCTTTCTTTCTTTCTTTCTTTCTTTCTTTCTTTCTTTCTTTCTTTCTTTCTTTCTTTCTCTCTCTCTCTCTCTCTCTCTCTCTCTCTCTCTCTCTCTCTCTCTCTCTCTCTCTCTCTCTCTCGCTCTCTATATATATATATATCTCTCTCCCTCTATCTCTCCCTCTCTCTCCCTCTCTCTATCTATATCTCCCTATCTCCCTCTCTCTCCCTCCATCTCTCCTCTGTATCTCCCTCTCTGAGACTACTCCCGGTCTGAGACTACTTCTGTGTGTGTGTAACCAAATGCATACCTACATGTATGACCTATATCTATCTAATACTTTTGGATATGAGCATTCTTTTCAATAAGTATGGAAGCCTGAACACAGAATGACACCAGTATCACTGACTACCACGGCAAGCCTATAGAAAATTATTCTATTTAATAATAATAATAATTATTATTATTATTATTATTATTATTATTATAAATGTCTCTCTCTCTGTTTCTTTCTTTCTTTCTTTCTTTCTTTCTTTCTTTCTTTCTTTCTTTCTTTCTTTCTTTCTTTCTTTCTTTCTTTCTTTCTTTCTTTCTTTCTTTCTTTCTTTCTCTCTTTCTATTATATTACTATTATATATCTATCTAAATATCTAAACCTCTGTCTATCTAGTGTGTGTATATGCATGGCATCAAATCAAAGTGTGTGTTGCCTGTATTGATCAGTCACACTATACCCCCATTCAGCTGTAATTGTTCCCTGCTGGGCCTTTGTTTCATGGTGTGAATTAGTCATTGAAATTAACATTGACATCACATTGAATTCTGGGAAGGAGTGTAGTTCCCTTATCATTAGCTGAATTCACTGAATTCTCTTCAGAGGCTCCTGCTGCAAATAGGTAATGACTGTACCAGAATGTTTGATAGGACATTGATTGAAAACTATCGTCTCAAATTTGACAATTGATGGCTTATTTTGAAGGTATGAATCTGTAATTTTATATTATGTAACAAAAAAAAGGGGAAATTCTCAGGAGGAGGAGCTATTTAGGTTAGACTCCTAAGGGTTAACAGAAAAATAAGTACACAACCACATTATTTCAACCTAATAAAACTATGTTTATTGTCATTGTTTTAAGAACACAAGTTGACTTGGTAATACTCACATTTTGAGTAAACATTTTTGCTTTTAACATGTGCAATGTTCAATGAAATAGAAAAATAAATAATAAAATGTGTTGATTAATCCCACTGGTCACAATGGTGACCGTAATAATGTTTTTGTTATAAGGCTCTGCAAATGTAGCAATGTATTTCCAGCTAAATTGAAATAATAAACAAATAAAGGGTCTCAATTAAATATGTGGTAGTAGCCAATTTTAAATCAGGGCAAAACGATAGTGGATTTAAAGTATGGGCTGAAAAGGGGTTAAGGAAAGTGCAAGACGTATACAGGGAGGAGGATGAAGTATTTATGTCCTTTGCGGAAATATCTACAAAATATGATATTCCGAAACATCACTTTTTTAAATATCTTCAGCTAAGGAGTTTTATATCATCTCAGAACCATTCATTGGATATACCGAACATTTCCATCTTAGAGGTAGCAGTCACTAGACACTGTTATGGTAAAGGTATAATTTCAATGCTATACGACTTATTTGTATCTGGTTCAGATGAATCATCTGAATCAAAACTGAATCAATGGAACGAAGACATAGAGGAGGAAATATCTTTAGAAGAATGGAGCGTGGCATGTAAAGAGGCACAGAGTCAGACAGTCAGTAGCAACCTAAAACTTATACAATATAAATGGCTGATGCGTACATATATAACTCCTGTTAAATTGCATAAGTTTAATGATAATATTCCAGATACTTGTATTAAGTGTAGTGAGGAAAGGGGGACACTGTTCCACTGCATATGGGAATGTGTGAAAGTGAAAACCTTCTGGCAAGATGTTATTGATCTGATCGATCAAATCTTATCAAAGAAGTTGCCATTGAATCCCAAGCTTTTTATTCTTGGTTTATATCCTACCACCCCACATCTACAACGCAAAGAGTTTAGATTTATAGATATGTGCATATTACAAGCAAAACGTGTAATAGCTCTTAATTGGAAAAATGTTGATGGACCAAGAATTGGTATGTGGATTAAAGAAATGGCTTCAAATATGTCAATGGAAAAGATGGTGTATATTGTTAGACGTAAACAAAACATTTTTGATAATGCCTGGGGACCATTTGTGTACTTCTTAAAGCATAATACAAATGTTGGGAACTTGCTTCAACAAGAACGGGATTAGGGGGAGTACTGTGGGACAACTCTTATTATTGTGTAAAAACGACAAGAAACACCCTTTACTTAATGTGTAAAACATTTTGGTTGTATTATTATTTATTTATGTTTATTTTTTATTTAAATCTGTATCCTTCCTATGTGAACCTGTTTTTGAAGTTAATTATTATTTTGTGTGGGGTGGGGTTAGGGGAGGGAGAACGGGGTGAAAATGTTTGCTGAATACTGCTCTGCTGATATACATGTTGTAATTTGCAAACTAAAACCCAATAAATATATTGTAAAAAAAAAAAAAAAAAAAATGTGGTAGTAAAAAGAACCTGTGGGAGGATTTCAACAAGATAAATGTGACAAAATATTTCACTATAATATTAATTCTTTTTTTTCCTTTATTTATTTTTTTTTATTTATTTTTTTTACTGCTGCCCCCTGTGCCTATGCAAATGCCCCCGCGTGCCTATGCAGGCACGCGTGCCTAGGGTTGCCTACCCCTGCTCTATACCCTCCCCAGACCAACAGAGGAGATATGTGATAGTCTACACCCTCCCCAGACCAACAGAGGAGATATGTGGTAGTCTACACCCTCCCCAGACCAACAGAGGAGGCATGTGGTAGTCTACACCCTCCCCAGACCAACAGAGGAGGCATGTGGTAGTCTACACCCTCCCCAGACCAACAGAGGAGGCATGTGGTAGTCTACACCCTCCCCAGACCAACAGAGGAGGCATGTGGTAGTCTACACCCTCCCCAGACCAACAGAGGAGGTGTGTGGTAGTCTACACCCTCCCCAGACCAACAGAGGAGGCATGTGGTAGTCTACACCCTCCCCAGACCAACAGAGGAGGCATGTGGTAGTCTACACCCTCCCCAGACAGACAGGATAGCGCAACAACCAGGACCATGACACACATGAGGAATTGGCATAACAACTAAATTGGGGAGAAAATGTGGGAAAAAGGAAACAAAAATCAGTTGTGTGTAATTTAGAGACAAAACAAAATAAATCCATGCACAATTTCCTTTTTTCCCCAGTGACTCTCTTAGTTACAAGATTGTGTATTTAAAATTATCACTTTGGTGCAACAAGACAAGGCTTTTGTTTTGGTCAAAATGAAAGGGGCTCTATATGATTTTTAAGTACATCTAAACGTAACCACTGTGAGTCCTTGTTATAATATAATGTTACATGTTCTTGACTTATTGTCATATGTTGGTGGTTTCCCTGACGATCCTTGCCAAATGCCCTCGTGTCTCTGACACCAAGGCCATCATCCCTCCCCCTTAATTGGCTGATATCAATCCCTTTCTCCTGAGCCTTTCAGCCACTGTGTAGTGTGATGTGTGCCTGGCCAGTGAATGGCAGCCATCGAGCCTGCAGAGGCAATTCCCCCTACAAATGTTTTTGAGTGTCTAGAAAAGTGCTTTATAAATGTAATGAACATTCATTCATGAGAATCTAATTTGCCCTTCCGGGACACTGAGATTAGGTGAGAACAGACATTGTGTTTCGGACTGAGATTGTGGAGAGGTTTGTTAACGCTGCTCTTTTCTCTCCAGAGGCTCTATCGGATCACAGTGGGCCTGTTATCATCCCCCACTCATTGGATATAAATGCATATAGAGCAGTAATGGTCTTATCTTGGTTACTGAGGCGAGTCCTTGGAGAATCTAAGGTTTCAGAGGGGGAGAGAGGGAGGGAGAGAGTGTTTACCACCAGCCGTTATTATAGCTACATATTCTTCACTCCCTCCCATTCTATTTTCCATTACTTTTCTCATCTCATACATCTCCTTTTCTTTCCTTATATCGTGTTCCATCGACCACCTCCCCCCTGGGGCCCTCCTCTCTGTGTTTGATCCTGCTGCTAACCCGTGGCTTGCTTTTCAATTCCTTTAAAAGGGCATTACTTTGCGGTCATGTCAATCACAATAGAGAACTTGAAGGATCGCTCCATGTATGGATTTCCACTGTATTTACGACACTTATAATATATATTAAGCCCCGTGGGGTCACATGCAAAAGCAAGGCAGGTTCAGAAGACCAGGGGGATTAGTGAGAAATGTGGCTATTACAGACATAAGCCATTTTGAGTATGCTGTATAGGCTATACAAAGGCCTTGGATAGGGAGTGTGAAATAAGATAAGATATTCCTTTATTGATCCCCTTGGGGAAATTTAGGCATCATAGCAGCATGGGGGAAGGGGGGGGGGGGGGGGTACAGATAGTAAAAACAACACAAGCAGTGTAAACAAATAGGTCAATATAATTTACTATCTAACTAGCTGAAAAATATATTCACAGTGTCACATAAGGTGCAGTATGCATAAGGTAGTGTTATAATTTACTATCTACTGAAATATACATTATTCACATCACAGTATCCACTGAAATATACATTATTCACAGTATCACAGTATCCATATAAGGTGGATATTGTCCTCCTTGGGTTCCTATTAGTCCCAGTTCAATGTCTGGCAGCAGTCGCTGCCCCCTGTTGTGGAGCCTGGAGGCCGCTAGTCGCTGCCCACTGTTGTGGAGCCTGGTGGCCGCTGGTATGAAGGACTGTCCGAGGCGGTTAGTTGAGTGTCGGGGGGGTATGTGGCTGAACGAGCTTCTCATCTTGACTAGCTCTTCGTTTAACCCTGGATTGGACATTGTATTCCAATCCAGGGTTAAACCTGTGCTTCTACAGCTATGTAATATAATATTTTTTTGGCTAAGTTGACTGAGGACTGCATCCTCACTAAAATCTTTGTTTGTTTTTAGTAGGAATGGCTCGATGCAATGTTTTTACGCAATCTTCTTTTTAGCTGCGACCATAGTTCATGAACATCCAAGAAACGTGGCTTGGTTGTGACACTACCACCCTTTGTGTTGACAAGTGTCAAAGTACTGCCCTTTAAAGGAATTGAAAAGCACCATTAAAAAATGCTGCTAAATGTTTTTTTCTGTGTGGAAAAAGCTTGAATAAATCAAAATAAGCAGCAATATTTCATAACATAAATGTTGTTAGCTTGTGGTTGTTTCAGTTTGATGTTGACATCATGTTGTGACCTCTTACCATTAACCCTCTTTTTCCCACCTCCCTCTTCTTCATCCTCCTCAGCCGTCTCCCTTTTCCAATGACTCTCCTTCTCATCGTCTGGTTTTGTCAGCCAACAGCGGATGGAAAACTTACAAAATAGATCTCAACATAGATATAAATATGACCTTTGTGTTTGTACTTTGTACTATTGATTTGTTTTATTTTAATCCCATTCCCCTAACCCTTCCAAGAATTAATTGAAATAATGAGATATTACTATATTAACCCTTTATTGTCTGCTTCCTCATCCTCCTGTCTCTCCTCCCTGGGTATGAAGCCCGGCAGCAGCTGTAGCAGCTGAAGTCAGGGGACATGTCTCAGTTGTACTACCGGCGGACGGACAACTCCTCGTACCGCGACCGCATCCCACTGAGGATCGTACGGGCTGAGTCCGAGCTGTCGCCCCTGGAGAAGGCCTACCTGGGAGCTGTGGAGAAAGGGGACTATGGCAGTGTCAAACAGGGCCTGGAGGTATGGATGCATGGTTGGATGGATGGATGGATGGATGGGTGGATGGATGGATGAGTGGGTGAGTCAGTGGATGGATGGATGGGTGGGTTGATGAGTTAGTGGATGGATGGATGGTTGGGTGGGTGGGTTGGTGAGTTAGTGGATGGATGGATGTACGGATGGATGGGTGGGTTGATGAGTTAGTGGATGGATGGGTGGGTTTATGGATGGATGGATGGATGGATGGATGAATGGGTGGATGGATGGATGGATGGGTAGATGGATGGATGGGTGGGTTGGTGAGTTAGTGGATGGATGGATGGGTAGATGGATGGATGGATGGATGGGTGGATGGATGGATGGGTATATGGATGGATGGGTGGGTTGGTGAGTTAGTGGATGGATGGATGGGTAGATGGGTGAGTGGATGGATGGATGGGTGGATGGATGGGTAGATGGATGGATGAGGTTCTGAGGTTGTAATCCAAATGGGTGACTTTGATTGTATTTAATTTTATTTGAATGATTATTACAATGGTTTGAGTTTGACTCTTTCTTACTCAAATCGATTGACCGAGCCCATGACACAAGGTATTACATCAAGTGACAGCTAAGTCTGAGTTGTATTCCAAAAATGTAAATCTGTTTCAGTTTGTAGCGTATTACAGACTCATACTGTACACAACAATGTACTCTCTTTGTTCTGAAGGGCCAGATTAACATTGAGAATCTACGTTTTATTGTTTTATATAACTTGTATATTATTTATATATATAAGCTATATCCCTTTAAGCATCCGTTTGAATCATAGCATTATTCGCTTTCCTCATTGGATAATGCCCTTGACGTTGGCGGCGCCAAGAACCGCGCCCCTGAGACAGGTTCTTTTTTTAAACTTTGGCCATTCCGCTGGCTCTTCTAGCGTTTATCGCTTTTTCTCTGGTCAAGTGTGACAGACAGAAACAGGTTGAATGGGGGTGTAGATGGGGGGAAGACACTCTGAGAAAGTTACGGCTTTGTCCGGGAATCGAACTTGCTACCCCAGATCCGTGACGAGCACGGTTGTCCCCGGCGCCGAAATAGCGTTCGAGGTACGCGGTGAGCTACTGGAGCTCCCCCCCTGAGACAGGTTCAAAGACGAGTCTGGACATGTTGGGACATGCCTGGGGCCAGCGCATTGATCCCAGACAAGCGCTTCGGCTGCGAACTAGAAAGCCCTCTAAGTATATATATCGTGGAGGGCGCAAACAGTAGTTGGTTCGTTCGTCAGTGTTTGGTGAAGTTCGTATCGGTTCGATCTAATGCAGTAACGTGAAGTTCATCCGGAGTAATGCAACAGCAGTAGCTGCACCTAGCGTATAGCATAGTCAAGTTCGACCTAACTTTATGTGAAGTAAAGAGTCGTCATTTAGTGTGAATCGTATTACAGCAGTTCGTTCGGTGTGCAGCATTAACTCTTTCAGTGCCACTCACGAGATTTCTCTGGTTTTTTTATAGGTGGTTGCGTGCCACTCACGAGATTTCTCAGATTTTTTTTATTTTATTTTTTTTTGCGATCAGAAAAATTATTGCATCACCCGAGCCTACCCGAGTATAGCCGAGCTGCGCCGGTGATCACTGTGGAAAAAAGCGCCCCCTGTCGTCTCCCAGATGACATAAGTGATTTTGGAATGGACTCAATGAAAATGAATGGGGAAAAAAATCCGGTACTCCACATTTTCCAGTTCACTGATCCAGCCGGGGTTACCACAGTTCATTCTGGAGCCTCAGATCCCCGCGGATCATGGAGATCTACAGTGTCGCGTTGGATCCATACACGTATCGATTTTTTCGAATGGTGATCAGGAATTGGAATATACCAGTTGGATACCATCTGATGTCAGGTAAGGACTCTATGTTATCAGTGGTAGGATAATCGGAGTAAGTTTGATGAAGTTATAAGCTGTTTTGTGAAATGTCTTCTTTCGGTTTCACTGTAAAAGTCTGTGAGGAAATCAATGGAGCGATTATCAGTGCGCGGCCGCAATGTGCTTGCGTGCACGTATAATATTGATCATCTAGCGTTTATTTGAAAACTATTCATAAAAAGGCCGACGAATATCAACGTTGTGGAATATTCCACTAAAAGACGATTTTCATAGAATGCTCCAGAATGAGCTGTTTTTTATATCAAAACAGGGGCTTTTCTAACTGCTCTGAAACGGAAAACGACGCGATAAAAAAACAATCTGCCTTCACAGCACTGACTGGAAAATAGTCTTTGATAATGCGATGGGCAGATTAGACACATAGCCATAATTTAAAACATAGATTAGGCGATATTAACGTTAACATTGGCGCCGATGGTGGCATTCAAGCGGTAAAACGGAAAACCAGGCGTGGCACTGAAAGAGTTAACAAGCAGTTCGTTCGTTTAGTAACTAGTGTGAACCTTAGCAAGTGTGTGTGGACTTAGTAATTAGTGCCAGCACACGAGGAGGGCCTAGTCGCAGAACTATTGGACATGTGCGCATTGGAACATACCGCGGCGATATTGTAGAACCATTATTGGTTGGATTATAGTGATTGTGGAACGTAGTACCGTGGAGAAGAGCATCGTTAATACCCACTGTCGTTTGGATTTAACTACCTTGAAGATCTTACCTCGGGCTAGCTTCGAGGACGAAGCTAGCTGGCTATCATCATTGCTATCGAGCATTGGATTACAGCTATTACCTTGCTACTGAGCACTTGGATTATAAAGACCGGATCCGTATGAGAACCCCTTTTCTTCAAGTGAACAGCCTGAGTATCCGTACCTTCTTCCTTCCTCTGGAGCTTACAACTCTGGGAGGATATCACCTGTCTCCAGCGGTACCCTCGTTTGCCCCCCTATATTGCCATCCCAAGCCAGGCGGCGTTTGGTCTAGTATACCTAGCTTAGGAATTATTCATTCCCACTGACTTTGCTACTCGCTGACTTTCTAATATCATTCGCCATAAAAGAGCGACCAAGTCATTCCCATTTGTATATTTGCTGCATAATAATAAATACTGTAAATGATATCTCCTTGTCACCGTGCCGTCTATTCTGAGTGTCTGCCATATTTAACTGTACTGTCTGGCAAGTAATAATAATAATATGTAGTAGTGGTTTAATCTATCACAATCTTTAATACAGTCAGGGTTTTGTAACCCCTCAGTTACAATTGGTCCTTCGAGCCGGAGGGTATCAGTAATCTTAATCATATTAATAGTAATATGGCCAGCGGCGGACACTCTCCAAACGGCTCTCCCAAACTAGTGCGCCCTAGGCGCCAACGTCAGCCCCCTCCACAATTGGAGGACTACGCTTTCGTTTTACCTCCTAGCTTATCTAAAAAGACGTTAAGCACGGATAAAACTAATAGTTTAAGCATGCCCAACCCTATCGACTTGTCGGCCCCACTAGTAGAGACCCCAGCGGGTTCAAACGAAACTGACTTAGCTCACAGGGGGGGACAAGCGGGACATGACGTGACTATGCCCAAAGACCACAGCGCCACCGAGATGGACCTCGGAGCGCCAGAGGATAAAGACAGCGCCACCGAGATGGACCTCGGAGCACAAGAGGATAAAGAGCGCGCACCCGAGATAGACCTCGGCGCGCGAAAAGAGAACAGGTCAACGCCAACTCCTGTCAACTCCAGATCACCCTCATCAGCGTCATCCCCAAGCGAGGCCGACCAGAGACTAGCGCAAGCCCTGATCGCCACGCTGACAGCTTCAACCGAAAGAGACCGCCTCCAGGGTGAGCGTGAACGTCTCCAGGCGCAACAAGAGAGTGAGCGTAACCGCCTACAGAGTGAGCGCGAACATTCTGCAGTGGAAAGAGAACGTCTCCAAGCGCAACAACAGAGCGAGCGCGAACACATCCGACTGGAAGAGAGTCGCCTCCAGGCTGACGCCGCGATGACCATCAGACTGGAAGAGAGGTGCCTCCAGGCTGAAGAAAACATCCAGCGAGACCGCGCCAACGCGCAACGCGATGCACAGCACGACGCCGCCAATGCACAGCGCGAGGCGGAGCGAGACCGTCTGCAGGCGCAAATGATGGAGCTAGCTCTCCAAAGGGTAACTCCCCACTCCTCCACCCGGAGCTCCCGGAGATCATCACGACACGGGTCGAGGGCACCTTCCCCTCCTCGACCAATCTACACGGGACCCAGCCAGCAGGAAGAACCTGCTTACGTCGCCGAGTCCCCTCCCCGACCAATCTACACGGGACCCAGCCAACGGGAAGAACCTGCCTACGTCGCCGAGAAACTAACCAAAAGACTTCAAGACCTAGCGGAGGACGAGGGAGGACATCAAGCCCCCACGCACAAACCCATCTCGGACCAGGAGGAACAGTACAGCCCCGACCTCAGCCCCGAGACGCTGCGTTACGAACCCCCGACCCAACCCAGGGGTGAGTTTAATCAACAGTCAGCACCGAGGCGCAGTACCTGGGGGCTCGGCCTCTGGTTCCCACCCAGCACTAACCCACGACCCCACGTACGGGGAGACTCGCCAAGGAGGCCTCTCCCCTTACGCGCATCGGTGTCACAGCCATCCATGGCATCTTACATTGGGACACCCACATTCCCAGACTTTACGCGTGAGGACAGAGCACAGTATACTGAACTACATATGTGTTTAGAGACTATTATGTCCGAAGTACAGGACGAGTCCTACAAATATGCCATCCTCCTCAAGCACCTTAAAGTACCCAGAGCGCACAACATAGCGCTGGCATATTCTAACTCAAGAACCCCCTACTCTGATGCCCTGGTGGCCCTCGACGCGCGTTATGGACGTACATGGGACTATGTAATTCAAGAGATACGGGAGATTGAACGCCTCCCCCCAGCTAAAGACAATAGAGCCCTGGATGACCTATCTATAAAAGTACAATCCCTGGTAGGGATGCTCGGGTCACAAGGAGAGAAGGGGATGCACGAGCTATACGCCAACTCAAACGTGGAGCGGATACTGGAGAAGCTCCCCCCAGCCCGTCAAGAGCGTTTTCGGCGGCAGAGAGACCACCGTGACCCCCACGGCCTAGAACAATCCCTCCTAGACCTTGCTGACTTCCTAGCCAGGGAGGTCAGCAGTCTACGAATAGACACATTCGCGTGGGGTGGCTCTAACCCTAAAGATGGACCGAGAAGGTTCAACGACAACCGCCGGTGCGTGACCGTGATGCACCAGGCCGAGGCTGTGTCACGGCAGACGAGCCACAACCCCCACGCCAAGGAGAAATGGAAGGCCGCCTGTCAGTACTGCGACAGTGAACACTGGCTGTCGCAGTGCGACGCCTTCCAAGAACTAACTACAGCCGAAATAGGTCAGTGGCTTAAGGATAAACGCTGCTGCTTCCGCTGGGCGCGCGGCCACATGGCAGCTGAGTGCCGCCTCAAGAAAAGGTGCGGCAAGTGTGACGGCGCCCACCTAGAAGTCCTGCACGAGAGCAATAAACGCCCACCAGGAAACCAAAGTAGGCCCATCACGGTTATGTACCAGGCCGAGTCGGTGTCACCACAGGCCAGCCTCAACCCCCCCGCCAAAGAGGAATGGAAGATCACCTGTTTTTACTGCCACGGCGGACACTGGCTGTCACAGTGCGACGACCACAAGACACTGACCCCCGCTGAAATGGATCAGCGGCTTAAGGCTAACACGCATGACTCCGCTTACTGCGAGTCACTGCGCAAGGTCCACAAGACAAGAGTAGCTCTACAAGGCAACTCACCGACAGAAGTGCTCCACATCGACCCCACGTATAGTGGGAGCCCCCGAGTGCTCATCAAGGTGGTCAGAGTGCTCCTGAGCTACGAGGACAAGGTCCTCGACACCTACGCCGTCCTCGACGACGGGTCAGAAAAGACTCTCCTCCTCGCTTCCGCCGCAACCCAGTTGGGCCTGCGGGGTACCGAGGAAACAATGACAATCCGTACCATTCATAGAGACTTAAAAACAATAAAGGGTGAAAACGTCTCATTCACTATAGCAGCGGTCGAGCAGCCCGAGAAGCGGTACAGCATCACCAAGGTGTTCACAGGCCACGACATAGGTCTGTCACGCTATTACTACCCCATCCCACAGCTGATGGAGAAGTACGCTCACCTACGCAGACTGCCTATACCGCTCATCGACGGCGCCACACCGACCCTACTCATCGGCTCCGACCACGCGGACCTCATTGTCCCAATCAAGGCGGCCCACATCGGACCCAAAGGATGCCCAGCCGCGGTTAAGACCCGACTGGGGTGGACGCTCCAGGGCCCCCTCTACGGACCTGCCAGCCAACCAACATCCACACGCTGCCTTTACACGAAGGTGAGTGACCAAGACACTACCCTCTTGCAGCACGGCGAGAGACTATGGACATTAGGCTCGCTGCCATTCAAGAACCAACGTAAACTAGTTCGCTCCAAGGAGGACAAGTACGCCATAGCTCTACTAGAGCAAAGGACTACGAGAGTCAAGGTCGACGGAGTGTTCCGACACGCAACCCCACTCTTGAAGCGGGCTAAGATGCCTGTGAGAGAACCGTGGGCTCAAGAAGAGGGAGTTCCGAACTCCACCCCCCTCAGCTACGCTCCAAGCGACGTAGCTGACCTCGAACCCATCACCCCAAACTACCTCTTGATGGGGCGGCCGGACACGGCCCCTCCTCAGACGGTGTACAGACAGGACGAGAGGAACGGACGGAGGATGTGGAGACACAACCAAGCACAGATCGACCAGTCTTGGGCCCGCTTCCTCCTAAGCTACCTACCATCCCTTCCAGCCAGTCAGAAGTGGGTAAAGGACAGGGACAACCTGAAGGTGGACACAGTCGTCATGATAATAGACCAGTCACTACCCCGAGCTACGTGGCCGGCCGGCCGCGTGAGCAGAGTGATTACTGGTGCCGATGGGAAGGTCAGAGCGGCAGAAGTCATAGTCCAAGGGCGGACTTACACCCGACCTGTGGCGAAGTTGATAGAGTTGCCGGAGATCCCTGACTCCCCTGATGACGACCATGACCCACTGACTTTGTAGATTGCCCTACTCCTCACAACAAGTATGGAGAAGTTGACTGGACCCTAATATTAATCTGTGCTCCCTTTACTAATTAGGTGCGGACTAATTAGGAGGCGGCTGTTCTGAAGGGCCAGATTAACATTGAGAATCTACGTTTTATTGTTTTATATAACTTGTATATTATTTATATATATAAGCTATATCCCTTTACGCCTCCGTTTGAATCATAGCATTATTCGCTTTCCTCATTGGATAATGCCCTTGACGTTGGCGGCGCCAAGAACCGCGCCCCTGAGACAGGTTCAAAGACGAGTCTGGACATGTTGGGACATGCCTGGGGCCAGCGCATTGATCCCAGACAAGAGCTTCGGCTGCGCACTAGAAAGCCCTCTAAGTATATATATCGTGGAGGGCGCAAACAGTAGTTGGTTCGTTCGTCAGTGTTCGGTGAAGTTCGTATCGGTTCGATCTAATGCAGTAACGTGAAGTTCGTCCGGAGTAATGCAACAGCAGTAGCTGCACCTAGCGTATAGCATAGTCAAGTTCGACCTAACTTAATGTGAAGTAAAGAGTCGTCATTTAGTGTGAATCGTATTACAGCAGTTCGTTCGGTGTGCAGCATTAACAAGCAGTTCATTCGTTTAGTAACTAGTGTGAACCTTAGCAAGTGTGTGTGGACTTAGTAATTAGTGCCAGCACACGAGGAGGGCCTAGTCGCAGAACTATTGGACATGTGCGCATTGGAACCTACCGCGGCGATATTGTAGAACCATTATTGGTTGGATTATAGTGATCGATTCTTGTACCGGATCTCCTCACTGGTAAACAAGAATACCCTGAAGACTCTAGCAGGAGCACTCATTCAAGGGTACTACGACTATGCTTGCACCTCATGGTACCAAAGCACCTCAAAGGCGCTAAAAACAAAATTACAAACATCTCAAAACAAACTGGTCAGACTACTGCTTGACCTTACTCCTAGAACCCACCTCACCCCTGCCCACTTTGACAACCTAGGATGGCTTAGAGTAGACGACAGAGTACAGCAACTTGCAATGGGCCTGGTCTACAAGATACACTACACGACCAAGGTACCCATGTACATGACAAAATACTTCCCAAAGGTCAGTGAATACCACGATCACAACACCAGAGGGAGCTCCACAAATCATGTTAAACCCAGATTCGGCTCAAACAAGGGACTAAACACGTTTCGCAATTATGCCACATCAATGTGGAACGCCCTACCCAAAGCTGTAAAGGAATGTGAATCACTACCCACTTTCAAAAACACTCTCAAAAAACACCTAAGGGAGACTGCAACTCGAAACTGGCCCCTGTAAATGTCCGAACACAACCCCCTCCAATGTACAGTAAATTACCAAGTATGGTCTTGTCAATAATCCAATGTACAGTGTTGTTTGTACAGTTGTACAGTGTCCCCCACCCACCCCTCCTACCCAACCCCCCCCCCCCCCCCACTCCTACCTACTCCTAAAGTTTTTCATTCATTCATTCATTCATTCATTCATTCATTCATTCATTCATTCATTCATTCATTCATTCATTCATTGTGGAACGTAGTACCGTGGAGAAGAGCATCGTTAATACCCACTGTTGTTTGGATTTAACTACCTTGAAGATCTTACCTCGGGCTAGCTTCGAGGACGAAGCTGGCTGGCTATCATCATTGCTATCGAGCATTGCATTACAGCTATTACCTTGCTACTGAGCACTTGGATTATAAAGACCGGATCCGTATGAGAACCCCTTTTCTTTAAGTGAACAGCCTGAGTATCCGTACCTTCTTCCTTCCTCTGGAGCTTACAACTCTGGGAGGATATCACCTGTCTCCAGCGGTACCCTCGTTTGCCCCCCTATATTGCCATCCCACGCCAGGCGGCGTTTGGTCTAGTATACCTAGCTTAGGAATTATTCATTCCCACTGACTTTGCTACTCGCTGACTTTCTAATATCATTCGCCATAAAAGAGCGACCAAGTCATTCCCATTTGTATATTTGCTGCATAATAATAAATACTGTAAATTATATCTCCTTGTCACCGTGCCGTCTATTCTGAGTGTCTGCCATATTTAACTGTACTGTCTGGCAAGTAATAATAATATGTAGTAGTGGTTTAATCTATCACAATCTTTAATACAGTCAGGGTTTTGTAACCCCTCAGTTACACTCTTACTATAACCACTGCATCTGAAAGTTGAGAGAGTGAACACTGACTGTCATCACACGTCTTCGCCAGGAGGCAGAGATCTACTTCAAGATCAACATCAACTGCATCGATCCTCTGGGCCGGACAGCTCTGCTGATCGCCATTGAAAATGAGAACCTGGAGATCATTGAGCTCCTGCTGAGCTTCAACGTCTACATCGGGGACGCGCTGCTGCACGCCATCCGCAAGGAGGTGGTGGGGGCCGTGGAGCTGCTGCTCAACCACAAGAAGCCCAGCGGGGGGATGCAGGTGAGGGGCTGGAATGATGAGGATGAGGATATGGTTTTTGTTTTTTCTGAGATGTTTCCGTTTGTTGTTTTATTGATATTTGTTGTTTTATTGATATTTGATTTCTTCTATATGTTTGTATATTTGTTATTGTTCTATATTTGTTTGTATGTCAGATTTTGATTTGTTTATTGTTCTATATTTGTTTGTATATTTTATTGGTATTTTATTGATATTTGTTTTATTTTATGTTGTTTTAGTGATTATTCTTGTTTGATTTTTATATGTTTGTATCCAGACCCCAGGAAGAATAATTGCTGCTGAGGCATGCAGTGACTAATGGGGATCTGAAATAAATAAATATGGGACACAGCCCCGAAGTTTAGCTTTGTCTGGGAGACAAGTCTAATTCTTAGAAACGTGATTTGTCTCCAGGTGGGTTAAGTCGAAGCTATTTTCAAATATCTTATAATAGAGGCCTTGCATGGAATGTTTGTGTAGTGGTCTCCGTAGTTCTGTGGGTAAAAACGTTGGAAAAGCACATTGCTGTTCCCCTCTGACTTGTTTACCGGATCCAGTAATGAGGCATCATGCATTTGTTGTTTGTTATGTCATAGCAGCCATTGGAATGTGTCTCCACATGCATCTCGAGTGACCACTTGTGATCGGATTTTGCTCTCCCGCTCAGTATGCAAATGAACACCTACAGGGTGCTGAGGACACGTGCAAACGAGATAATATAACAGAGCGCATGCAGTGTTTCCATTACAACTTACAATGTTACTTTGGAATCCATTTAATTTAGAGAGACTACACAATTTGGGAATGGAGGGGCATCACATTTAATAACTTGCTGGCCAGTTATGATTTTCATTATAATGATGCGTACTGTTGATTCCCTCTCTCTCTCTCTATCTCTCTCTTTCTCTCTCATCAACTACCTTCACATTTGAAATTAATAAGGAGGCGAGATGATCCACACACAGTGTCATTTAGACATGCATAACAGTATGGGGGCGGGCTGTGCTCGTTATTCTCCTTCATCTATCATTGTGGACATTAGCCGACACCTCGCCAGCATTCTGCATGCATTTAGCTGTTCCGTTATCCTTAATGACCCGAGATGTGAAACACAATGCAGATAATAAAACCACTCTCCAGGTGATACCAATACAGTCAGAATGATGAAGTGATAGCATTCAGTTAGTTAGATAGTAAATTATA
The DNA here is from genome assembly GCF_963971535.1 of Notolepis coatsorum. NCBI lineage: Eukaryota > Metazoa > Chordata > Actinopteri > Aulopiformes > Paralepididae > Notolepis > Notolepis coatsorum. The sequence goes on along the minus strand of NC_140172.1, from coordinate 49,819,954 downwards.
AAACTACCTTATGCATACTGCACCTTATGTGATACTGTGGATACTGTGAATACTGTATATTTCAGTTAGTTAGATAGTCAATTATATTGACTTATTTGTTTACACTGCTTCTGTTGTTTTTACTACCTGTTTGCAGACATGGTTCCCGACGTCTAGTCAGCATCTGTACTAATGTCATGATAATCTGATGAAGTATCTTGTTAGTTATATTTACAATAGGGCATAGGGCATAGCTATTCATATGTTTAATAGTGTATTACATTGGGTTGGCTTATATTCCTTGAACATCTAATAGATGTAGACCTATAGATAAGAGATAATAGATCATAGCGGTGGGTGGCACGATGGCACAGTGGTTAGCACTGTTGCCTTACAGCAAGAAGGTCCTGGGTTCAAACCTCAGCAGGAGGCCTGGATGTCCTGGATGACAGTGTGGCCAACTGGGCAGTGGTTGCCAGGAGTAGTTATGTCACACAGCACAGGTGGATCAGACTTTAAGGAAGTACAGAGAAGCCCCTTCAGTGGAAGGATGTGAAATGGGAGCTCTGGTGACAAGTTCTGCACAAATTAGGGCTGACCCCTATTAGTCGAATAGTCGACTAATCGATAGAGAGGAGCCGTAGTCGACTGCCAACCTCTTAGTCGAATGCAAAAAAAAAAAAAAAAATTATAATATTTTAATTTAATTTTAATTTTTTTAATAATTTTTGTTATCATTCTTTCCAAAAGAAAAGAGGCCTAGAAGCGTGTCTAACGCTAATGGCACGCATACCAGAGGCTAACTGCCTAAGAAAATAGGCACAGAGGCACTGAAAGAGGATTTCACCCATCTAATGAACACACTAGACTAGACAAATATGAAGATGTATCCATCAGTGGACCAATTGCATGCTTTCGCAGAGGACAAGACTCCTTCAGACATTAAGCACCCCCACAGCCCAAATGGAATGATACAACAAAAAACAATAATAATGTATTTTTTTCAACAAAAACAAATTTCATAGTCGACTAATAGTCGACTATCGGCTATTTTCGCCCAATCAAAGTCGACTATCCAAATCCTTAGTCGGGGACAGCCCTAGCACAAATCATAATCTGTAGTCAAAGTCATGCCTCAGAGAGGAGTTAACTGTAGAACAAGCATGTGTTTGAGTGGAGGGGACCTTTAACTCTGTGAGGCCCTCGGTTGCAAAATTACAACATCACTTTTAGCTTTTAGCTATTTAAAACAAGTCTGTAAATTTGTATTTTTTATTTCTTAAACACATTTAAATAGTCAATGGGTCCTGTTGTTCAGCCTCACAATGCTATTGGATAGTAAAAAACCCTCTGGCTTCTGAAGTTGCTAATGCCTTTTTTATTTGTGCTTCACAGGGTAGGTTTATTTGCTGTTGTGTTCTTCCTATCGCCTCTCACTGCCATAGGCACACTGTTTCACTCACAGACACACTCGCATACGATCGCGTCTTACTTTTAATGAAAAGAGAGTCTGGTATAGGAGTGGTGCTGTTGTTGGCTCTGAAAAAGAGAAAATGAAGGGGAGAGAGGAGGAGAGAGATACAAAAGAATAGAGAGGAGAGAAAGAGCAAAAGAGAGGAAAGCAGATAGAAAGGCGTATTGAATTTGTTTGTCATGTGGATGTGGACAGGACAGAGATTCAGGGAGCATAAATGGCCAGTTCCTTCAGGCTGTGGCATCAATCAGCAGCCAGATATTCTCCTTACCCTAATGGCTCAGTAAGCAAGCGCTGCACTACTACCCGCCACACAGAAGGCTTGCGAGAATAGATCAGTCTGACGCTGCCAGAGCTTCTCAAGTGAGGCTCATTGCCTATTCCAAAAGGCTGTCTGGGAGAAATAGCGTATCATCTACTGCCGCTCTCTGCTCCTAAGCCAGAGATTTTGAGGGCGGCCAGACGTTGGTTGAATGTATTATGCTTTCTATTTTGAAAATTGTCCAAATGACTATGTTTTTATAATAGGCTTATGGCTACGAATTGTGGTGGGACAGATTACATTGGAGGAATATCAGGGGAACACAGGCCATGTAGCTCTGACGGTTCCTTATATAAAGAGATTTTTCTGGTTATTTTGTGCTCTGATATATATATTTTTTTCTTTCTCCCCAATCCTTACGTGGAGTGTTTTCTACGTGGAGTGATTTCTAATCTTGTATCACTGCTCACTTCTCTTCACTGTCTCCAACTGTGAGATAAGCAAAGCCTTCTCCTTCAAGGAGGGATTCCAGTTCACAAAGCTACAGTGTTAAAGTTACAGTAAGCAAAATGCTTTTCATAATAATAATAATAATAATAATAATAATAATAATAATAATAATAATAATACATCAGACTTATATAGTGCTTTTCTGGGTACCCAAAGACGCTTTACATGGTGGGGTTATATAAACCATATTTAAAATATTTGGGCTGTGCCAGCAGTTTAGGTGGGGAAAGCCATGACGTTCAGACCCTGCCCGACAATAAGCCCAACTGTAATGCAACATTTGAAGCCCGAGCCCGAATCAAAACCCGAAATGTTACATTCCAAGCCTGACTGATTGATATAAGATATCAGAAATAGTGCTGAAAGACACAGCAGCATGGGCTAAACTGGCTTAATTAATTTTGTATTTACAATACACATACGCTAAATGGTACACACAAGCAGGGCGGGACATGCTGCAATTGCACAAAGCTTTGCGCCTCTCCCTGCCGTCTGCAGCTGGCTAATCTTGAGTTTCTGACCCCCCAGTAAGCTAACCATGGATACAAAAATAAAAGAATAAAAGTCTTGGAGGAAAATAGACAGATTAATTAGCTTTTACTACTAACAATGAATTTCACAGACTTGCAGGAGATCAGGACGCGTCTATACTTTCCACAACAAATTTGTGTTTGCGGGTTCCCGTTTTGCGCTCTGATTGGCCACTGACCTACGCTAGTACGCCCCCCTCGCTATGAGCGTAGCAGGACGCTGAAATGCAAATGCGTATCACAGTACTGCCTCCAAGAACAGCTGTTTCCGCGTGACTTTATGTTAGGGTGACCATATTTTGATTTCCAAAAAAGAGGACATGCTGGCCCCAGCCTCGAGATACTTAATGATACTTTGCACAATCGAAGCGGGCATGGCCATCTGAATACTGTCTATCTGTATGTCATGTATGTCATATGTTATGATGAATTGAAAATGTGGGACCCTGATGTAAACAAGACGAAAGTCTTTCTCTGGTCTGCATCCCCTTAACAATTGTGTGTATTGAGCCGTACTGTATTGTACCCATTCTGCAATCTGTTAATAAAGTTTTCAATCAATCAATCAATCAAGGGGGTAGGAATACATACGTTTACACTTCATTCTATACTCCTGCTTGTTTGTTTTTTAATCTGTTTATTACTTGTTTTTTATTATTATTCATTTTCAATTTCAAAGAGGCACGGATTTTGGCGATTCAGATGGCATTCAAACGATAACAAATAACGCTTTAATTCGGTAATTAATATGTTCTGCGAAAAATGCAGTCCCGAGCCTTTTGATGCTCGCAAAGGGCCGTGAAACTGAAACTGAAACTGAAAAACAATGAAACCCCGGACATTTCCATGAATTTATAAACCCCCCCCCCGGACGCCCCGGACAGGGCGTGAAAAGAGGACATGTCCGGGCAAAAGAGGACGTTTGGTCACCCTACTTTATGTGCGCTAAAGTTCTGGTAAGTTTAAAGTGCTTAGAAATGCCGGTAAAAATGTCTTGGATACTTATTTTTTTTCTGTAACGTTAATTAATTTATCCACTCTGGTTGATAAGATAAGATATTCCTTTATTGATCCCCTTGGGGTAATTCAGGCATCATAGCAGCATGGGGGGGGGGGGTACACAGGTGAAAACAACACAAGCAGTGTAAACAATAGATTTAAGTCAATAGAATTGTCTAACCAACTGAAATATACAGTATTCACAGTATCACAGTATTCACATAAGATGCAGTATGCATAAGGTGGTGTTATTGTCCTTTTTGGGACACCAGAGTGGATAGATTATTTAACGTTACGAAAAGAAAAAAAAGTAAGCAAGAGATTTGAACCAGGGACCATGGCCCCGTTCCCCGTACCTGGATAACTGAGTTAGCCGGATAATTTCCAGTCAAGTCTGACTTAAGCCGGACCTTCCCATTCCCCGACGCTCGATTGTCTAAATCACCATGACAACAGATCAAAAAGTTTGAGCCTGGTCGGGAGCAGGGTTAACTTCAGTTAGCCGGATGAACCATGGCCACGCCCCCGCAAAGAAATGACAGCTCGCTTCCTGAAATGATTCTCACAGTCTAGGATCTGCATTATACCATTCTGAATTACGTTTCTGTGCTTCGTTTTCCTAGAGGGGGCTTTTGAAATGTATAATAAATAGAACTAAATGCTGATAATAAATCATATTGAGCCTATAGATTTACTTTGTCCTAAATAAAATAATGCACGTCATATACGGCGCTCGGAGTCGTGATACACGCTGCATGTGGTTATTTTAATAACGGCGCATTGCAAATGTGAATCCCGCTGGGATATTTTTAATGAATCGGCCGTTTGGCTCTGATTAGTTTCATATATTCTCCCCTGTAGATTTGCTTAACGGAGCGCCCGGGATTGTGTTTCATTCAAGCATAAAATTGAAGTGTCTATGCAATTGTGGTTTTTGTGTGATATTGTAACTGGGATTAAAATGTCTGATGAGATGCGCTGTTTGACGGATTTGAGAAATTGAATGAGCCGTTGACGTCACATTAATGCATTTGAGAATAAAGAGATAAAACTTCATTCAAAAGAAAAGATATTCTAAACACGGGTCTTTCGTCTATTAATGGATAAACGATGAATTTATCCCGTCTGGCACAGTGGCGCAGCGGTAGTGCTCAATCCTGTCAACCGGGCGACCGGTGTTCGAAACCCCGCGTTTCCAATATAATTTTTTGGAATATAATATTAATGATTATACGCAAAAGTAGCCTAGTTTTAAGTTAAAATATTATAAATCTACATGCATTGAGGATGTCATTCTTTATATAGCTCTCAACGTGCACCAAATTGAATTATTCCTACATTGCAAAAAGAAGGAAAAGACTAGGATTCGAACCCGGGCCGTCTGCGTGAAAGTCAAAAGCAGAAACCGTTACACCACAGTGCAGATAAGTAAAACTTCCACCATACATCAATCAATGGGTAAGAGAGCCGTATCCTTATTCTGTATAACAGTTTAACTAATTATTTTCGCTAGCAAGATCTCATTTGATTATTCAATCCATAAACCTACTGCCAGCAGGCAAGTTTAAAGAAATATAATCTGATTGATTGAGGTAATGAGGGACTTAAAATTAGCCTATAGATAACGCATTTAACTTGTCGGCGAGGCGATTGAGCCGTACTGCAATCTGTTAATAAAGTTTTAAATCAATTAATCAATCAATGCCGTTAGAAAATCAGGATCTCTGCTATCGATACGTGCTGGCTTTTCAACTGAAGCGGCCGCGCGCACTTATCCTGGGTCTCAAGTCTGGTTCGAGTTAACGAGACTGAATCCACCTTCGAGGAACAGGAAAATCCCGGCTTCAAACATCGGGTTAACTGAATCTGGATAATGGGACTCTTGATCGACTTAGTTGAACCAGGTACGGGGAATAGGGCCATGGTCTACAGGCATGGCACTAACCAGTTGAGCTATATAAGCTGTCATGAATTGTTAGTGACTAATCCATCATTTACACTTTTCAAGTGCCAATTGCGGTCGTCGTCCATTATTTGGCATTAATAAATCAGATATCATGCGTGTGTGCTTTTGTGTGTGCGCTCTCGTGCTGACTCGTTAAGCCTTTCCCTACACATATTAATTTCTGGAGCATTTCTTTATCCACTCTGGCGTGATGGTGTATTGTACTCGCAAATCGCTTCCTGTTGAATGAATCGGTTGAGTGCAGCGCCGACTCTCTACTTACGAGGGGGGCGTACTAGCGTAGGTCAGTGGCCAATCAGAGCGCAAAACGGGAACCCGGAAACACGAATTTGTTGTGGAAAGTATAGACGCGATCAGGACAGCTGATTAACCGTTCATGCCAATTGGCAAAAAAGGGGACATAACTTCTAAACAGGTTAATGTAACATGGACACACTTTGTGGAAAGCTTGATCATGGGGCAAGGACACAGATACTGTACACACGCATAGTAACTGAATTACAAAAAGTAGGTAAAAACACCTAAACAATAAAATTGTGATTACTTGTTGGATTAATGTTAATCTTTATTTTCCCAGAGCTGGTGACGGACGTAGCTAGGGAGTTCCATGTCTCGGTCCCTTGCCGTCTCGGACATGTACACAGCGCTCCTATTGGCTGGTCATAACTGTGCATTCTTTTCTCATTATGACAGTAGCAAAACAAAACATTTATTTTCACAATTGAGAGCACAATTATTTTGTATATCTCAACAACAACCCTAGAAATATGACAGGTACGAACCAAGAGTGGAGGCTTGAAGAACAGGGGGAAAAATTCTAATAATAATTTGATGACCAAACATAACAGGTGCAGATCTCCACTGACCCCCCCATTCAGCAGACGCTAAAGTTGCATTCTTAATCAATATGTTGTTGATGGAGGGCCTCAGTCTCAATATGAGTAACGCACAAGAAGTAATAAACATTTCATGGAAGAGTGGGCGACCGTTTCATTCCAATTTCTCACGACTCTACATCTCCCAGGAACACTGTTCTCCCCTGCTACGTGCCTGTGCAGTGGCCAGGGATGCTTGATGTTCCTCCTCCGCCCACTGACTACATTTACTGATTAGATCACCCGCCTCTGTGAGATGTGGACCCTTACATGCGGTTCCAATGTTGCAGTTGTTTCATTGTTGGTCTGGGATGAATTTAGATTGGATTTAGATTATGCCAGAGTAATATCAAGTTTAAATGTATTCATTAGCATGGATACAGTTAATATAGGTCTTTGAGGATAAGCAAGCCGCTATTTTGTACGTGCATGTCACGGGCGCAGAGTCAAGGACTGTCGCTGCAATTATCTTTTTTGTGTGACATCACGACAGAAGTCCAAATGGCTTGTCTAACCGGTACAAGATTTATTTCACGTCACAAATAGATCAATACAGTCCGTATTAAGTGATGTTGCATTTCTTTTTCATATGTAGCCAAGAGTAAAGACCCTAACCCTATCAAAACAGCAGTCAAAGTGTATATTTTATTATTATTATTGCATAGGCTACCCAAAGTAATTTGCGATTTATTATACTTTATACTTATAGCACATGCATCTCTTTTGAAAGGTAATATTCTGAAGTTTCTTACACAATAAGGAGAAACCACTTGTATAATGAAATAGAGTAACAGAGGTTTGAACACACTGAAATAAAAGTTTTTTGTACTCACATTTCTGTTTCCTGGTTGCCAGATGCCTGTTTTTAAGTTCCAGCTGAAAGGTAGGAGCTGGAAAACATAACAGTTCCATAGCCTGAAGTCTTATGTAGTACAGGTCCAAAGTGTATAACAATCCCACGAAAAAGGTGTTTGTAATGTGTGTACCAGCATTCATTCGGCATGATTATCCAAAATGGCCGTCCACTGCCATTCATTTCGAGGCTCTAGTCTTTCCCCCGCTTCTTATACCTCTTTCTCGTTGCAATCAGCCCCCGCATGGGATATCCCTGGCTCCAAAATTTCCTTGGCTACAAAGTTGGTCAATAATCTTCGCCATCAGAGGTTACTGGTCCATTCAGGACCGTTCACAACCGGATGTGGTCACTTGTCTGAATGGCTTGTCAAATGAGGCTCGTCGGATGTTTCATCTTGTAACTCGAGACTGAAAGTAGGCAATATGTCAAGAGTGGTGTCGTTCGAACAGCGGGAAGTTAACTTTCCAACATTGTATTGAATGATCGGGAGAAACGCAGCCCGGAGCCGGCAGACGAATGTGAGGGTGCGCGACGACCCGCATTGGAATATTGCTCCACTTCTACAAGGACCATTTGCATATTCTTGGTATCTAGGGACATCTATGGACCTCAGTGAATGTATTCCCAGTGTCATAAATATTGTGTCTATTACTAGGCTTGCTTAAATTGTGATGAAACAAAGGAGAATATGAATTATGATTTTTCTTTGCATATTTGACAGTGAATAACACCATGCTAATAATGACCAAACATTAAATCTCGTTCCGTACATTCTCGATATCATGTGTACAAAAAATCTAAGGAAATGAATAAAGGGAAGATGATTAAACAGAAGGTTCTGTAGATACAGTACTGAATTCTCCCATCCGGACCAATGCAATTTGAAATATTATTATAGAATATAGAATAGCAGGCTTATAAATTACCTTATTATAGCCAATTGGCACATTTATATATATACATATATTATCTTTAAAATGGCCGAGTTCAATTTGGATTTAGTATCACCAGGCGTGCATAAGAACAGATAATGAAATCTACTGTACTTTTTTATTTTGACCAGGGTGCAACCATTTTTAAACTAATTTCAGATCTAATTGTTGCTGCATGCTAACAATAGGGAAGAGAAACGAACTGTGTTTCAATATTTGTCAATAACGTTACGTTTTGAAGTATACAGTATTATCCCGAATAATAAGAGTTATTAAAAAAATGCATACAGAACTATGAACCTTGAACCCCATAGATCCTTTCAGGAAGTGTAGTTTTGAAAAATGCCAATGCAGATCCAGAGCTATCAAAATAACTACAATTCCCATGATTCAAGGTTTTCCAAGGTTTTCTCTTGCGAAATAAACAGACCATTTCGAAAAGGAAAATCTATCTAATAACACTTTAACCTATTCCTAAACTAACGTATTGATGATAATATACATTATAAATGCTGTTGTGACATAAACGGTTATGATGTTTATACTTGAATACGTTTGACAAAAAAACGATACTTTTGTAGAACAGTCTGGGGATATCGATTTATGACATGATGTAATTTGCGGTCCACCGACGGACCGCACGGGCGGAAGAGGTTAAGTGTTATTAGCGAAATATCAGCTTCTCCGCACATTGCACCAGAAACCGGAGGATTTAGACGCGAGGACATGATGCCGCCATGAAATCGTTGTAGTCCTAAGAAAGAGGACACCCAGGGATTTCGATGGACGTAGACATTTCATAAAACTACACTACCTAGCTCACACCAGCCGCAGTCAAAGCTGCAGCTTCTTGATGTGAAAAAAAATATTGATGTGGAAATCGTGATTATATCTCACGGGTCAAACAAACCTCAACATTATTGCTATAAAATACACACATATTGTTTCTTTACCTTTCCGTGAATGTCTAGAAAAAAACATGTCGTAATCCGGTAAAAAATTGGGGAGCTATGGACATTATACAAAAGTAACTATACTTACAGTAGATTTCATTCACAGTCATTGCTGCCCTGTAACAGCCGCCTGGTGGTACTTAATCCAGATATTTAACTCTGCCATTGGAAAGAGGAGATTTGGGCGGATCCATAGATGTATGACTTGGCCATAATAAGGTAATTTATAGGCCTGATATTCTATATTCTATATTCATATTTCAAATTGCATGTCTCCGGATGGCAAAATGCAGTACTTTATCTACAAAAACCCCTGTAAATCATCTGCCCTTTATTAATTTGCTTAGACTTTTACACTTTTGGTCAATGTTAGCATGGTGTTATTCACCGTCAAAGATGAAAGAAAAATGGAAAATTATAATAATTGATATTCTCCTTTCGTTCATTACAATTTACTCTTCACCGTCTCTACACCAACGACTTCCACTATTGGTCAGAGTCCTGCCACCTTCAGAAGTTTTCTGATGACTCAGCGATAGTGGGATATATAAAGGACTGTGACGAGAGGGAATACCGGGAACTGGTAGTGGACTTCGTCACATGGTGTGATAAAAAACACCTGCAGTGAGCGGTCGGGTGGCGTAGCGGAGATTGCGCTCGTCACCAATGCAAGAGGCTGCGGCCTCGACTCCCGGAGTCAGCATTGCCTGCGGCTTGGGCCGATCGTCATACTAACTCGTTTGGCTGAGTTAGCGGGAGGGAAGTCGTGGGTGGTAATCTGTCGTTGTGGACAGCGACACTTACAGGTCAGGTCTGGGCACCTGCTCAGCGAAAGGCAGGAAGTGGTGAATGCAGCGTGACCTCCCACGCGTTACACTTCACCAATGAGAGTCCTCGCTGCCAGGTGAAAAGAGAGCCGCTGGCTGTCTCCGCATGTGTCGGAGGAAGCATGTGGTAGACTTCAGGGTTCCCTTGTACCGACCAGTAGGGGGAACACGCGCACAACGACCAGGTAGGGGAGGGGGGGAATTGGCACAATGACTAAATTGGGATGGGAGGAAAAGCATAGAAAATCAGGCGTAGAAAAAGAGGATTCAAAAAAATAAAAAAAACACCTGCAGCTAAATGTGGCAAAGACCAGGGAACTGGTGGTGGAGCTGGGGAGGAGGAGGAGTGCACCTGTGACCCCCGTTTCCATCAGGGGAGTCGATGTGGACATGGTTGAGGTGTACAAATACCTCTGTGTGCACATCAACAACAAACTGAACGGGTCAAAACACGCAGAGGCACTGTACAAGAAGAGCCAGAGCCGACTCTACTTCCTCAGAAGGCTGAGATCCTTCAATGTCTGTACAAGGATGTTTAGGATGTTCTATGAGTCTGTGGTGGCGGGCGCCCTCTTGTACGCTGTGACCTGCTGGGGCAGCGGACTGAGAGCAGGGGACACAAACAGGCTGGATAAGCTGGTCAGGAAGGCCAGTAGCGTGGTTGGGGTGGAGCTGGACTCCCTAGCAAGGGTGGCGGAGAGGAGGAGCCTTGCTAAGCTCCAGACCATCAGGGAAAACCCCTCCCACCCACTATACACAGACTTGGCTGACAGGAGGAGCATGTTCAGTGCTAGGCTCACACTACCTAAATGCAGCACTGAACGGCACAGGAAGTCCTTCATTCCAACAGCCATCAAACTATACAATGCATCACTGTGCCTCATTGCATCACTGAACACAGAGTGACAGTTACCATCTTCCTGGACTCTTACTTTTGAAACAGCACTGTGCAATATTTCACCTACTGTAGACTTCAGTATATTTTTACTCTATTAATTTACTGTATATTTTATTCTATTTTTATTCTATTCTATTCTTATATTTTATTAAATTTTTATTCTATTTCATTCTATTCTTATTCTTAGGCAATTTGATTGGTTTTGTTATACTTATTTGTGACCTGTTCTGTCTAAATGTTTAATGTTGAGCGATTTGCAGTGTAAAATTTCCCTCAGGATAATAAAAGTATTTCTATTCGATTCTATTCTATTCATAATAACAGACACAATATTTCTAACACTGGGAATACATTCCCTGAGGTCCATAGATGTCCCTAGATACCGAGAATGGACCTTCTAGAAGTGGAGCAATCTTCCATTTCTCTTGGGTATGTACTTTTAGGAGAATTTTCTGAAAATACTGTATGTCTAGGGCTTAATAGGTTTTCGAATACGGGCTGGGTACAAAATCTGACTGGGTTATTTCACAGTTTGAATATTTATCCTCCTCCAAATTTCCCCCTCTTGCCCCCTCAGTGAAATCAGATAAAAGGTGTCCAATTAAAAGCAGAGAGGCCCGCATTTAAGGACTAAGCGTATTCCACTGCAGCCTGCTGCCTTTGGCGGGCATGGGAATGGTGGACGGGCTTAACTGGAGCAGATGATAAGAAGGCTATGTGCAATTAGTTTATTTCCAAGCATAATGATTCCCTCTGAAATGTATGAAATATGGATGCTTTTTTAACCCCTTCTTCTCCAAGGCATGTGTCAAACTTGAGGCCCGCGGGACAAATACTTTATATTATATTTATGTATACTTATTTATTTATTTATACAGGTAATGTCTGACACGCACTAGATTCGAAGATATTCAGAATCCTAACCGATATTCTAACGATTATGACATAATGTCATATTTCACAGATTAGATGCACGATTTTGCCAAAACTGAGCTTGGAAACAGGTACTTGGAAGATTACGGGGTGGCTTCTTGGCCTTTTGGTACAGAAAAAAGGCACTTCCCGTGTTGGCATTTTTTAATAGCCTAACCCTACATTTGTGGGCCATTGGAGGAGGACCCAGTATTTACCTAGTCTTCATTTGTACCTTAAACCTAATATCCAATAAATTACACCTCATTAACCATCTGTTAATGATACAAATAGCCGTCCTTGTATTTATTGAGGCAGAGGTTGTTTACAATAACATATTGATCTGACAAATTTTATCAAATTGACAAATGACCAATTAAGCTTGTGACCTCAGGAAAATGCAGCTCTTTGAGGTGTTTTGGTGAGTTTGACACCCGGCCTGTAGCTTGTTTGGAACAGGTCTGAAGTGATTGGTGTGAACAGCCTGTGACTCTGACAGCAGGTACAATGCTACTCATCTCCACCATTTCAATGGTTTTCACCCACAGCTGTAAGAGGCTCTAACAATCCGGCTTGTTCCATTTATAATCTTCTGCCCTAAATTATGTTGAACTACACCCTGCGGTAAATATGTATAATTGTAGGCACTGTCCTACTAAACCAATCACTTCCACGTCTACTTTAGCGGTTGTCAGTTTGAGACTTTTTATTTATTTATTTATTTTTACAGGTCAGACATTCTTATTTTCAATGATAGCCTGGCAGGAGGACAGAAGAGCCTCCTGAAGAGTAACCGGGAAAGGGGACAACAAATAAAAATAATTATAAAATTGAAAAGAGACAGATGATACCTACATCACAGAGATAAGGGATATAATTTCAACACACATCAAACAAACAACCAAATAGAATGACAAGGTCTGTAATACATGAAGCAGAACAGACAAATTACATTTAAAAGGCTGGGTGACAGTTGCAGGTGTGTGTAAAAACTGTTCTTAAAAGTAGTGAGGGGGATCAATTTGTCCATTTTCTTTTGCATCTCGTTCCAACTGCTGGTAGCAGCAAATTGGAAGGATGATTGACCAAAGGAAAAGTTAGCACAGGGAACATCTAACGAGATATGATTCTAACAGCTCTGGTGTTATAGGGAGTAGATGACAATTTTAACAGGTGTATCAAATAAAGAGGGGTCAGACCAAGGAAGGTTTTGAGTAAGCCAATGAATTTGACGTTGAGAGTATAATGATGGCCAATTTACAGACGTGTACAGTATAAGTCACAGTGATGTGTTGAAAAGGGGGCATTTGTAGCAATCCTAATTGCTTTGAGTGAGATAAACAAGCGGTATTAAATACACTATACAATAAGAGAGCGGTTCTCAAACTACGGGTCACGACCCAAAGTGGGGTACTGTAGGTGACAGTGGGGTCGCATTGGCAAGTAGGCTAAAACATTTTCTGACAACTTATTTTGGCTAAATATGTCTCGTTTTATAAATGTGTATTGATAACATAGTGCTGTAATAAAATAAAATACAATTTTCTAATAAATATGCATGATCAAGTTCAGATTCAGATTCAGAGTTTTTTATTTGCTACATGGAAGCAATACAATCATCACAGTTTTCATACTAAATCATAAATAACGTTCTACCATGGGCAAAAGGAGCAGGAAGAAGAAGAATTCTTATAGTTACCTGCCCCCTATTCCTAAACTAAACAAGTATTACTTGATGGTCGGCGTACAACCTAATTTACACAAAATAATAATTCATACCATATACAAAGAAACAAACAATCCACAGATTAAACAAGATAATTTTTTTTAATAATAATAATAATAATAATAAACAAGAACATATAAGATCTCACTATTCAGATTCACATTTGAATTTCATACTGACTCAATATATTATATTTCTTATAATTATTTTTGAATTGACAAACACTATTACTTACATCCCTTAATTTAAGCTCGCTATGGAGATAATTCCACAACTTTACACCAATAACTGAAGGACACATCCATGTGGTACGTGCAAATTGATGTTTCAAATAAAATCTTTTTATTTTAGTTCAACAACGTGTACTTTTTTTTTAATATTCCTTAATTCCACATTGAAATTACACGATACATTAAGTGTGGGGTTGCCAAAAAGATCCTAATTAAAATGGGGTCGTGGTATAGGAACGTTTGAGAACCCCTGGGGTATAGTGGTTGTAATAGTCAGAGGTGAAGTGCTTCCAGAGGTACAACGTATATACGATCTAAGCTTCTTCAACTCCCCTGTCTCACCATGAAGGTACCTCCCATCCTGTTGGATAAGCAGTTCTCTGACTTCACGCCTGACATCACTCCCATCATCCTGGCGGCCCACACCAACAACTACGAGATCATCAAGCTGCTGGTGCAGAAAGGCGTCTCTGTGCCCCAGCCTCACGAGGTGCGTGTGCCCTCACAGTGGCCAGGGCTCTCTCTCTATGGAGTCAACCTTGTGACATTTGAGACGTGTGTCTCCTCCATTATATATTACGTTATATATTACACTGTGTGTGCACACATCCCATACAAAAATGAATTGTAGTTCAAATGTAGTATTCCTGTTTTATTCAGTTGTATTAATACTAATTATCCTATTAACTGTTATTCGACATCTTTTTTATTTTTTTACAATTATAGAAATACTGTATTGAATCGCTATCGAAAATATGTAGTGTTTCTATTAGGGGTGTAAAGGTACACGTATCCGTACTAGGGATGGGCGTGAGTAATCGTAGCTATGAGAAAAAAAAAAGAAAAACTAAATAAACTTTTTTTTTTTTAGTTTTTTTTTTTACGTATGTGTAAGATTATAACTGTTTGTTGGTTTCCTTAAACATATATACGTGAATGAACAAAAATAAGTAAAAACAAATTTATTAAAAAAAATATATATCAAATATATATATTTTTTAAACCATTTAAAGTTTTTTTTTTCCCTTTTTGAGTAATACACGATCACTCGAGTATAGCATGCGATCAATCGATCTGGATTTTTCTTTAAAATGCCCATCCCTAATCCGTACCGAACCGAACAAGTTTCAGTGTGTACCGTACCATACCGAACGGCTGTGTACTGTACCGAACGAATACAACGGTATGTTAACCACTAATGACCACCCACCGGGGGCTGTTTTTTTTCACAATCTAATAAAAAAAAAATATGTACAAGTCGATTATTAATTTCAATATAGAATATTCGTTGACAGCCCTACAAGTACAATTAGTTACTGCACACTACATCAACCCTGAGTGGAACATGGAAAGTGTTATGGTTTGTAACCGACCCCAATCGCACAACACAAGACAGGTATGGTGGTTTGCCAAGAAACAGATATTTATTGAAACACAGGGAAAAACAGGGAAAAGGGCACTGTCCCTTTAAGGGAGAATCACAAATGCAGGAAAAGGGAACACTATGGGAAGGTAAGGGAATGCCTAAGGGAAGGTTAAGGGAACGCCTTGGGACAGAGGAACTAGAGACTAGGTAAACAAGGGACAAGGAGAACTAGGGAGAGAGGACTAGGGACTAGGAGAGCTAGGGATAGAGGACTAGGGACTAGGAGAACTAGGGAGAGAGGACTAGGGACTAGGAGAGCTAGGGATAGAGGACTAGGGACTAGGAGAACTAGGGAGAGAGGACTAGGGACTAGGAGAGCTAGGGATAGAGGACTAGGGACTAGGAGAACTAGGGAAAGAGGACTAGGGACTAGGTGAGCTAGGGATAGAGGACTAGGGACTAGGAGAACTAGGGAAAGAGGACTTGGGACTAGGAGAGCTAGGGATAGAGGACTAGGGACTAGGAGAACTAGGGAAAGAGGACTAGGGACTAGGGGACTGAGGAGAGGGGACTAGGGACTAGGAGAGCTAGGGAAAGAGGACTTGGGACTAGGAGAGCTAGGGATAGAGGACTTGGGACTAGGAGAGCTAGGGATAGAGGACTAGGGACTAGGAGAACTAGGGAAAGAGGACTAGGGACTAGGGGACTGAGGCCCGCGGAGGCGGGCTGGGAAACAGGGAGGAACTGGGAGGACTGGTGGAAATCATCTGGGCCGCTCTGCAGGACAGAGGAGATAGTTAATGCACAAAGGGGAAAAAACAGAGCAGGTGCAGAACAGTCCAAATAATCAAAGTGAACAAAGTAATAATATCTTCGTGTGACAAACACACAGGGGGAGATGTAAAGTCCAAAAATACTATTCTAAGTGAGAACCAAAAACAGAGGCAATACGCTGGGAGAGTGACATCACAATCTAAACTCACCCAGCGTATGCGTAATGGTACAGGAACAGGCAGCGGGGCGAGAGCGTCGCCACCGGGGCGCCGGCTGTCCGAGCCGAGGACAGAGTGGTGCTGGAACAGGCGGCGGTGGCGAGGGTATCGCCACCGGGGAGCCGGCAGTCCGAGCCGAGGACAGAGTGGTGCTGGAACAGGCGGCGGTGGCGAAGGTGTCGTCACCGGGTAGCCGACTGTCGGAGCCGAGGACAGAGTGGTGCTGGAACAGGCGGCGGTGGCGAAGGTGTCGTCACCGGGTAGCCGACTGTCGGAGCCGAGGAACAGAGTGGTGCGCCACTGCTTGAGTGCGCACCGGAACCGAGAGACGCGTCGGGGTGCGTCTGCGAGGAGGAGTGTGCCAAGCACGAAGGTCTAGAAGATGCGCGTTGCGCGCTGGTCTGGAGAGCGTGCCAAGCTCGAGGGTTCTTGGAAGATGCGCGTTGCGCGCTGGTCTGGAGAGCGTGCCAAGCTCGAGCGTCCTTGGAAGATGCGCGTTGCGCGCAGGTCTGGAGAGCGTGCCAAGCTCGAGCGTCCTTGGAAGATGCGCGTTGCGCGCTGGTCTGGAGAGCGTGCCAAGCTCGAGCGTCCTTGGAAGATGCGCGTTGCGCGCTGGTCTGGAGAATATGACTCGGCAAGTATACAACACGACCCCACGCCAAAACGAGGGGAAGCGCTCTGGTATTTAAAGCCCACAGGGGGACTAATTAGCCTGCCACCACAGGTGCGAGAGATAATAGAATATCGAACAGGTGTGGCCACTAAGGGTAAGGAACGAGAGGGTGGGGGCTAGAGAGAGTGAGTGAGAAGGGAAAATAAACAGTATAGAAGGGAAATAAACAGTATAGGCTTAAAGAAACAGAGAAAAGGTAGTGAGCAGCGGGCAAAACCTCACAGTATCCCCCCCTCCAACGGGAGCCACCCGGCGACCCAAAACAAATACAGACAGAGTGGCAGGGGGCAAAACAAGAGGTACTGGCCAAGCCAGCAGGGGAAGCCACCACAAGAGTGGGGCTAGCAAAAGAAACAGGGTCGCCGAGGGGTAACTGGGGGAACTGGTCTAGAGGAACTGGTCTAGAGGAACTGGGTCTAGAGAACTAGTCTAGAGGAACTGGTCTAGAGAACTGGTCTAGAGAACTGGTCTAGAGATCCGGGCTAGAGAACTGGTCTAGAGAACTGGTTTAGAGAACTGGTTTAGAGAACTGGTCTAGAGCAACTGGTCTAGAGGAACTGAGGGGCAAGCAGGGTAGCAAAGGGGTAACCATGGTAGCACCGGGAAGGGGCTAACAGAGGGAAGGTTGCTGCCAGGGCACTGATAGCTACAGGGCCTATGCTAGCTGTACTGCTACATCAACATAGAGGCTGCGCAAGCTGCCGGAGCCAGGCTAGCAGAGGGAAAGGGTAGCTGCCAAGGCACTGATAGCTACAGGGCCTATGCTAGCTGTACTGCTACATCTACATAGAGGCTGCGCTAGCTGCCGGAGCTAGGCTGGCAGACAGGGCTGGACCAGCATGAGAGAACAAGCTAGCTGGAAGGACAGTCCTAGCTGTGGGAATACTGACCTTGCTAGCTGAAGGGCAGTCCTAGCAGTGGGAGAAACAACACAAAAAAGTGGAGGCCATGCAGAGGGACCGGGTTAGCTGCTTGGGCCTGGCTAGCTACAGGGCCTATGCCAGCTGCAAGGCTGCATTAACATAGAGGCTGTGCTAACAGCCGGGGCCAAGCTAGCAGACCGGGGCCATGCAGAGGGAAACTGGGTTAGCTGCCAGGGCATGGCTAGCTACAGGACCCATGCCAGCAGCAAGGGCTGCATAAACATAGAGGCTGTGCTAGCAGCCGGGGCAAGACTAGCAGACAGGGGCTCTGCTGAGGGACTGGGTTAGCCGCCAGGGCATGGCTAGCTACAGGGGGGTCAAACAGGGCAAACGGGAAGCAAACAGGGGAGCTAACCGGGGAGACTAACAAGCTAAACAGGGAAGCCAAACTGGGCTAAACAGGGGAGTAACAGGCTAACAAGGGAGCTAAACAGGACTAACAAGGAAGCTAAACTGGGCTAACAGGGAAGCTAACAGGGCTAACAGGGGAGCTAGAGGGGACAAGAAAAAAAAAGGCAAACTCAACATACACAGTCTGTGCTGGCTGGGGTCGTAGACTTGGTGGGGTCGTACTGTTATGGTTTGTAACCGACCCCAATCGCACAACACAAGACAGGTATGGTGGTTTGCCAAGAAACAGATATTTATTGAAACACAGGGAAAAACAGGGAAAAGGGCACTGTCCCTTTAAGGGAGAATCACAAATGCAGGAAAAGGGAACACTATGGGAAGGTAAGGGAACGCCTAAGGGAAGGTTAAGGGAACGCCTTGGGACAGAGGAACTAGAGACTAGGTAAACAAGGGACAAGGAGAACTAGGGAGAGAGGACTAGGGACTAGGAGAGCTAGGGATAGAGGACTAGGGACTAGGAGAACTAGGGAGAGAGGACTAGGGACTAGGAGAGCTAGGGATAGAGGACTAGGGACTAGGAGAACTAGGGAGAGAGGACTAGGGACTAGGAGAGCTAGGGATAGAGGACTAGGGACTAGGAGAACTAGGGAAAGAGGACTAGGGACTAGGTGAGCTAGGGATAGAGGACTAGGGACTAGGAGAACTAGGGAAAGAGGACTTGGGACTAGGAGAGCTAGGGATAGAGGACTAGGGACTAGGAGAACTAGGGAAAGAGGACTAGGGACTAGGGGACTGAGGAGAGGGGACTAGGGACTAGGAGAGCTAGGGAAAGAGGACTTGGGACTAGGAGAGCTAGGGATAGAGGACTTGGGACTAGGAGAGCTAGGGATAGAGGACTAGGGACTAGGAGAACTAGGGAAAGAGGACTAGGGACTAGGGGACTGAGGCCCGCGGAGGCGGGCTGGGAAACAGGGAGGAACTGGGAGGACTGGTGGAAATCATCTGGGCCGCTCTGCAGGACAGAGGAGATAGTTAATGCACAAAGGGGAAAAAACAGAGCAGGTGCAGAACAGTCCAAATAATCAAAGTGAACAAAGTAATAATATCTTCGTGTGACAAACACACAGGGGGAGATGTAAAGTCCAAAAATACTATTCTAAGTGAGAACCAAAAACAGAGGCAATACGCTGGGAGAGTGACATCACAATCTAAATTCACCCAGCGTATGCGTAATGGTACAGGAACAGGCAGCGGGGCGAGAGCGTCGCCACCGGGGCGCCGGCTGTCCGAGCCGAGGACAGAGTGGTGCTGGAACAGGCGGCGGTGGCGAGGGTATCGCCACCGGGGAGCCGGCAGTCCGAGCCGAGGACAGAGTGGTGCTGGAACAGGCGGCGGTGGCGAAGGTGTCGTCACCGGGTAGCCGACTGTCGGAGCCGAGGACAGAGTGGTGCTGGAACAGGCGGCGGTGGCGAAGGTGTCGTCACCGGGTAGCCGACTGTCGGAGCCGAGGAACAGAGTGGTGCGCCACTGCTTGAGTGCGCACCGGAACCGAGAGACGCGTCGGGGTGCGTCTGCGAGGAGGAGTGTGCCAAGCACGAAGGTCTAGAAGATGCGCGTTGCGCGCTGGTCTGGAGAGCGTGCCAAGCTCGAGGGTTCTTGGAAGATGCGCGCTGGTCTGGAGAGCGTGCCAAGCTCGAGCGTCCTTGGAAGATGCGCGTTGCGCGCAGGTCTGGAGAGCGTGCCAAGCTCGAGCGTCCTTGGAAGATGCGCGTTGCGCGCTGGTCTGGAGAGCGTGCCAAGCTCGAGCGTCCTTGGAAGATGCGCGTTGCGCGCTGGTCTGGAGAGCGTGCCAAGCTCGAGGGTTCTTGGAAGATGCGCGTTGCGTGCTGGTCTGGAGAGCGTGCCAAG
Organism: Notolepis coatsorum; assembly: GCF_963971535.1. Taxonomy (NCBI): domain Eukaryota; kingdom Metazoa; phylum Chordata; class Actinopteri; order Aulopiformes; family Paralepididae; genus Notolepis; species Notolepis coatsorum. Next base: position 49,799,812 of record NC_140172.1, on the reverse strand, counting down.
CTTGAGCGTCCTTGGAAGATGCGCGTTGCGCGCTGAGGACTGGAGAGCGTCTGCGCTGGTCTGGATGTGCGTCAGGACGAACAGCTGCGCGGGGGTTTGCAGTGGAACGCTGGGGTGCCTCCCGTGGAAGTACAGGGAGCGCAGACCAGTCTCCCCCACAGGCAACGGCGACAGCTGGCGAAGGCTGGAGCAAACATCTCGACGCCGGAGAATGGAACAGCATAGGCAGACAGAGGATCTCCCGAAAGAGTCTAGATGTTTAGAGAATATGACTCGGCAAGTATACAACACGACCCCACGCCAAAACGAGGGGAAGCGCTCTGGTATTTAAAGCCCACAGGGGGACTAATTAGCCTGCCACCACAGGTGCGAGAGATAATAGAATATCGAACAGGTGTGGCCACTAAGGGTAAGGAACGAGAGGGTGGGGGCTAGAGAGAGTGAGTGAGAAGGGAAAATAAACAGTATAGAAGGGAAATAAACAGTATAGGCTTAAAGAAACAGAGAAAAGGTAGTGAGCAGCGGGCAAAACCTCACAGAAAGCCAAACTTTACCCCACTGTACCTAAAACCATACCGAACCTTGACTTCAAAAGCGAGGTACGTACCGTACCGTGGTTTTTGTGTACCGTTACACCCCTAGTTTCTATGGTAACATCCACAGAAATACAGTATAGAACTACTATGGTGAATCATCATTGGTTGATTTTCTTACAGAAATGTTTTTGAGAAAAGAAGTGTGCTTCTAAATCTGTCCAAATAACCCCATTTACGTCAATGTAGACCTCTGGAATCACACCTTATTCACCTGTAAGTGCACAGGAATGTGTCTTGGTGTCATTGGTGCAGAGAGCCACAGAAGCTTGGTTTCCACAACACATACTGACACAGAGATAGTAGGACTTCACGGGACGGTGCAAAACATAGTACCAAAACACATGGTACAAAAACATGTAAAGTAGGGCTGTCCCCGACTAAGTATTTGGATAGTCGACTATGATTGGCCGAAATTTGCAGATAGTCGACTATTAGTCGACTATGGATTTTTTTTTTAAGTATATATATATTTTTTTTTTATTATTATTATTTTTTATCATTCCATTTGGGCTGTGGGGGTGCAAAAGCATGCAATTGGTCCACTGATGGATACATCTTGATTTTGTCTAGTGTAGTGTGTTCATTAGATGGGTGAAATCCTCTTGCAGTGCCTCTGTGCCTGTTTTCTTAGGCAGTTAGCCTCTATTATGCGTACCATTAGCGCTAGCCACGCTTCTAGGCCTCTTTTCTTTTGGAAAGAATGATAAATATATTTTTTTATAAAAAGAAATTTGCAAAATATTATTATTATTTATATATTTTTTTTATTCAACTAAGAGGTTGGCAGTCGACTACGGCTCCTTTCGATCGATTAGTCGACTATTCGACTAATAGGGGTCAGCCCTAATGTAAAGTAATGTTTTAGCAGCATACATATTGGCGTGGCCAATAGTTGGCCACGCCAAGCTCCCTTTACTAAGTGTCCTCATAACATTATGGCTTTAGTGTTGCATCTTTACACTGCTGCGCTTGGCATTGCAGGTGCGCTGTAACTGTGTAGAGTGCGTATCCAGTTCAGACGTGGACAGCCTGCGGCACTCTCGGTCACGTCTCAACATCTACAGAGCCCTGTCCAGCCCCTCGCTCATCGCCCTCTCCAGCGAAGACCCCTTCCTCACCGCATTCAGACTCAGCTGGGAGCTGCAGGAGCTCAGTAAGGTGGGTGAGAAGGAGCTGTAGGAGCTCAGTAAGGAGGTGAGAAGGAGCTGTAGGAGCTCAGTAAGGTGGTGAGAAGGAGCTGTAGGAGCTCAGTAAGGAGGTGAGAAGGAGCTGTAGGAGCATAGGCGGAGTTTGAACTTGACGCCAGGGGGTGCGACTGCTTGGCGAACGACACCCGCGCGCACGCCTTTATTTTATTATTTTAGCGTTTTTACAATGCCCTAACCCCTAATTTTTTATTTTATTTAGGTAGTACAGCAGCACACACACACACTCACACACACAGCACTACGGGGGATCATTTTTAACTGACTTACTCTTAATCATTGACAAAGTGACAAAGATAAAGAAGGAAATACTAAAATAAAAAGACCACAACAAGTATATTGCTGCTCCACTAGACCACTTTACTGTACCAAACATGACATACAAAAATAACAAAATACTGTGCAACACTCTGCCAAGCGCACAGCCGCGCACACATATGCATACAGTAGGTTGACAAAGGCTGTACAAACAAAAGTGTCTCACGAGTCACGACTCTCACCTAGTGGAGAAGCAGGCGCCTTTTTTGCATCCATCATAAATGTCCACAATCTTCTCCGGTTCCAGCTTTGCCATTATATCATTCTCAATGTTCAGAATGGACAGAGAAGAAAACCTTTTATCACTCATTGTTGATCGCAGCCAATTTTGGATCCTTCTCATGGCAGAGAAACTTCTCTCTGTGGTAGCAGATCCAATGGGTAGAGTGAGTGCCAACTTTAGCAACTTGTACAGATTTGGATAGCTGCCCTTTGTAACAGTCTTTTTAAGATGATCAAGTGAAACAACTGTGTCACAAGACGCCTTTACAAGATCCATCTCTGATCCAACCAGAATAGGGTTGATTTTCAGCGGCTGTGCATATTTTTCCAGGAGAGGTTCGATTCCTTTTTTGTCACATGTAAACACTGCTGCACATGCCTGTGCAAGTGGTATTGCCTCTCCTGTGAATCGCCTGTCCAGTTCGCTGATGAGAGTATCCAGTACAGGTAGAAATAGGTGTTGGTGACGAAATCCAGGTGTGTGTGTGTCTCTCTGCTGTGTCAGTGTCACCCTCTGACACTGTCACAGTCACTACTGCACTGTCACGTTCAGTTTCATGCATTTCCCTTTGGCCCAAAGTAGACGTAACCAAATAACTGTCGAGGGCAGTGGGAGGTCTCGTGGCCCGTTTACGTTTGGGTGCTGTGCTGTCGCTGCATCGGGGTAATCTTGATTTTTTTTTTTTTTTTTTTTTTAAGCAATTTCACCCCCGGCCACCAGGGGGTGCAATGCACCCCCTGCACCCCCATAAACTCCGCCCATGTGTAGGAGCTCAGTAAGGTGGTGAGGAGCTCAGTAAGGAGGTGAAAAGGAGCTGTAGGAGCTCAGTAAGGAGGTGAGAAGGAGCTGTAGGAGCTCAGTAAGGTGGTGAGAAGGAGCTGTAGGAGCTCAGTAAGGTGGTGAGAAGGAGCTGTAGGAGCTCAGTAAGGCGGTGAGAAGGAGCTGTAGGAGCTCAGTAAGGTGGGTGAGAAGGAGCTGTAGGAGCTCAGTAAGGTGGGTGAGAAGGAGCTGTAGGATCTCAGTAAGGTGGTGAGAAGGAGCTGTAGGAGCTCAGTAAGGAGGTGAGAAGGAGCTGTAGGAGCTCAGTAAGGAGGTGAGAAGGAGCTGTAGGAGCTCAGTAAGGAGGTGAGAAGGAGCTGTAGGAGCTCAGTAAGGTGGTGTGAAGGAGCTGTAGGAGCTCAGTAAGGAGGTGAGAAGGAGCTGTAGGAGCTCAGTAAGGAGGTGAGAAGGAGCTGTAGGAGCTCAGTAAGGAGGTGAGAAGGAGCTGTATGAGCTCAGTAAGGTGGTGAGAAGGAGCTGTAGGAGCTCAGTAAGGTGGTGAGAAGGAGCTGTAGGAGCTCAGTAAGGAGGTGAGAAGGAGCTGTAGGAGCTCAGTAAGGAGGTGAGAAGGAGCTGTAGGAACTCAGTAAGAAGGTGAGAAGGAGCTCAGTGAGCATGGTGTGATGATTTCACAGGAACAGATTCAACTGAAAGCTGTTAACTAGGAGTTTCTGTTCATGAACAAAGGCGACGGCAGGAGAAGACACAGAGGGAGACGAGGAGGTATCAGATTGAGACTAAAAAGAGCTGCTTACCGCCCAGCAATTCCATCCATCTTTCTGGCGAATGCCCGTTCGTTGGAGGGTAGGATGGATGATCTGAGAGCGAGGGTCCGGTTCCAACGGGAGATGAGAGACATCAACATTATATGTCTCACAGAGACATGGCTCACGTCGACGACCCCAGACAAAAGCGTCTCTCCCTCGGATGCCTTCACAGTCTTACGTGCAGATCGCAACGCTGGCTCAGGAAAGACCATCGGCGGCGGAGTCTGCCTCATCACGAACAATTCCTGGGTTAATCCCGAGGGGGTGCAGGTCCTCTCAAACTCGTGTTCGCCGGACTTGGAACATCTTTCTATCCTATGTCGTCCGTTTCACCTCCCGAGGGAGTTCACAGCAGTCGTCATGACTGCCGTGTATATTCCCCCACACGCGAATACGGGCAAAGCGCTGGGCGAATTACACGATCATCTCAACAGACACCAGATCAAACACCCAGACGCAGCGATGGTAGTGGCCGGCGATTTCAACCAGGCCAACCTGAAGAAAGTGATGCCGTCCTTTTTCCAACACATCGCTTGCTCCACCAGAGGGAAGAACACACTCGACCACTGCTATTCCCCGTTCAAAGCGGGTTACAAGGCAGTAGCCGCTCCGCCATTAACGGGGGTTAAGCTCGAGCGATCATGACTCCATCTTGCTATTTCCGGCATATCAACAGAGATCACGTGACGCCGTCGTGTCACGTGAGACTAAGAAGTGGACCGACGAATCAGAGGCCACGCTCAAGGACGTGCTTGCAGACACGGATTGGGATATGTTCATAGGAAGTGCCAGTGACGTCAGTGAACTAGCAGACATAGTGGTGTGCTACATAACAACAATAGCTGATGGTATTGTCCTCAGGAAAACGGTGCGGATTTTCCCAAACCAGAAACCGTGGGTGGATAGCACTATTAGAGCAGCTCTGAACTCTCGTACCACCGCCTACAACCTGGGTAGAGAGTCAGGAAACATGGAGGAGTATAAGGCTTCAGTCTATACTCTACGCAAAGCAGTCAAACTTGCTAAGAGGACATATGCTGACAAACTGGAGACACAAATGGCACAAAACGACACAAGAGGATTATGGCAGGGACTGAAGTCAATAACTGACTATAAAGTCAGCGCCCCGTCAATGGGGAGCGACGACGCCTCCCTCGCGGACAAGCTCAACACCTTCTACGCTCGGTTTGGTGTAGACAGTGGCGCTGCTGGCTCTCCGGCTAGTGACGTCACTGGCGCGCCGGCTGTTGTGGAGGGGGGGGGGCAACCGCGAGGGGGGGGGGACGCTCTCTCGTTGTCGGAACACAGTGTGAGAAGAGCATGTATGCAGGTGAACACCAGGAAGGCTGCTGGCCCAGATGGCATAACAGGACGTATACTCAAGACCTGTGCCAACCAGCTGGCCCCTGTGTTCACCGTCATATTTAATCAATCACTGGCGGAGTCAGTGGTCCCTGCCTGCTTCAAGAGGTCTACCATCATCCCTGTGCCGAAGAAACCCTCCCCAGCATGTCCAAATGACTACAGACCGGTGGCACTCACCTCTGTGGTCATGAAATGTTTCGAGAGGCTGGTCAAGGACCACATTTGTGCCTCCCTCCCCAGTGATATGGACCCTATGCAATTTGCATACAGGACAAACAGGTCCACCGACGACGCGGTCTCCCAGGTACTGCACAGCACCCTCTCGCACCTTGACCGTCAGAAGGGGGGCTATGTGAGACTGTTGTTCATTGACTACAGCTCAGCGTTCAACACCATAGTCCCCACCAGACTGGTGGACAAGCTGATCGAGCTAGGTCTGAGCTCCGCCCTGAGCGCCTGGGTACTGGACTTTCTGAGCGAAAGACCCCAGGCGGTCAGGGTGGGGGGTCAGACCTCCAACACCATCACCCTGAGCATCGGGTCCCCCCAGGGCTGTGTTCTGAGCCCCCTGCTGTACTCACTCTACACACACGACTGTGTGGCCAAGTTCAGCTCCAACTCCATAGTGAAGTTCGCAGATGACACGGTGGTGGTGGGGCTGATCTCGGACAACGACGAGAAGGCCTACCGGGAGGAGGTGGAGGTACTGGAACGCTGGTGCCAGGACAACAGCCTGCTCCTGAACATTGGCAAAACCAAGGAACTGATCGTGGATTATAGGAGAGGACAGCAGGAGACACACACACCACTGATGATAAACGGGGCTACCGTGGACAGGGTGAGCAGCTTCAAGTACCTGGGGGTCCACATCTCAGAGGACCTGACATGGTCAACACACATAGGCACAGTAGTAAAGAAGGCGAAACAGCGTCTCTACCACCTGAGACAGTTAAGGAAGTTCAGAGTATCGGGGAAGATACTCCAGTCCTTCTACTCAGGAGCTGTAGAGAGCATCCTGACCGGAAACATCACTGCCTGGTATGGAAACAGCACGGCACAGGACAAGAAGGCCCTACAGAAAGTGGTGCGCTCAGCCGAGCGTACCACGGGTATTGCACTACCCCCCCTGCAGGTTCTATACAACAAGAGGTGCAAATCCAGAGCCTGCAGGATAATGAAAGACCCTCACCACCCCAATAACAGCCTGTTTCAGCTGCTGAGGTCAGGCAGACGCCTGCAAATCCCAGCTACTAGGACAGAGCGGCTTAGTCTCAGCTTCTTCCCCCAGGCCATCAGAGCCATGAACAATGTACATTGAGTGCTCAGAACATTGAACTGTCCACACACAAGCACACATGAACACACACACGACACGCACACTGTGCACGCTCACACACGAGCAGCCACTTAACACTTTAACATGAGCGGGCACACACTCATGTCGCACACACGCACACTTATGGCCAAAGGAAAGGACACTTTAAATTAGAATAACAGGAACAGTGTATTGCACTACCAAAGCTAACTAGCATGTCACACATGCGCTGTAAATAACTATGTACAGATACCGAGATGTCACTCCATGTTACCTGCTATCTGTTACTGCACAATGTTGTTTCTTCTTTTGATTCTATTATATGTACCACTGTATTGCACATCGTTGCGGGCAAGACCACCCGCATTTCATTGTATACCTGTATGCCGTGACAATTAAAACTCTTGACTTGACTTGACTTGACTGTTACTTTTACTGTTACTGTTACTCGTTCTCTCTCTGGTTTGCAGTTTTGCAGTGATGTAGTTATCAGAAACGTAAACATCTCTAGATACTTCCAGCCATATCTTACCTTGTCGTTTCTCCTGAAGGTGGAGAACGAGTTCAAGTCGGAGTACGAGGAACTGTCTCAGCAGTGTAAACAGTTTGCCAAGGACCTCCTGGACCAGACCAGGAGCTCCAGAGAGCTGGAGATGATCCTCAACTTCAGAGATGACATCAGCCTGCTGGAGGAGGAGGACCACAATGACCTGGCCAGGCTTAAACTGGCCATCAAGTACCACCAGAAAGAGGTAGATCCTGGCTTCATGTTGATGGATGGATGGACGGTTGGATGGACAGATCGATTGATTAATTGATCGACAGCACTCCTGGGACTGCGAGTGATTGAATGAGTGATTGATTGATTGATTGATTGATTGATTGATTAACATTATTCATCCCCTGAGAGGGAAACCTAATGGACCACTACACAACAACAAGACTGTTGTTAAACTCCAAATTCATGCTAGTTGCATTTTACATTTCTGGTGGTTGCATCATGGTCTGTCCATTGCTAGCAAAAAATAAGTGTCTGATCAATATATAAGTGTAAAGAGTTGTTTGCCATTTTCCACTGTAAAAGAGATATTATGCTACTGAATTATCCCCTTCAATATAAACTTGAAATAGATATATTTCTATTACCAAGAGAGGAGGAAGTGGAAACAGTGTTCCTGGGATTGCTTGCGTGATTTGCAGCCAACTGTAATTCATTGAGCTACTGTATGCCTGACTGTTGGAGCAGACGTGGTTCTAAAAGCAGAGTTCATGACATCGCTTGTCTCCTTCTTCTGGTGACTGCATGCCGGTGCTGAGCGACACCCTGAGATGGAGGTTGGCAGATGGACACGTCCAAAAGCATGAGGACACTTAGGGAAATTACTAAGTATCAACAGTATACTGTATATACCCAAGAATATGATGATGGACAGTGTCTGGCTCCCCCCCCCCCCCCCCCCCCCCCCCCACACATACACCTCCGCTCTGTTCTGTTTAATCAGTAAATCTACCCAAACAAAAAGAAAGCATACATCTCCCTTTATCTCTCTCTCTCTCTCTCTCTCTCTCTCTCTCTCTCTCTCTCTCATCTCTCTCTCTCTCTCTCCTCTCTCTCTCTCTCTCTCTCTCTCCTCTCTCTCTCTCTCTCTCTCTCTCTCTCTCTCTCTCTCTCGCTCTCTCTCGCTCGCTCTCTCTCTCTCTCTCTCTCTCTCTCTCTCTCTCTCTCTCTCTCTCTCTCACACTCTCTCTCTATCTCTCTCTATACCAACCACTCTCTCCATCAACCCAGGGGCTTTAATTACCCAGACATCCCGGTATTCATTCCCCATTCATCCTGACGATGAGACCCTTCGATCTCGCTGTCACCGTGATGGACGGTGGTGGCTCATGATGTGGGTGGTAAAAAATTGGTCACAATACTTGTCACAATAGGGCGGGCAGTAGGACCCAAAACGCAGGACGAAAACAAGGTGAAGTTTTCCATGGGTGTTTAATAGACACACAGGCCGGGAACAGGAAGGGAAGGGCTGACAGCCAGGCTGTGTCCAGGGCAGGGGAAGAGAGAGAGAGGGGTAAGATGAGAAGATGGTGACAAATACTTAGATTTTCTTTTATTTAACCATTCTTTTATTTAAATTGTATTTACAATCTTAAATTGTATTTAACACTGTAAAGTATTTAGTTTTGTTTTTTTGTTTTATGTTTCTTTGCTTGCATGTAATTTTAGCCATCTTAATTGTTAGTTTCATTGTGCATTGTGTATTGAGTACTGATTTTTAATAACTTTGTTTTGCAATAATAATTGTTTTTGTATGTTTTTTTGTGTGGACCCCAGGAAGACTAGCTAGTGGCCATGGCACCAGCTAATGGGGATCCGTAATAAAATCAAATCAAATAACCAGACAGGAAAATTAAGAACAAATTCTTACTTACAATGACGGCCTGGCGAGAGGACAAAAGAGCCTCTCGAAGGGTGGCAGGGAAAAGGGACACAAAAAAGCTAATAGAAAAGAGACAGGTCTAATACATACATCACAGAGGTAAGGGAAATAATTAAAACACGGAAACAACCAAATAAAATGACAGGGTATGTAATACATGAAGCAGAACCGACAATTTACATGTCAGTTAAATGGCTGTGTGACGGTTGCAGGTGCGTGTGTGATTGTATGTGTAAACAACTCTGGGAGTCCTTAAAACTAGTGAGGGGGATCAATTTGTCCATTTTCAAAGTTGTTGCATTTTGTTCCAACTGCTGGCAGCAGCAAATTGGAAGGAGGATTCACTGAAGGAGGTGTTAACACAGGGACAATCTAGTGAGATATGGTGAGCAGCTCTGGTGTTATAGGGAGTAGATGACCATTTTAACAGGTGTATCAAATTAGGAGCAGAGGGGTTTTGTAAATGAGGCCAATTTACTGATGTGTACAAGTCACAGTGATACTAAGCAAACACTGCTTTTATTGGACCTGCTACAGTATGTGTTGATATAACACAGAACGCGTTGTCCCTCTGCTAAACACATACAGATGTGTTCGAAAAGGACACATTGTGGTTTGTGTGGCAACTCAAAGTTGTGTTGCTCATGTTGTGTTTTTTCAACACAATCCATTATGCGTTTATTTTTTTTAAGTGTATATACAGTGCTGCAGTGTAATAGACAGGCAGATTGACATAATGCAGTCGGCTTGGGTTACAGCTTTATTGTGAGTGGGTGGGAGCTGAAATACAGAGGTGAATAGATTTAAGTTCATTATACTTAAGTAATCACAGCAGGCAAACACTGCGACGACACTAACGACATGTCTTCTGGTGTAGACATTTCACAGGCTAATGCCTCGTTCAGCTGGCTGTCCTCTCCCTTGAAGTGTGAATCCTCATGTTATTAAGCAGTCGATGGAAACTTTTCATTAATTCCATCAAAGAGCTCATTCTAGACCTCCATTTGAAGATTCTAGTGAGAGTTTGCATTAGAAAAGGTTTTCGCTCTGTGAATCATTCAAGACCATTTGTATTATAAAGACAGCTGCAGCGGCAGCTTGAGAGCAGACTGATGAGGTGGTTCTATCAATGACACATCTGTCACAGGGACTACATACACACAGAGGTGTTTATGGTAGTACAGAGAAGCACTGTTTACAGGGAGATGACAAAGGTTGCTATGTATCCCACAGTCCTTTGCATTTATGAGGAAGCATTCCTCGTCGTGCCTGTATCAACATGTCAAAAACATGACATCTCAACATCTGTAATGGATATTTGTTACGACGCAGGCAGGAATTGAGTTCCAATTGTAGAGGAAAGAAAGAGACGGAGATGTGGTTTTGCTCTTCTTCAATAGTGTGTCCTTTTTAATGTAAGAACACTAGGAGCAAGGATAGCAAATGATAACAAGAAAGACGCCAAGCGTCAACTGAGAAAAGCCTTAAGGATAGATACTAAATCAAGGTAACAGCAACAATAGGTTCCAGCACTTGTTCTGAAGACGACTGCACGCAGGACTGTCTGAAGCTCCCACAGGGAGAAAGAGAACAGGAGGTCATTATAAAGCCACATTCCTGACATACCACAGGCATCCATTAGTGACGGCATAAGTGACAGCCAGTGACAGCAACCAGAGGTGACATTCAATTAGTGCAAATACCAACAACAGGGTGAAGTACTCTGGAAAAACAGTAGGGTTCCTAGTCCTAGAATAGGACAGACACCCAGAAACGTTACAGATATTACTGTAGAAGTAAGTGGTTCAAAACATCTGCAGCGAACGTGACAATTGATTTATCATCTGCCAGCGTTGAGGGTTAAGTCGGTGGGTCTGTGTGTTGTTAAATGCTATAGATTCTGTGTTTTTGCAGAGCCCGTGCTCGTTTACCTTCTGGGTATCTATGTGATTCTATTCCATCGTTGTACGGGGGGGAGAGAGAGAACAACTGGAAGCAGGCGGATGCTCAAGCTGTGCAAAACTGGCATGAACGTGAATTGTGTTTTTGTTTCCTTATGAATAACGTTGACTGGTGATGAGAGCGGGCCCTATTCCCCGTACCTGGTTCAACTAAGTCGATCAAGAGTCCCATTATCCAGATTCAATTAACCCGATGTTTGAAGCCGGGATTTTCCTGTTCCTCGAAGGTGGATTCAGTCTCGTTAACTCGAACCAGACTTGATACTCAGGATCAGTGCGCGCGCCCGCCTCAGCTGAGAAGACAGCAAGTGTCGAGAGCAGAAATCCTGATTTTCTAACGGCATTGATTGATTGATTGATTTAAAACTTTATTAACAGATTGCAGTACGGCTCAATAGCCTCGCCGACAAGTTAAATGCATAATCTATAGGCAAATTTTAAGTCCCTCATTACCCCAATCAATCAGATTAGATTTCGTTAAACGTGCCCTGCTGGCAGTAGGTTCATGGAATGTGTTGTGAAGGGCCAGATTAAACTGAATATATATATGTATCGTTTGATATACTTTGTATATTATTTATATATATACACGGAATATCCCTTTACCTGCGTTCAGGTAATATTCGCTCTCCTATTGGACAGCGCCCCCAGGCGCCAACACGCAAGCCCCCAACGGCAAGTTCAAAGACAACTGCAGGCATGTCAGAACATGCCCAGAGTCTGCGTAGTAATACGAGACAAGGACTGAGGTTGGGACTAGATATTCACTTAAGTATAAATACGGCGCAGGTGTAAACAGCAGCGCTTCGTTCATTCAGTTCATCTAAAGCAGCAGTGTGACAAGTTCGGTAACATTGAAGTGAGCAACCGTGCGTTTAGAACATGTGCGAATAGAATAGTAAAAGTGTCAGAGTTTAGTGAAGTAACGTCAAGTTCGACCTAGTTTAATGTGAAGTATAGTGCACAGGAGAATCGGCGTCGGCGATTGCAGAACCATTCCTGGTTGGATTATATTGCTTTGGGACGTGACCACCGGAGAAGAGCACCGTTGATTTCCACTATCGTTTGGGATTTAACCTCGTGAGGATTACCACTCGGGCCTGCCTCGTGGACGGGGCTGGCTAGCTGTCATCAATGCTGTCGAGCATCTTGGATTACAACTATTGCTTTTGTCTGCTGATCAAGGGAGTACAAGCACCGACTCCTGTACCTGGAGTCTCTTTATTCCCCGTTGACTCAGACGGAGTACCCGAACATTCCTCTACCCTCCAGGCCTTACACCCCGGAGGGAACCCATTGTCTCCAGTTGGTACCGGTGTTGCCTTATATAATTGCTACTATACAACAGGTGGCGTCAGCTTAGACCCATCATAGGATTCCTGCTATTCTTAGTGACTTATGCTCTTGACTGACTTTACGTATATTCTTCGCCATACAAGCGCGACCCTAATTCTCATTCTGTAACCTAACGTTGCCTAATAATAATAAATTACCCTCCAATAGTATTTCTGTGTCAATGCCGTGTTCTTGTGGGTGTTCACCATCTATATTTGATGTACTGTTTGGCCAGTAATTAAAGTACATAGCAGTGGTTTAATCTATCACAATCTTTAATACAGTCAGGGTTTTGTAACCCCTCAGTTACAGAATGGATAATCAAATGAGATCTTGCTAGCGAAAATAATTCGTTCAACAGTTTCAGAATAAGGATACGGCTCTCTTATCCATTGATGGATGTATGGTTGATGTTTCATTTGTCTGCCACCGTGGTCTGATGGTCGAGCATTTTGCCTTTCACACGGACGACCCGCGTTCGAATCCCACTTCTTCTAGTTTTCTTTTTGAAATGTAAATACTTCAATTTGGTGCACGTTGAGAGCTATATAAAGAATGACATCCTCAATGCATGTAGATTTATAATATTTTAACTTAAAACTAGGCTACTTTTGCGTATAATCATTAATATTATATTCCAAAACTCGAACTCGGGTCGCCCGCTTGCCAGGAGTGAACACTGGCCGTTGGACCACTGTGCCAGACGGGATATATTCATTGTGTATCCATCAATGGACAAGAGACCCATGTTTAGAATATTTTTCTTTTGAATGAAGTTTTATCTCTTTATTCTCAAATGCATTAATCCCAGTTACAATATCACAATAACGTGTGAGTGATGATACAATTCAACAATCCTCAGATTCCTCGTAATTCATAATCCACAAAAACCACAATCCACGCATAGACACTTCAATTTTATGATTGAATGAAACACAATTCAGGCGTTCCCACAGCGGAGAATATGAAAGGAATCAGAGCCAAACGAGCGATAGGTTTCAATCATTAAAAATATCCCTGCGGGATTCACATTTGCAATGCTGCGCGTTGTTAAAATAACCACATAATGTGTACATCGCACCTAGCGAGCGCCACGGTATATATAACGTGCATTATTTAGGACAACGTGAATTTAGTATCAGCATTTTGGGTCTATTTCACATTTCAAAAGCCCCCTCTAGAAGAATGAAGCACAAGAACATAATTCAGAATGGTATAATGCAGATCTAGACTGTGAGAATCATTTCAGGAAGCGAGCTGGCATTTCTTTGCGGGGGCGTGGCCATGGTTCATCCAGCTAACTGAATTTAACCCTGCTCTCGACCAGGCTCAAACTTTTTGATCTGTTACCATGGTGATTTAGACAATCGAGCGTCGGGGAATGGAAAGGTCTGGCTTAAGTCAGGCTATACTGGAAATTATCCGGCTAACTCAGTTAGCCAGGTACGGGGAACGGGACCATGCTGTGATTCACCTGCTGCCTCTTGTTGACCCTCTGCTGAGCAAAGCAGTGATCCAGAGAATCCATTAAGTTGGCCACTGATCAAAGGCAATCACCCTGTCAGTCCTGTTGTTATATGTTATTATGTGTGTGTGTCTGTGTCTGTGTGTGTATGTCTGTCTGTCTCTGTGTGTGTGTGTGTGTGTGTGTGTGTGTGTGTGTGTGTGTGTGGTGTGTGTGTGTGTGTGTGTGTCTGTCTCTCTCTTTGTGTGTGTGTGTGTGTGTATGTCTGTCTCTCTCTTGTGTGTGTGTGTGTGTGTGTGTGTGTGTGTGTGTGTGTGTGTGTGTGTGTGTGTGTGTGTGTGTGTGTGTGTGTGTGTGTGTGTGTGTGTGTGTGTGTGTGTGTGTGTGTGTGTGTGTGTGTGTGTGTGTGTGTGCGTGTGTGTGTGTGTGTGCATGCTCGCTCTCCAGCTGTGCTGCTACTCTGCCCCGAATCTCCACAGGCCACTTACTTAAGGAGCCTGACGTGCAGAATCCTATGTGCTTTGATGCCGACAGGAAGTCAAATATCAGATAAAAACGATCAGTAACGCATATACACTAAAGCCATGGTTATTTTCCTCTTACACCCTGAGGGTTCCTGCAGCTTGTTGTTCGGATTTGTATTTCTATATTAAGTTAATACTATTGATTCACGGTATGAGCTATGAACAGTTTGAAAACGCCTGAGTTTAATATTTTAAATGATCTGCAGCACGAAGGGAACCACATCCAATGTAGATGCAGTGGGCCCCTTGTGAACGGAGATAAACATTGCAGTTCAAGATGCTTTTTAAAATTTGTATAGCTCCGGTAGGCTGTTCCTCACAGATTTAATTAACTGACTACAACAGAAATATATCTTATGCATGGAAACAGCCATTGGGGTCAAATGGGATAAGTAATTATGAGATAAATTATTCCAGGTGTTTAGTTGGTTTATCTATGGTGTATCTATGGAGATACCTCCAGGTCCTCCATGGATACATGTGGTGCAGCTCCCCGTAGCTCCCTGACGTATCTTAGCGAGGCACAGAAAGAGAGCTAGCTAGCATTAGCCGTAATGCCACTGGAATGCATTGCAGTACAGCCCATTGCATTCAATGTCAACAAACCTGCAAAACCAATCATGGGAGCGTTGCAGCTCAAGGAGGTGTTCAGTGGTGCCTGACTCATCCTGGACTCAGACTCCTACCACTGGAGCCAAGCAGAGTCAACTCCTTGACGTTTGAAGAGGGCATCTGTTAGCCATTTTGTGGTGATAGCGCTGCTATTGACTTAACTATTGACTGTTTGGAAAATGGCCTTGTTATTGTGATATCTAGCCTCTGGAAATAATTCCTTTTGCCAGGCCAGCCATGGATTTGAATAGAAAATAAAGATTTCACATTACAACTTGACGTGAATTAGACTTGCATTCAACACAAATGTAAATTCTGACATAGACATATTCTGACATATTTAATAATAATACATTTATTTTATATAGCGCCTTACATTAGGAATCTCAAAGCGCTTTACATACATGGCATTATAGCATACAGACAAACACAGTACAGAGACAAACACAGTACATGGACTTTCACAATGATGACATAGTGGATAATACAGAGAGAGGGAGACAACTTAGAGACAAGACAGAGACATTTTTTAAATAAATAATAATACTAAAGTGAAAATGTAAGTGATGCAGGGGTTGGGGGGTCAGGAGTATGCAAGTTTGAACAGGTGGGTTTTGAGGTAGCTCTTAAATGTTTCTACAGATGGGGCTTCTTTGATGTGTAATGGGAGTTGATTCCAGAGTCGGGGAGCAGCGGAGGAGAATGATTTGTTTTCTGTGGATTTAAGGCGGTAGTGTGGTGTGCTCAGAAGGGCTAAGTTGGATGAGCGGAGTGAGTGGGAGGGAGTGTAGTGTTGAAGAAGGTTGTAGATGTAATCAGGTGCTAGTCTATATTTGAAACCCTCATCTTATCTCACTAAACAATTTAAATATTGTTGAAACAACATTGGTCTAAAGACTTGAATGTTGACCCCTGTTTGCGCTGTTGGTTGGATGCGGATTGGATGTGGCCAATGGACATTAAAGTGTTTGCTGGGGAGTAGCTGATCTTTTGGGTTTGACCCAAACTAGTTAAGCCTGGTCACAGCTCAACATAAAATGAATGGGTTGCAACTTAACTAAAATGTGTCCAAAACAAATCACTGGTCTTGTGTCATGCACCATCTAAGTTGCATTTGTTTTGTTAAAGGGGACATGCATTGCTATTCCTTTCACTATTTGGGCAACTTTACACAATTCCTGTGAGTCTATGGAACACATCTGTAAAGTTTCTTTCAAAAAAATTCATTGTTTTAAATTTTTTTATCAATTACTCAAAAGCAAAAAATTTCGACTTCAAGATTCCAAGCTGTGTTGGCCTGGCTCCGCCCATAAGCGTTTTGAGTGACAGTCGCCCACAATCTGCGACTGGCACAGAGAGAGAGGTAGAAAGATTGAGGGGGATACTAATTAATTTCGCCGCAGGGGGCCTAATCCCACGGGACAATGCATTGGTAACTTGTTTCAAATGACAATATATACCACTGTGAATATTATTGCATGGATCAGAATATGGGAGTCAAAGATATATTTTGTGATATCCCAGGGAGCAGACCCTCCACCAGC
Source organism: Notolepis coatsorum (assembly GCF_963971535.1). Classification (NCBI taxonomy): domain Eukaryota; kingdom Metazoa; phylum Chordata; class Actinopteri; order Aulopiformes; family Paralepididae; genus Notolepis; species Notolepis coatsorum. The sequence continues at coordinate 49,783,322 of NC_140172.1, read as the reverse complement.
TCCGCACGCACACACATTTACACACTCCTGCACGCGGTCCCTCTCTCTCTCTCTCTCTACCAGGGAGAAGACCCTCCACGTGCGCCGGTCAGGTTGTGTGTAAAATGCGTGTGTATTTGTGTTTCCCCGCACGCCGGTCAGGTTGTGTGTGTGTAAATGCGTGTGTGTTTGTGTTTCCCCGCGCGCCGGTCAGGTTGTGTGTGTTTAAATGTGTGTGTGTCTGTTTCCCTGACAGAAGCTCCTGTCCCTCTCTATCTCTCTCTCTCTCTCTCCCTCTTTATCTCTCTCTCTCGCTCGCCCGTTCTCTGCCTCTCTCTGTCGGCACCCGCTTGAGGAAGTGCCGGTATTTCCACTTGCATGGTTGCGCTACAACCATAGTTAGTTATGCAGATCAGTGCCTTATTCACGTCAGCAAAACAGGGGGAGGAGATTGTCTCAACTGAATTAGGCTGGAGTTACACCTAGGCAGTTTTCGTTTAGTTTTTCAGGTGAGTTTCGCTTTCCAGAGCGCAACACACGTGGCAGCCGAGTTAGACATTCGTTTTGCACCTTGAGCGCTTTCGTTTTGTCAGAACGAGGCTTGGTCAGACCACAACGGATCTCGTCTCGAATTCAGCACTGAGCATGCGCGGGGAGGTAGTTACTCTCCCTCGTCCCCGCTGTCATCCACACTCAGCTGTGAGAGACTTGTTGAATAGATACACAAATGTTCTAGAATGTTTGATTATGACATCATACTGTGACATCACAAATGTTCTAGAATGTTTGATTATGACATCATACTGAGCTGGACCTGTACTTTGTGACGTTATGTTATTTCGCGCATTCATAACGTTATTTCGCGGGACTGTACATTGTAACGTTAACACAGCCCAGCTGTCAACTGTAGGCTACTTTGAAACTTTCAGGCGTTTTATTCATAACAAACATTGACGCGATTCCGCCAACACATATGTAATATTAATAGGTTTTGCTCACAGAGAGATAGATAAATAAATAAACATAATCACAGTTATCTACCAACAACTGCATGTACTGTAGAAATGTATGTTTCAGTGCAGATAAAGGTACTGTACAAAATAACCTCTAAAACACTGCTAGAATACACAAGAAGTTAGGGTGCGCTGTGTTAATGTTACAATGTACAGTCGCGCGAAATAACATTATGAATAAAACGCCCAAAATAACATAACGTTACAATGTACAGTTGACAGCTGGGCTGTGTTAACGTTACAATGTACAGTTTCTGACAGCTGGGCTCGCGAAATAACGTTATGGCATTATGCTCGGTGCTGCTCGAGGCAGGAGAGATGAGGCGGGGCATGGGGGCTGCTGCTGCTCGGTGCTGCTCGGGCTGCTGCTCGAGACAGACAGACAGACAGACAGACAGCCCAGACTGGAGAGATACACGGTGCTGCGCGCTGGCTGCTCCTCGGCCGCTGCTCGGTGCTGCTCCCCGGGCTCGAGACAGACAGCCAGACAGGAGGGATATACATGGTGCTGCGCGCGGGCTGTAGGTTACACTGCAGTCTGACAGTCTACTGCGCATGGGCGTTGAGCAACAACGGCTCCGCGCAGATTACACGACTGTTGCGAGTTTTGGCACTACTCCAAAACGGAAAACACAATTTAGCGTTTTCAGTAGGGCCACAACTAGGGATGCACCGAATGGGAAATTCTTGGCCGAAACCGATACCGAAAATAGAAAACAGTTGGCCGAAAACCGAAAGCCGAAAGGCCGAAAATGATTCATAGAATAGAATTTTTTTTACCAATGTTGTGGAACATATGATTATGGAAAATATATGATTATGGCAAAACTTAACTTAAATAATAAATAATCACTATTATGGGTCCATAAAACATTTATTCAGCACTTCTAAATGCATACAGTACATTAATTCCATCTTTTCTCTGGCTGCGCAGCGGACATCTGTGCTCTACTGAGCGCACCTTTCTAGTCCCCAGCTGAATGTGCTCGCTTGACTCGGCACAGTAGACGCGCGACAGACAGACAGCGTCAATGTGAGAAACACAATCCCCCCCCCCCTCTCGCTCTGAATAATATGCATATTAGATCACTCAGTGATTAACCGCGACGGGCATATAGTAAATAAGGATATAAAAGCATGTTAAAGACGCATTTATTGGACGCATTGCGCGCAGAGTTTACATAGAAACAGCGCGACTCCCGACAGCGCGACATCATCACAACAACACGCGTTAGGTTACAGGTTGTTTCGGCCAAAAGCCGAAAGGCCATTTTTGGCCATTTTCGGCCGAAGGTTTTCGGCCACCGAAATTTTGGTGCATCCCTAGCCACAACGTATCCAGCAAAAACGGCATTTCTATGTAACAGGGACAGCAAACATATTCAAAAACGTATAAAAACGAGCACAAAAACACTGTGTGTAACAAGGGCCTTAGAGCAATCCGCCAAAATGGTAATTAGAGACACAGACCCATTGATACTAACCCCCCATTGCTATAAAACAATGCTAAACACTGGAAAAGGCCATTTATAAGACACGGGACCTTTAAGCAGACCATCATGTTAAATTAGGATATTTCACCCGTACCAAGGGCTTCAAAGTACTTAGTTGACACATTATCTATAGAATAGGATGAATTCTGGGTTGTCCGCTAATTCCAACAGACTTCTTTAGTGTTCTTAATTTAGTAGTAAAAAAGAAAATTGTTGTAGTAAACTTCCCAGCTTATTCCCTATCTATGCTCTGCGTTGTGTTAACCTTAAAAAGCCCTTGAAGTACTATATCTACAAAATGCAGTAAACCAGGTAATGGTTTTGCTGCTGCGGCACGGCCGGAGAGGATTAAGACGGCTGAGAAAGTGAGATCGGAGCAGTTTGATACTCTGAAGAATCCGTTGTTTAATAAAAGGATTTCAATCAATACAAATCAAAGATTTTGAAAGAACAATTGCAATAAAACCTTAATGGAAGCCCTCACTATGCCGAGGTTCATTAGGCTTTAGTCTAAATATTCTGTATCTGTGGGCTCGACGTCTTATTTCTCGTTCTTCGTCTGCTCCAGGGCCGTTCTCGCCGCGGTCTTCTTTGTCCAGTGGAGGAAGAGTGTGTATTCGCTGTTGTTTCCTGTCTGTCGTTCGTGGAGTTGTGACGCTCTCTCTGCAGAGCGCGTCATGTTAAAGTCTAGATCTCCGCCCCCAACATTACGTCAGGAGGGCGGGTCCTTCTGAGCATTACCGAGCTCCCTTATTGGAGGACCAGTAGCTCTGTCTGTCAATAGGCTAGCCACCCTGGAGTAGCGACAGAACGGAATTCCTTAGTAGGCGTTCCCTAGCAGTTTCAACCCGAAGGGGTGTGAAGGCTGGGTTTCAAATGGGGAACCTTCTGACCTAATCTAGTTCCGATGCCTTTTGTTTACAGGGGTAGAATGCAAAACACCTTGTGTTTTTCCCTACCCCTCCACAAAAGGCTTCCTCTGAGCTTGTTGTGCTTGTAGACCAAATGTCTGGCTCTAATCAACATTATCTCTAAATCTTCCAGGAAGGCTCTTTGATCTTAAGGCTTGTAAACAGCCGCCTAGGATAGGAATTTCAGTAGGCATTGTAACCACGGTTAGATGCTAAATCACTCAACTGCTTATTCACCTCCTCTCCAGGGGATAAAAATAAGGACAGTTCTAGAGCAATGGAGGGGAGTAGCTTTGAATTAGTTATGTGTAATGTTGCAATTTTACCTTTCCAATTTGCCATTCTGAGTTCCATGGTGTACAGTACAATTTTACACAGTTTTGTTGAGAAACTACCACATGGTAACAGAGGAAAGCGGTAGTAAGAGACTGTTTTGTTGACTAATTTCTATTGCTGCAACATGGGACACAGCACTGCACCATTTTACTGCCTTTGACTATCCCGTCTAGAAGCAACAGGACACGGAAGTGGCGTTTTGGATAGGATGACGTAGCCATCCCTATTCACACACTGCCTTGCAACATTCTCCTGCTCTGTACTGTATGCAGCTACTAAGGCTGTGTAGAGACGAGGCTTCCTGATAGCATGCAAACAAAGCGAGTGCAGTCTTTCTCTCTTGGCCAAGCTCGCAAAAATAGGATTGCTTTCTACTTTCACGCACACAAAAAGCAGTGAGGAGAGTCGTGTGGAGCGGGGCCCTAAGCACCAGAGTGCGAGTTCCATAGAAAAAGATGGGGCATTTGGTCTAAGCACTCTCCTACAACCGCAGGGACCCAGGTTCAACTCCCGGCAGCAGTACCTAAGTCATCCCTACGAACACATTGGCAGTGTTCGTGGCTGGAAAACCGGTGGGATATGAGTCCTGGTTGTGCAACAGCAACTCCTACTGGTCGGTCGGGGCGCATGTTCAGCAGGGAGGGGATCTGGAGGAGATAGCATGAACCTCTGCGAGCATTACCCTCTTCCAGTGAAACTTTTAGCCATCGGTTGAAAAGAAGCAGGTGGCAACTCCACATGTATCGTAGGAGGCATGTGGAATTCCACACCCTCCCCAGACCTATACAGTAGGGCAGCGGAACGACCAGGAGGGAATTGGTATAACAGAGAACAATGAAAAAATTTACAAGCGCTTTAGAAAGAAGCTTCATCTGAAAGTAGCCAGTGAGGGGATTTGTTTTCAGTCCTCCCTGCTTGTTCAGTTTTGGTATACGCTGTTGTGCTTTATCCTTCTATACAATCTGTTACTGTATGCTTCATCCTTCTGTAAAAGCTGTTATACGTTATCTTTCTAGTTAAGCTGTTATGCTTACGTTTTCTATATAAGCTGTTGTGCTTTATCCTACTATATAAGCTGTTATGCATTATCTTTTTATATACGCTGTTATGCAGCCATTATCATTCTATATAAGCTGTTATGCTGTAGCCCAGGGCTATTCAACTGGCGGCCCGCGGGCCGCCAGTTGAATAGCCCTGGGCTACAGCATAACAGCTTATATAGATTCTGACCGGCCCGCCAAAGATTACATGATAATATATATAAAAAAAAAAAAAATCTTTTTAAGTTTTTTTTTTTTAACTTTTTTCTTTTCATGTCAACGTTAACACGCACAATTGAGCCAAAAGTCACTCAATTAATGACATATTTCATTGATAAATTGAGGGAAAACTTTGCAAGTCGATTTGATGAATTTGACATGTCCAGAGAATTGATGCATTTTGTGAGCAACCCATTTGCCAATGTAGCTGCTATTTCCACAAAAGGACAAGAGTTCCTTGCATCACTTCACATTGATGAAAGTCTCCTGCAACTTGAAATAATTGACATGCAAGCATCATCTGCTCTGAAGCAGGCACTTGAGAATGAATCCACCACAACATTTTGGATAAAGTGTATTCATGTCAAGACATTCCCCAAAATAAAAACGCTGGCAATATCTGTGCTAACAATGTTTGGCTCAACATACACCTGTGAATCCAGTTTCTCTCACATGAATGCCATTAAAACAAGCAACGTGCCTCCTTGACATATGAGCATTTGCATCACTGTTTGCGGGTAGCCCTCACTTCCTATGAACCCTTTTTCTCTGCCATTGCCCATGTCAAAGAAGTGCAATCGCTCTCATTAGATGTGTGTATGTAGGCTAGGCCTGTCTGCCCCCCACCCCCCTGATGTTTGAGAGTTAAGAGTGGACAATAAGTGCTAATAAGATGCTGTGATTTGCTGTTGTTGCACAGACATGAAGCACTTTTTCATAAGCTCAGCTGCACTATAAATGTGTTTTTTTGTTCAAGTGTTGATGTTAGAATGTTCAGATGCACATCATGCACTTGTTTGTTTTTTATTTTATTTTTATATTGAAATGTTGAAGAGGAGACGTTGCAGTTGTTGCACAGTCATAAATGAAGCACTTTCTGCAGGAGATGTTGCAGATGTGGCACATAAATGAAGCACTTTTTTTGAAAAGTATACTACTTTTGCAATGTAGTTAAATAAAAGTTGTGAAAATGTGGTTGCGTGTTGTGTCAAGTGTACATATATTCATAGCACGGGGAGGCGCCGTGGCAGTCCGGCCCCTGGCCCCCTGGGTTTCTGACAATGTGGCCCCCTGAACAATTTAGTTGAATAGCCCTGCTGTAGCCTCTCTTGCAGCAGGAAGCACCCCAAAGTGTAGAACCATACCGCCAAGACTAACTAACTATTGCCATTGCTATATGCCGCTATTATAATAAACAGTTAAACTAATGATGTGATACCCTATATATTTTCTTCATGTTCAGGGAGACATGTCAATTGTGGATACAAGTATGTTTTAGTGATTAAGTCAACAATCTCCATAATCATTGTATCCAAGCACAGTCACAAGACATCCCAAGTAACATTGCAAATTAGTATGCATTTAAAAGAGGCCTAAATTAGGTGATGGCAAAGGGTGATGGCAAAATATTTTACCAAATGAAGCTGCATGAGTCACTCTCTGCAGGTTAGTCACAATATCCTCACCTTGCGGCGTACTGATCTCAGGCATCTTCTTGATCATAAGTGTAGTGACAAATTGCCCTAATTTAAAGTACCTCTGCCTCAAATATCCGCCTGTCAGATATAATTCACAAATCAAGTTAAATTACATCACAACACAAGCACATCAACAAGCTCAATAATTTCCCTCTGAACATGGTGCATTAGCACCATTACCATATAAATAGGCCCTAGTTGAGAAGTCTTTATAGAGTGAACAAGGTTTAGAAAGAAAACAACTAAATAAATGTCTAATAGCCCCGCTAGCAACGGTGCTGCCCCTCACAGGAGATCTGAGAATCACTGGTTACCACTGGTAACACAAACAAGTTAGTGTGATATGTGCTGTGCCATCGCGTGCCATCCTGATGCTTGGACCGGGTGTGACTGACTGACATTTCCATCCTTACAGCCCCTTGCAGCCTAGCAGGGCTAATCTTCCTGTTCCCTCTTGATCACGGCTCATTTAATGCACCTGCTCAGCCTGCACAGCTGCCTTGCATCTATCCATCAAGCCAACCGTAGACCTATTCTGGTTTTCCATCCATTCATCGCCAGATTGTTGCTTCAGCTACAGTGGTAGAATTACATTATCAGGCCATCTTAGTATCTTTCTTCTGTCGCTCCCCTGTGCCTAGGGTCACTGTATTCCTGTCAGTCTGTGTCACATAGTAATGTCTAATGACAATATAAAATATAAGCTGAAGCGGGCTGTATGTGAAAACCAGCCCCTCCAGTAGTGCTATAAGCACGGTCCCAGGCAGGTAAAGAAAATAAATAGTAAATGATATTTATTATAGCGGGGATTTAAACCCACTGTTCCCAAAGGGGAAATAATATTTATTATCGTGGGGATTGAAACCCACAGCACAAACACAAAGGGCAAAGGGTAGTTGGAGAACAAACAGGCAATATATAAATACGACCAAACAAACACTAAGCAAAATATAAGGTAAACACTGGGAACCACTCAGCCATAGAGCACTACAGTATATATTTAGCACCAGAGCAATACAGATATATATATATATATATATATATATATATATATATATATATATATATATATATATATGTAGATACTTACTTCCAAACAGGAAGGCAAATGGCTCTAAGGCCCACAACAATAGTATATATATCCTGCTACTGGAGTCCACACACAGTGGCAAACAAGGCACAGAGTGCCTACAGAGGCCACAACATATATATATATATATATATATATATATATATATATATATATATATATATATATATATATATATATATATATATAGAGAGAGATGCAGTACATAGATACATATATAAACAGTGGCTTGGCTACAGAGGCCACAATATATACATATATATATACTCACCTTGGAAGCTACATCACACAGTCACATTTAACCAGTTCCACACAACAGTGGAAACACAGGGCAGCATAACTACCATTCCACATAACAGTGGCAATTCAAGGGCAACCTCTCAACACGATGGTCACCCGCAAATGACAGAATGAGGCGCCCCGATGTGCGTCACCTCCCAATCTATTAACCACCCATCTCCACTGCCTGTCTTGAAGGTGCACCAATCAGGGGCAACCAATCCAATCAGGGAGATGAGTGGCATCTGCAGAAACAGAAACAGGCGATTAGGAGATGACACAACACCACACATAGAAAACAACACAAATAATATATTACCCTGATGTTACATGGTGTTCTGTATCGTTAGTGGCTTAGCTTGGCTTCGCCTTCTGCACTATCTCGCGTACGTGCACGCGTACTGAATAAACCACAAATGTACCTCTAATACCAGTATTAGTCTGACCACACCCCTCATCAGCTTACCTTCATAAGCAGGTGTGTGGTCACCTGCTCTCCTCCTTCTCGCTTTCACCACAAGGAAGAGGTGCCTCGGTAGATCCCCACACTTGACACCATGATGGAAGAAATTGGATTAGGAACAGCTTGGGAAACAAGGATACGTTGACATCATATCTTTATTTTCTCTCTCACTATTTTCGAGAAAATACGGCGATATTGTCTTCGTACTGGAGTGTCTAGAAGATGATGATCATTCTACAAACCCTCCACCGGTTTTCGTATTGGGAGCACGCCGCTGCATGCTTCTCAACTGCAGTTCCTTGCTGTGTTTGTTGGGGTGAAACCTGTCAGGCCACAGCTGAACTGTCGGACATGCCGCTGTTGTGAGGAGCGGTGCGTTCCAGGTTGGGTGAGTAGTGTTTGCTGGCGGGCTCCACTTGTCTGTTAGTGCTATGGGGGCTACTAGACAAAGTTTATGGAAACCGGCCCCAGGCTAGGGTCCTTTGTTTAGCCGTCTAGGCGACAGAAGGCCTTGGTCTGGCGACCATTATAGTTTTAACTAGTGGGCCGCGACCATTGACACTGGTGATCCCTGTGTGTTCTGGACGAGTGGATTCTCTCTGTCACCGTGTTAAGACCCCATCTTTCATATCCAAATGAGAGTATTCCTTCACGAGGGGATATGTGCATGTAATGTGCGATAGCGGCAGATTCATGTTCAAAGTCAGCTATACAGGCCAGTTGGTACTGTGCTGATTCCGCCGGACGTGTTAATGTCACCGTTGTGAAGCGGTGTTGACGTCTTGTTTTCTCTTTTCTCTTAAAAAGTGAGGAGGGTTCAGAACGGCGGCCTGTCTGGGTGAGTGTTATGTCATTGTTACATGTTCATAGCTTACGGTTAGCCGGTCGGTGGCCTGGCGCGGGGTAGCTTAGGCTTCTCGCGCGCCGCCGGGAGCTCGCTCCTGATCGCGTGCGTCGTAGATCGGCGTCTCGCGAGCGGAAGCGATAGCACCCGAACGGTTGGAGCAGCCGTTAGCTTGATGCTATTCTGTTGAACGTGCTTTGATTTTTAACATGTTTTACACTCTTGACCACGACGTCATCTTTGACAGGGGATGTTCGTCAACCCTGCCTGAGCCTAGACGGGGATTGCGTCAACAAAGAGGGCTGTGTTCTACGGTGGCTTATGACTGCACTTCGCTGATCTGCGTTCCGGGCAGGTACGGGGTTGGCCAGACCCTCATAACACGTCTTCTGGTTTTACCTTGCTAAATGTATTGTGAATGACGGTGTTTTTTCCCAAAACGTGTGTTGTTGCAATGCATTTGAGATACGTTGCGGGTTGTGTGTGAGCTGTTTTTGTCACTGGCAGTAGCTTCTCTGTGCAGGTCGTGATGTATTGATCTGGTTGTTGTGTGAGAAACATCATGGTGTTTATGTGTACCGTGTACTCACTACTAAGGCAACTAACCTATGAAGCTATGCTTGGTGACGAGTGAGTAAAAGAATGTTCTTTCTCAGACTGTAATGACAATGGACAGTGAGTTCACACATTAACAGGTTTTCCTGTTTTAACTGGCCGTATTGAGGGTAAAATAGGAGGATTGTGTTTTTCCCCCCCCGGTTCCCTGGGGACTTTATCACCTCCTATCAGACATGTTGTGCATTAATTGTGTCTTTTTGTGTGGTAGGGATACGATGTAACTCTCAGCTTGATTGCTGAGGTTGTGCTAAATCTGCTGGAGAAACTTATTTCCTAAAGGGAAATTGGTTTGGTTGCTGTCATGTGTGCTTAGCAAGGCCTGTGGTCGATACTAATCAAGAATGATGTATTCTCTCATTGTGATGATGATGGGTTGTGTGTGTCATGTGACCTACAACTGGGTTGTACTGACCACAGAAGCACATGTGTATGTTGGACCGGGGTTCTTAGAGCCCTCTCTATTCTGTGTTTTTCCTTAGTAAAAATCAGATAGCAGGTTAGCTCGTGCGCTGTGTGGAGCTGTGAAACGCTTCATAGGGTTGACTATGACTGTGTCATATTCTCTTTTTGTCGTTACGTCGTATCATGGGTGTGGGGTCGTAAAGGGGTGAACTGGTAACCTTTCCTCTCCCCGTTGTTCTGTCGGTCAGGGGTACACCCCCTGTCCTTCAAGGTTCCCGTCACGTGGCGGTTCGGCACGTTACGGGGGGGGGGGGGGGGGGGGGGGGGAGGGAGTTCCTGGTCCCACGGCCTGGTATATTGGGCGTGTGCACCGCAGGAATTCCCCCGCCATAGAGTACGTCACCGTGCGCGTCTCTGTTGGTAGGACTTCCGTGTGCTGTTCAGGTCCATGTGATGGATCTGTTTTCAGGGGGGGTGGTCAGGGCTCCTCCTCACCAAGCGCCTACTCAGGCCTTCTGTGAGTTCGGACTCCTTCTTCCATGTGATCCATGTGAGGAAGCCTCCATCAGAGTACAGAGCCTTCCTCCTCAGATTGTCAAAGTGAGTGGACCCTCTAGAAGGGTCCTTTTCTATTGTATGTATATTCGATTCAATTCGTTTATTGAGTGTGTATGGGTTCGGTGCCTCTTCCCCGGAGGCCCTAAAACCAGTTTTTTACATGGCTCAAGGTGCAATATATTCTTTTCAATCTGTACAGCTCGCGTGGGAAGTCTCTCTGGGGATCCCCGTCTCTTTCCTATGGGAGGGTGGTGGGATGTAAAAATGTGAACATTTTTTACCCCGGCTGTGTAGACTGGGATACATACTGTTGATGCTTCCTTCTTTCTATTCCAGAAGTGTTGGAGTTAGGGAGTGTCACACCCCTCTTGTCGTTCCCCTGGGCGCCTTGGGGATTCAATGGCAGGTCTAAATAGCCTGTTCATTGATGGGGGTGTGTCCCGACGCACGTATAGTGCTAGCTCGCTGTAAACAGGCGATTGACTGGCACGCCTTAGTTGCTTGTGGTTGAAACAGCGTTTTTATAAAGCAACTGAGATGGGGGTTTTTTCCTCTTCCGGCGACCACATCCCATGACCTGGGTGGGTTGTCGACGGATCCTCGTTCATGTCTGGGGGATGATGACGGGATGGATCTGAACATATGTAGTGGGGTCTCACGCCCTTGGGGTGGGCCACCAGGCGCGGTTCGTCCCGACGTCTGGGTGGCGCCTTCTTTTCATGTTAAGATCAACACGCATATCTGCCCTTTTCCGGGGGCATGTCGGCGTGGTTAGGGCACGGGACTGGTTCTGGTCACGCTGGTCCAGATCAGTTGAACCCGTTGTCCGCCGGGGATGCAGATCTGCTGTTCTGGTACCCTGAGGGACTTGGGCTTTTTTCAGGGGGAAAAATGCCAGGTCGGTCTGGGTGTCACAGGGTTAAGCGCTATGGAGACCCTGGTTGGGTATGTTTTTACTCAGCACTGTCGTCATGGCTTACAGCCATGCCATTCTGTACGCGCTCGATCTCGTCGGATCTCGGCCGCTACACAGGTTGGTCCTGGTTAGTACTTGGTTGGGAGACCGCCGGGGAATACCAGGTACGGTGTGCTTAGGGGCTGGTTCTCCATTGTTTTTCGCTCCTCTCTCACGCATGGCGAAGAGGGGCCTGTGGGGGTGGTTTTTTGACCTCCTCTGGTGACCCTGTGCTTCCCGTACCGCCAGGCCCGGTCCGAAGTGATGTTTGCGACCCGTAGGCCTGGGTTAACCCTTTTTGGAAACTGAAACACTTGTACTGCGGTATAGCCGGTGTATACCCGCAGGTGTGTTTTGGAGTTTTTTCTTGAGGGGTTATAGGAACAACCACCGCATTGGGTAACACCGAGGTGGTTGATTCCCTGGTGTGTTGGAGCAGTGTCAACTCCCGGGTTCACCGGTTGAGGGTGCCCCTGCACGTTCATGACGTCTGCCAATCGTGTCAGCCTTCTCTGCCTCGACCCCTCTGGGTGGGGGTTGTTAAATGGAGGCTTGGTCATGCAACACCGCCAGCTTACGCTCCTTCCGCCGGGGCGGCTGTGTTCAGCTGTCCCCTCTGGCGCCTGTCTCGTCCGCAGTCTCCAGGCTAGGGTTAACAGCCTGTTGCCTGGTTTTTCCCCGGTGCGCTGCCTGCTTCCGTTGGTTAACCTTTTTTGTGTGCTTACGGCCATGCTGACTGCCTATTCTGCAGGGTCAGTGTGCCAGGCGGTGTACTATTGGGGGGACGGGGCCCGCTCGGCTTACTGGCCTGGTTGGTTCCGCCTGGGAATACCAGGTGCAGTAACTGAGGGGCCTTTGTCCGAATACGCTGGTGATGTGGGGGGCGGGGCACTACGTGCCCACCTGGTGGGGTCTTGATGCTGGCATCATGGACTTCTCCGGGCCCCCATTCCAGGGAGTCCAGTCCTTTTGGTGGGTCTGGGTCTTCCTTCGTGCTCCGCTGCTACGGCCTTGCCACGGGGTTGGGTTTGCCCTTGACCCCGTGATTCTGGGGGCAGTAACGAGGTTGTTCCTCCGTTCGTTCCCGGGTGGCATGCGGGTTGTGCGTGTGTGTAGTCGTGGGTCAAGCCACGGTCTGCTCACCCTGTGCGTTAAGTTGCTTGAGAGCTCTTCGCACGGTCGGGTCCGTCGCCTTCCCGTGAAGCCTCTAATAGGGGGGATACCCTCCATTAGGGGGGGTCGGGGGGGCTCGGCCCTCCCTGTTCTGATGGTTTTGGGGGGCTGTCAGCGGGGTGTATTTGTCAGCCAAGTGGCTCCGCTTGGCCTCCCTTGTGCAGAAGGCGAAGCCAAGCTAAGCCACTAACGATACAGAACGTTAGGTTATGACTATAACCAAGTTCTGTTAGTTAGGGGCGATGCTTGGCTTCGGACGGCCGCTGCAGCCCTTGACCTCACCTTGTGGTGAAAGCTTGGGAAGGAGGAGAGCAGGTGACCACACACCTGCTTATGAAGGTAAGCTGATGAGGGGTGTGGTCAGACTAATACTGGTATTAGAGGTACATTTGTGGTTTATTCAGTACGCGTGCACGTACGCGAGATAGTGCAGAAGGCGAAGCCAAGCATCGCCCCTAACTAACAGAACTTGGTTATAGTCATAACCTAACGTTAAAATATATGGCAATAATGATAATGAACAACCCACGTACGTGACTACAAAACTTTACCACATCGGCCTTCAGACCGGGCCAAAAGAAATTTTGCAGTATTCTGTCATAAGTCTTTGAAATACCCAAATGCCCAGACCAAATATGTTCATGAGCTAACATCAAAACGTGACGTCTACACTCCACTGGTAATACAACCTGGTGCACTACATTCCAGGCATCCCCACACTCTAAGCCTGTCACACCTGGCCTAGCTACCCAAGTTCGCATCAACACCCCTTCCTCTATTAAGAAGGTGTGTTTCCTACTATCAGTAGTGCTGGCTACTGCCGCAAAACAACTTGTTATGGAGGAATAATTTTTCTGAGCGTCAATCAACGCTTGACGCGTTAGAGGCAACGGCATGTCGGAAAACTTGGGATTTACCAGTTTCCCCTGAACGCTACTCACACCCCTTTTTATCTCGTCACTAGACGGCCACCTGTCCTCAGCGAGAGCCTCGCCACAGATGGAGTCACGCAGCGTCACCGCCTGCTCTCGTCTCTCCTGAGCCCTAGTCACACAGCACAGACAGGAAAAACATTTGGGTGACTTTTAATCAGCGCATCGCACAGAAACTCAGACACTGGGGCGTCCACCATCTCTAGAAATGGAATTACAGACGCAGCGCTCAAAAATCAAACCAATTCTGCTGCTTGTCTGCTGCTTGTTGCTGCTTGTGTGCCACTTAAGTCTACTCAGGTGTTAATTTTCCGGGGGTGTTGGCTGGGGGAACAAAGGGAGGGTAGTTAACTTAAGTGCTTCCCCAGGGAGGGGGTCGGGGGCTACTGCCCTCAGACCCCCAAAATAATTTTTATATGGGCAGTCTGACTTGGGGTACTGACCATATATTAGTGTTGCAATGCATGATAAGTAAACAGTGAAAAAAGCTAAGAAATCTGATGGGGCTGGGACATTTGGGACGAATAAAAATTTAAGATGAAAATCTGCCCAGCCTGTGGGAGGAAGTGGAGGTGTGAAATCTGGCCCGGTCAAGAACAATAGAGGAGTGGTAGAGAGTGGTAGAGAGGCATGAGAGGTTTGAGTTTTGAGTGCTGTATCTGTACCTTCCCCCCAGCTATATCATTCCCCATGATAAAATCAATTCCGGCTACCGGAAAAGATGAACGAACCGCCACGGAAAAACAACCTGTGACTAGTTCTGATCGCACATGTATCATATGTAACGGAGCGGGTGTGAAGCCCATTTCTATCCTGCGCACAATAGCACTTGACTTACAAGACGACTCCTCATTTAACGGCAATACATCCGCCAGAATAAAGGACTGCGAACCACCTGTATCACGAAGGATCCTCACCTCGCGTTGGTCACAGACTTTACCCGACAGTGATACAAAACCAGAAAATATAAAAGGTTCAAAACAACTGTCTGGTTTCTCCTGCTCTGGGCGTGAGACAGTGCTAATCAACCCCACCCCCTTTGGTTTCTGAGCTGGATTTTTAGTATCCTGCCGATCGCGATCGCGTAATGCATGACAGTCCGCCATCAAATGACCTGGCCACTTACAATAATGACATTGTCTCCTGTCAGACGGAGGTGAGCGTGGCCGATACGCTCGCTCGCCATTTCCCCGAAATGGTAATTCCCGAGAGGGAAACGCACCGCCTTTAACATACACAGTATCGTTACGCACAGAAGCATGTTTGTGCGTCAACGCCAATTCATCCGCCAAAACAGCAGCGTCCTGGAGAGTAGACACTTTCTGTTCATTCAGATACACCACGGTTCGTTCGGGCATACAGAGTTTAAATTGTTCCATGAGTACCAACTCGCTCATGGCAGCAAGATCCTGCACCTTACTCGCCGCGCACCATCGTTCAAAAAGATTCCTCTGTTCACGGGAGAAATCTGTATTTGTCTGAGAAGGGGATTTTCTGAGCGAGCGAAAACGCTGTCTATATGCTTCGGGAACCAACTCATACACACGTAAAACAGCATTCTTCACTCGCTCATAATTTTGACTGTCATCCATAGTTAATGACGCACACGCTGCACTGGCTTTTCCAGTGAGTTTGGTCTGAAGTAAAATCGCCCACATATCCTCCGGCCAATGCAGAGCATGTGCAATCCGCTCAAAAGCAGAAAAATAAGCCTCTACCTCTGACTCTCGGAACATGGGCACCAGAGAAACGTGCTGGCCGATATTAAAGTGAGCCGGGGAAACCCCAGCTGGAGAGGAGGTAGCACTACCACTACCAGCTCCAGCCTCAGCCTCTCTATGGCCAGTTGGAGTTCCCTGTCTTTCTCTCTCTCCTTTTCTCGCTCTTCCCTGTCTTTCTCCCTCTCTTACCTTCTCTCATCCCTGTCTCTCTCCTCTCTCCTCTCATCCCTGTCTCTCTCTTCCCTCCGCAAAACCGCTCTCTCCTCCATCTGGAGACGGGAAAAACGCAGGCTAGAGCGCTTATGGCTAGAGCGCTTATGGCTAGAAGACGTGGATTCTTTATCTGAATCGACACCCCCCTCACTCTCAACTCTGGGCGTACTACCATTTTTCCTAATAGCACCACCCTCCGGGTTAAGATCACCTAAGCGAGATTTATCGTCAGTGTTCTTAACCTCCTGGTCCACTAACAGTGAGTCACTATGACTTACCACTCCCCGAGCCGTGCTGAACACCTGTTGCTCCACTAACCCAGTTATTACAGCCGACTTCAAATCAGCCTTGGACTGGGAACTTTGCACAGAAATATTATAATGTTTAGCAATAAGGCATAACTCCGCCTTAGTGCAACCGTCCAAATGATCCTCTGACGGATCCACTACAAAGACCTCCAAAACAAACGCTGACGCAGCCATAATATGTTTTTATGCGTGACTATGATACACCAAAAAAAAATATATATATAACGTCCTCACTTAGCCAACCATGACCGTGCGCAATAATAATAGACACATTCTGCATTTATACCTCTTAACCAAAACAATCCAACTAACCACATCTACTTCTAATGAAAACAATAACAAATGTTCCTAACCACTCAACTAGGGTCACCTGTGTCACTCTAGCCTACCCCAGCTAAACTACTCCCCTAACGGGATGAGGGCTACACATATCTTCAGTCGCTTACCGATTGCATTGCGCGCTCCACCGGAATCACGACTCGTGCCCCCCACCCCCTAGCCAGGCAGGCGACCCCCCTGTTACCTTGTGGTAGAAAAAAGAGATCTGGTTAAGAGCATACACGAATGGTTAATTATTATACAAAAACACGGCATGGATACATAAATACCAATAAACAACAACGCCACTTTACCTGACACCATCAGCCCCTATGTCAAACGTACACAGCAGACCGGCATTGAGCCCCCATGTCACAAGGACATGAAAGACCGGAAATGAGCCCCCATGTCACAAGGACAAGACCGGAAATGAGCCCCCATGTCACATAGTAATGTCTAATGACAATATAAAGTATAAGCTGAAGCGGGCTGTATGTGAAAACCAGCCCCTCCAGTAGTGCTATAAGCACGGTCCCAGGCAGGTAAAGAAAATAAACACAAGGCGTTGTTCCAAATAGTAAATGATATTTATTATAGCGGGGATTTAAACCCACTGTTCCCAAAGGGGAAATAATATTTATTATCGTGGGGATTGAAACCCACAGCACAAACACAAAGGGCAAAGGGTAGTTGGAGAACAAACAGGCAATATATAAATACGACCAAACAAACACTAAGCAAAATATAAGGTAAACACTGGGAACCACCAACCATGTATATAGAGAGATGCAGTACATAGATACATATATAAACAGTGGCTTGGCTACAGAGGCCACAATATATACATATATATATACTCACCTTGGAAGCTACATCACACAGTCACATTTAACCAGTTCCACACAACAGTGGAAACACAGGGCAGCATAACTACCATTCCACATAACAGTGGCAATTCAAGGGCAACCTCTCAACACGATGGTCACCCGCAAATGACAGAGAATGAGGCGCCCCGATGTGCGTCACCTCCCAATCTATTAACCACCCATCTCCACTGCCTGTCTTGAAGGTGCACCAATCAGGGGCAACCAATCCAATCAGGGAGATGAGTGGCATCTGCGGAAAAAGAAACAGGCGATTAGGAGATGACACAACACCACACATAGAAAACAACACAAATAATATATTACCCTGATGTTACATGGTGTTAAAATATATGGCAATAATGATAATGAACAATCCACGTACGTGACAGTCTGCTTGCCTGCCTGCCTGCCTGCCTGCCTGCCTGCCTGCCTGCCTGCCTGCCCGCCCGCCCGCCCGCCCGCCCTCCCTCCCTCCCTCCCTCCCTCCCTCCCTCCCTCCCTCCCTCCCTCCCCTCCCTCCCTCCCTCCCTCCCTCCCTCCCTCCCTCCCTCCCTCCCTCCCTCCCTGCCTGCCTGCCTGCCTGCCTGCCTGCCTGCCTGCCTGCCCTCCCTGTCTGTCTGTCTGCCTGCCTGCCTGCCCTCCCTGTCAGTCTGCCTGCCTGCCCACCCTCCCTGTCAGTCTGCCTGCCTGTCTGTCTGCCCGCCCTCCCTGTCAGTCTGCATGCCCACCCTCCCTGTCAATCTGCCTGCCCACCCTCCCTGTCAGTCTGCCTGCCTGCCCACCCTCCCTGTCAGCCTGCCTGCCTGTCTGCCTGCCCTCCCTGTCAGTCTGCCTGCCTGCCCACCCTCCCTGTCAGCCTGCCTGCTTGCCCACTCTCCCTGTCAGTCTGCCTGCCTGCCCACCTTCCCTGTCAGTAGGGGTGGGAATCACCAGTTTCATCACGATATGATACGATATACCGTACTTTTCGCACCTGAATATAAGCCGCACCTGAATATAAGCCGCAGCAGCTAAATTGAATGATGTGTACATATATAAGCCGCACTGGACTATAAGCCGCAGGTGTTTTAATGTTGAATTACCATATGTAATTAGCATTGGGACACAATACTGTCGGACAAATAACAAGAATTAACTCATTTACAAGTTGTATTAAGTTTAGCAAATAAGGGAACAGATAAATAACATTTCAATGCAGTCAAAAAAGCAATATTTAGATTTTAACATTTTCGGGTTTGGTCACGTCGAGTCACATATAAGCCGCACCGTTATATAAGCCGCAGGGTCGAAAAATGGGGGGAAAAGCCGCGGCTTATAGTCCGAAAAGTACGGTAGATTATTTGGACAACGATACGATATTTGCCGATATCACAAAGTCTGCCACGATACGATTAGATTCAGGTGCCTGCGATCGATATGAGACGATATCATATGCCCATTTAACACAATCAGTAACATTTATATCAACTCAAAAAAAGAAACGAAAATATAATTTGACATTTTTATTTTTGAGCTCTTCTATTGTTTTTAATACAAATGGACCTCATATTCACTGAAGTGCCAAATTTGGATATATTGAGCTTTAAATGTTAAAATCTTGTTAAAGAAACTTGAAAGAACTTTTAAGTAAAAAAAATTGGAAATCACAACCTAAAACCCCTCCCTACCTCTCTCTCCCAAACCGTTCCTACAACAATAGTTTTATGTTGCATGATCATGTATACATTTATTTATTAACATTATATTTTTTATGTTTAAATATCAACATTATCTGGCCATCCTCAGTAAATACTATCAAACTCCTCTGACCTCATCTGGTCTGGGACACGAACGCACACACACACAGAGAAAAGCATAATGGCTTATAGCTGACTTAATGATTTTTGAATATTTCAGCTAATGTTAAATGTTTATTATCATCAACTATCCAGTTTTTATAGTGTAACGTTCTGCTACTTAAAATCATTGAACGGAGAGAGAGAGACTGGCTCAGCCCCCCCTCACTTCTTGATGAACCTATTTGATAAAAAGGCACATAGTGCATCATTACACTTTGCAACAGCAGGAGAAAGGAAAACCCCAGATGGAGATTGGCTTATCGATCTACAGTGACAGAGTTGTAGAATTGGAGAAATCATACGCTACACTGAAAACTGTACACAATGTGCTAGTTGACAAGGTAGATGATTTGATAAATCGCTCAGGCAGGTCCAATCTGATGGTGGTTGGAATCCTGGAGAGGATGGACGGCTCGGACCCAGTCAAGTTTATGACAGAGTTCAGTGTCCTGTGTCTATGGCTCTGTGACCGTGGACACAGATTGGGGAGATTGATCACCGTTGGAGGAAATACTAGACTCCAGACCGTCATGATGCCACTTTGTTATATTTAGCCACAACTGTGTTGTGTTGCTATTGTCAGCGTTACCCTTCATGAACTGTTTACAACTCGGCTTGTGTCAATCTTGTTTAAATGTAGCCCGTTTCTTGGAAATTACACATTTAGTTTCAGTTTAGTTTCAGTTTCAGTTGAAACTTTATTTGAACAGGGACAGCACACATTAATGAACATAAAGTAAATGTGTGAGACAGTGTTAGCCAAAGCAAATTTTCGACTGTTGTCCCTGGGCCTGGTGTTAAAAGCCGCTAAAAAAGAAAGCATAACATATATGGCATACATTTAATTAAGAACAGACGCTTATATCCATCCTTATACCATCCTCTGCCAGCTCTATTTGTCTATGGAGATGTTCCCCTTCTTTGCAGGGCTATAACTTTTTAAATTGTATTGCTAAATTGACATTACTATGGCCCATTCAACGTCAAGTATCTATCGTTTAGGATGTAGCAACGTTCTACTTTTTCATTCACATATTCATACTAAAATACGGTCTAAAGTATAAATATGTTTTTATCGTTTTCTGCAGCATTCTGCAGAACGTGAGTTATAGCCCTAAATACATATATTAGATCATCAAATGTAGTTTGATACCGATTGACGTCAGATAAAAAATTTCGGGGGGGGGGGGGGGGGGGTTTATAAGTCTGTGGCTGACGTTAAATCATTTATTTAGTATGGGTGATATGTTGATCGGAGCAGTGTGTATGTATAATAATAATCAAACACGATGAAACTCACCGCAGCTTCCTCGTAGCGTTGGGCGATCAGCGTGGAGCAGAAAGTTCGCTATTATGGGATGTCGATCTAGTTGGTCCAGTTCCAGGTTGTATAATACTATATACGTCCAAATCATGTTGTTTATAGAGTTATTGGCAACGGATCGCTATCCAGTGTATCAAGCTGGAGTCCCGCGAACGATAGCGAGTGGCCGGACGAAATATGGGTGAGCACCACTTCCGGCCACTCACTTCCGGTTTTGGCGATTCGCCGATCGGCCACCAGATGGCGGTCTTGAACCGTTGGAGAGTTGAGAGGAGATCAACAGCAAGTCTCAAGTCTCCGTGGGTGAAATATGATTGCCATGACAGATTTTTGAAATATTGATCTCAAAGACGCTGTACGACGTCATTGGCAGATTAAGCATGGCGAGCAATGACGTCTAAAGTCGTCCTTGGCGATTAAAGGGTTAAAAACACATGCAAAATATATACAGCAGACATGTACAGACAATGTACCAACAAACAATAATACTACATATTAGGTACAGGCAAGCATAGCCTATAGGGCAGGGCTATTCAACTGGCGGCCCGCGGGCCAGATCCGGCCCGCGGGATGATTCTGACCGGCCCGCCAAAGATTACATGACAATAAAAAAAAATTAAAAAAAAAAAGAAAAAAAAAAAATCTTTTTTCTTTTCATGTCAACGTTAACACGCACAATTGAGCCAAAAGTCACTCAATTAATGACAGATTTCATTGATAAATTGAGGGTAAACTTTCGATTTGATGAATTTGACATGTCCAGAGAATTGATGCATTTTGTGAGCAACCCATTTGCCAATGTAGCTGCTATTTCCACAAAAGGACAAGAGTTCCTTGCATCACTTCACATTGATGAAGGTCTCCTGCAACTTGAAATAATTGACATGCAAGCATCATCTGCTCTGAAGCAGGCACTTGAGAATGAATCCACCACAACATTTTGGATAAAGTGTATTCATGTCAAGACATTCCCCAAAATAAAAACGCTGGCAATATCTGTGCTAACAATGTTTGGCTCAACATACACCTGTGAATCCAGTTTCTCTCACATGAATGCCATTAAAACAAACAACGTGCCTCCTTGACAAATGAGCATTTGCATCACTGTTTGCGGGTAGCCCTCACTTCCTATGAACCCTCTTTCTCTGCCATTGCCCAGTCAAAGAAGTGCAATCGCTCTCATTAGAAGTATAGGCTAGGCCTGTCTGCCCCCCACCCCCCTGATGTTTGAGAGTTAAGAGTGGACAATAAGTGCTAATAAGATGCTGTGATTTGCTGTTGTTGCACAGACATGAAGCACTTTTTCATAAGCTCAGCTGCACTATAAATGTGTTTTTTTGTTCAAGTGTTGATGTTAGAATGTTCAGATGCACATCATGCACTTGTTTGTTTTTTATTTTATTTTTATATTGAAATGTTGAAGAGGAGATGTTGCAGTTGTTGCACAGTCATAAATGAAGCACTTTATGCAGGAGATGTTGCAGATGTGGCACATAAATGAAGCACTTTTTTTGCAAAGTATACTACTTTTGCAATGTAGTTAAATAAAAGTTGTGAAAATGTGGTTGCGTGTTGTGTCAAGTGTACATATATTCATAGCACGGGGAGGCGCCGTGGCAGTCCGGCCCCTGGCCCCTTGGGTTTCTGACAATGTGGCCCCCTGAACAATTTAGTTGAATAGCCCTGCTATAGGGTTAGAGTTCTGCAGGGCTATTGTATTCACATGTGCAGTTATTTCTTAACAATGTTTTGAAAGTGTGTTTGAATGGTCGGTGTGTTTCTATATTGTGGATGTAAATTGGAATGGAGTTTCAGGTCTTAGCAGCTCTCACGGAGAGGGCTGATTGGCTAAATGTACTTTTCCATAATGGAACAGCCAGTCACCCGGTACAACAGTTCTGGTGAGCCTGCTGCTGGGAGGGAAAAAATCGTGTGGGGGTGGGGGCTAGACCATGGAGGATTTTGAAGACCAGACTGGCATTGATTAATTTAATGATGTTGTTCCAGCTCAAGAGGGCATGCTTGTCCAGGATATTGCAGTGGTGGTGAGGGATAGGCTTCTGGTCCAGAACCTTCAGAGCATGTTGTATGCAGATTGAATGGGTGCTATAGTTGTTTTGCAGGCCTGGGTGGTCTAGCTGGTAATACAGTATGTAAGGTGTGACATGATGATGGCATTGAAGTACAGTGTTGCTGCTTCAATGTTCAGACAGTTTCTGAAGTTAGATATATTGAATTAGGCTGGTCATTTTCAGTTTATTTGCCCAGCACGGACGAGCCACACTGGGCTTGTATAGCTGGAGGAGTTTGGTTCATAGGCCTTCTTGTTGGCTATAAAAGGCTGTTATTTTATTATATGTTTACTTTTAATTAATTCATGCATTAATTGATTTATTCTTTTCATCTGGCTCAGCCATCAGCCGGCTCCAAATTAGTTTGTGAAGGGTAAGCTAGAAACTAATGAGACTAAACTCCAGGGCCCTCATTCATCAACGTGTTCTACGCACAGATTTGTGCTTACCCTGTGCGTACGATCATTTCTAAGCAAAGAGTGGGATTCATCAATTTCAACTTGAACTTGACTCCGTGCTTACGTCTACGCACAGGTCAGAGCACACTTAGCTGACGCCCAGTGGTAGAATATCGTTACTACGCATAAGCACTCCTCAGTTCTGCATTAGTTTCAAGGCGGAAATAAGCTTCCGTGCATTAGTGTTCAACTTCTGTATGACCCGTAATTCATTATAGTTCATTGTAAAATAGCGACAGTAGTGTAATTATAACAGGCTCACACGCGAACAAGAGGTTGGCCTGCTTGTTTGGCACGGGGGGGCAGATGCAAAACACCAACCTCCAAACGCGATTAGATATTGTTTCAAATAAAAAGCAAATTATTTTGTGTGTCATGTTTCCAAATAAGATTGGTCACGAAATGCTTTCTACTTCAATTTGTTGGTTAGAATAGATGACCTCCGTTGAAACTTCACTGAGACTAACTGTCTATTTGTGAGCTCCCGCACAGATGTGATGATAATAATAATAACAATAATAATAATAGCTTCATTTTATATAGCGCCTTTCAAGAGACCCAAGGTCGCTTTACATAGATAGGGGGGGGGGGGGAATAACAAAGTAACAAACATAGTGGACAGACACACAACATATATATATGATGATGGAATTCATTCAAGATCCTCTCCACCCTCGGGTCTTGCCACCGGCACGGTCCATCGTGATATTGGAGATGGATCGAGCAATAGACTGTTACTGTAGCTGTCAAGCTCCATCACAAATGCAGTTATGTGAATAGAGAGGGATTCCACTCAGTCAATGTTGCGATGCGCATTTGCCTGATACATGTTATTGCTGGATGCCGGGAGGAAGGCGATGCTGAATGTTTTAAATTCATTAAATAAAACGGATACTTTTTGCAAGGGTTTACTGACTGTCATACAAATAATCAACCAACTACATACTGTAACTTTTCAGTGCACGTTCTTATTTACATTGTGACAACAGCCTTGTGAGTTCCCGCAGTGACCCGCACACAGACATGATGGAATTCAAGTTCATGTTTGTATTGATCACATATAGGCAGGCTACACATGGCGTATCTGCTACATCATACATGGCAGTAAGATTCATTGTTCTTGTATATGCTCTCGTATTATTGTTTATATAGGCTACCCAATACTGACATCAAAATAGATGCCTCTAAAAATCATATAGCCAATCGAACACAACTAATAAAGGCATTCAGTAATTTACAGCACGGTTATAATGACACACAACCAACGCCAAACAGTGGTCAACGAACGGTCTTTATTAGTATTTTGAGCTGTCCAGGCAGAATTGCAGCAATGGTCTTAGGGAGCCGTTGATATCTGACATCACCGTTTACAAGTCCGCCTTTTATTTATCCCATAATACGCGATAGTGTCTTCTTGGTTCGACAGCAGTGAACATTGAACAATCTCCGTGAAGTTTCTCAGAGTTCCGCTCGGGTCAGTCCATTATTTCACATCCCATAGGGGGTGTTTCCTCACTTTCATGACCATATATGGATAATCATGCACGAGCATTGACGGTAGAACAAAGTGGTATTCATCAACACGGAGGAGCATAGGACCTGCGTACGCACGGTTGATGAATCCCGACTTTCCTGTGCGTACACTCATTCTAAATTCTGTGCTTACGTGTGGAAATAGAACATGTTCTATGGCCCTCATTCATCAACGTGTGCGTAGAACATGTTCTATTTCCACACGTAAGCACAGAATTTAGAATGAGTGTACGCACAGGAAAGTCGGGATTCATCACACGTGCGTACACAGGTTCTACGCACACCTGTCATGATGAATATGACTTTGATCCTACGTTTGAGCTCGTGCACTGTTTTAAGTATTTGCATACCAGAAACGCCCCGATTAACCATATACGGTAATGGAATACACCCATGAAATGTGGAAAAATGGACTAAGCCGAGGGAAGCGTGTCATGAGACAGGCTGACAGACGTGTACACTTACGGTGATGTCGGATATGATTAGGGATGGGTATCGTTAGGATTTTATCGATACTACTACTCTTATCGATACTGCTTAACGGTTCGGTACTTTATCGATACTCTTATCGGTTCTTTTTGGTTCTTTTTTTGCAAGAAAAAAAGACAATTAATTAAGAACAGAATCAACATTGCTTTATTATTTATAAATACAACTTTATAAATAAGTATTATAAATAAATATAATTTCTTCAGCAACAGCAGCAGCAATGTTCTTTTATATAACTTTATAAATAAATATAATAAATTAATATAATTTCTTCAGCAACAGCAGCAACAATGTTTTAAATGTGTCTGACTCTGAATTATAGACTTTTTATAATAAACAACAAATGCAAAAGGCTAACAGAACTGTGACACTCGTTCACCCTATCCTCTGTCATCCTTCCTCTAGCTGCTAGGGTGAAAGGACTTTGGGTGGTGGAGGGAGGTAGAGGGAAGATGTGTGGTGGCCCTGGGCTCACTGGCCTGGGACACATTGGTGGCTGACGCCTCAGCTTGACGATCTATAAAAAGTTTAGATTGTAGTATTTGTAGCTAAACAATTATTTTGTTTATTAGCCTATTTGTAATAATTCGTTATTAGCCTAGGAAACTCCGTATCTTGGCTTACCGGCGGCAGTGGACGTGGATGCAGATGGAACACTGCGCGCAAGGCAGTCGAATACGCGCATTTCTGCACACTAATATCATGTTTTGCCAACAGATGTTTTGATAAATTGCTCGTATTGCCACCCTTACTGGCAAATGTTTTGTTGCACTTGTGGCAACGTGCGTTGTATATCCATACTTTCTTTAGAACGCTTCGCTCTATCCGCCATCACGAGTCACGGTGCATGCAGACTCAGAGCTGTCTGTGTCTGTGTGCAGCGCGCTTCAGCACGGAGAACTTTCATTAAGGAGTACCCGTATGTAGCACTACTAGCGAGCGACTCGGGAGGAGTGTGTGTAATAATGACTCGCTGTGGCTCGCTTCTCGTGCAGAGACAGAGAGAGGATAGATCGTTTGCAACTTTTAAATAATAATAATAATAATAATAATAATAATAATAATAATAATAATAATAATAATTTCTCTAGAGTATCAATAGCAGTACCGAGGACGTCGGAGCTTATAAATACTCCGGTATTTTCTAATATAGTACCGGTTCCCGTTTAAAACCGGGGTCCGGGGGGCATCCCTAGATATGATATCTATTAACCATTGCTGCCTGGGCAGCGCAAACACTAATAAATCCGCGCTGGAATATGACTGCCTTTTCCCGTGTTGTTTGATTAATACCCAGGGATTAAAGTTCTCCTCAATTTTATTCCAAATCGCGATGGATCTCCCGTCAATTTTCTACCTGCTGCATGTGATTTCTAGAGGCATACTACAATCTATTTTGATGTCAGTATTGGGTAGCCTATATAAACAATAATACGAGAGCATATACAAGAACAATGAATCTCACTGCATGTATGATGTAGCCTGCCTTTCAATACATGAACTTGAATTCCATCATGTTTGTGTGCGGGACTCACAAGGCTGTTGTCACAATGGGTGGTACCGGTACAGTAATAATAACAGTCCACACAATATCACGATCCATGCCATAGCCTATGTTCTATTAGGACATGATCTGTGATGACAAATGTTCTAGAATGTTTGATTAAGATATCATACTCTGACAGCATGCCTATGATCAACAAAAACGCGAACTTGAATCCCATCATATACATAGTCTGTCCACTATCTGGTGTCATTGCAATGCGTTTTCTATTCTTTCTTATACAGTAAAAAGGGGGAAGAACACTATATATATGACTTGTATTCTGCTTACAGCTTCGAAATTCCACTTGTTTCATTTAACGTAAAGCCTTTTAAATACAATCAAAACGTTCCCGTGTTTCTGCGGTCTGCGCAAAATAATAACGAGTTGAGCTTTATGATTTATGATGAATTGAAAATGGGGGACCCTGATGTAAACAAGACGAAAGTCTTTCTCTGGTCTGCATCCCCAATTAACAATTGTATGTACTGAGCTGTACTGTACTGTACCCATTCTGCAATCTGTTAATAAACTTTTCAATCAATCAATCAATCAAGCTACGCGGAGCGCAGTCAGTCAGTAGCCTACACCCCGTATATTCCGATAACGCTATATAAACCATGCTGCATTCATTCTGAGAGAAAGATCTATTATTCCAAATGCTATTTATAGGGTTTTGACCATAATTACACTACTGTTGCTATTTTACAATGAACTATAATGAACTACGGTTCGTACAGAACATGCCAGTGTTATTATGCACAGAAGCTCATTTACTTGTTGTAATAATATATTCTACCACTGGGCGTCAGCTAAGTGTGCTCTGACCTGTGCGTAGACGTAAGCACGGAGTCAAGTTCAAGTTGAAATTGATGAATCCCACTCTTTGCTTAGAAATGATCGTACGCACAGGGTAAGCACAAATCTGTGCGTAGAACACGTTGATGAATGAGGGCCCAGGCCTGGTTTTGTACATAAACATGTTTATATCCTGGCCACTGCTCACTTTTTCACTTTTACTCTGAATATAATGCTATCTGTTCCATGTTTATAGTGTAGTTGTTAATGACTGTGTTCTAGTTAATTTGCTTATTGGCCAGACAATATTGAGCCTTTATAGATGGAGTCTGGCAACACACAACACTTTATCTTGTTTTTCCATTCCAAACGTCATAGACTCTGTTGTTCTCAAATTCGTTTTTTTTTTTTTTTTTTTTTAAGCATTTTTACAGCTTTATTGGTCACGCAGGACCGACAGAGGAGAGGGCGAACGGGAGGAGAGGTGGGGAAGACATGCGACAAATAACGACGAGAGCTGGGATCGAACCCGGGTCGGCCGTGTAGGTGCGCGAGGCACTATGGTATGCGCCACGAGGGCGCCCCAAATTCGCTGTATTCTGCTCCTCTTATCGGTCCCTCACACATCGGTGGCATTGAATTATGTGTCCCTGCTGCTGCTATAACATGTAACATCGTAACATGCTTATTGTGGTCTGTTTTGTTAGGGAGCCATTCTATCAGTGGATAGAATAGCCTACCAGTTCTAGATTAGGCTAGTTAGAGAGTGAATGCACTGATGCTCTTTAAACCTGCGGCTCTCTTTGTTTGGGAAAGAGAACCTAAGACAGGATTGTCTGTGTTTTTGTTGTTTTCATTCATTGTCATATTTTCCCCTCGCTATTCTTGCCTCTAGCTACTTCATCTGTGTATTCACAAAGCCCACACAGATTTGAGCTGGTCTATGCAGGGGGTTGGCTCAGGTACTACCTCCTCCACTGCCTCTATGCCGGCCCATTCAGCTCCAATATAAACAATGACTTCCATATCCCATTAACTCTGCTAGTTAGACTCAGTTTCTCAGTTAGACTCATTTGGTGGAATGTTAAATCCATGATTGGTCGAGTAAAAAAAAATTGTTAAAAAAAGATGTACAGCCATTTAAAAAACTGGGGACCAGATTAGACGGGTGTTTCATTCTAAATCGAATGCAAGAGCCAGAGGGGGGGCTATATTGGTGAAGTTCACGCCCTCTTTATTGCTGACCAAAATGGCAGATATATTATTGTGACAGGTACTTTATGCTAGACCCCAGTTCTCTCAGTAAATATCTATGCTATGTGGTAGGGGTGTAATGGTACACAAAAACCAAGGTACGGTACGTACCTCGGTTTTGAAGTCAAGGTTCTTTACGGTTTTCGGTACAGTGGGGGAAAGTTTGGCTTTCCATGTTCCACTCAGGGGTGATGTAGTGTGCAGTAACTAATTGTACTTGTAGGGCTGTCAACGAATATTCTATATTGAAATTAATAATCGACTTAATAATAATAATAATTAATAATAATTATCTTAGATTGTGAAAAAAACAGCCCCTGGTGGGCGGTCGTTAGTGGTTAACATACCGTTGTATTCGTTCGGTACACTACACAGCCGTTCGGTACGGTACGGTACACACTGAAACTTGTTTGGTTCGTTACGGATACGTGTACCTTTACACCCCTACTATGTGGTGATGTCAACTTGGACAAGCTTTTCTCCTCTCTCCCAAACCTGAATATGCAACATCTTATATAATATTTAAAAAGAATTGTGTGTGTGTGGGGGGGGGGGGGACTTTTTTGAACCCTGTTGTGGACTGATCTAGCCCCAAATCCTCAACCGCTCTAGCCCCATTTTCAAAATCATTCTCTTTTTTTCACGTGCATCAGTCTTTCTCCCAGATAGACAATTTCTTTACAGAGTTCTAATGGGCTCTTTCCAATCAGTTGACTATATGGCTATTGGGATCTCAGATCATGCTCCATTACAGCTGGATATTTAATTTAGCCTGAATAGAAAGGAATACCTTCTCTGAAAATGTGATGCTACTTGTTATGAGTGGGGGTAGTGAGGAAAGGAGGTAGAACCCAATATTGCGGACAATGATGATGAGAGAAGCAGAGACGGCAGGATTCGTGTAGATAATGACTTTACTTTAGTTCCACTTAACACTACACGAAAATAGAACATAAAAATGGCGCAGCCGTGCTGGCACAATAAACAACGAACTTGGGAACAAACAAAAAGAACATAAACGGCGCAGCCGTGCTGGCACTAGAGAACGATGAACTTGAGAACGCGTAAAACAAACAGGCAACATCAAAACACTAACACTTACTTAGTATGAAACACAGAGCAACAACGACGTGGACAGGAACAGGGGAAACTGGAGGTATGACGCCACAACAAGGAGAGGAAGACTTAAATACCAGACTAATTATGACACCAGGCCAGGCCAGACTAAAACACAAACATTTAACCAACTAGACACCAAGGCAATACAACAAACACAAACAGGGGAACCACATCACACAAGGGAGGGGAAGGTCAACAACACACACCATGAAATTACATTAATCATCCTATTAATTACATTAATTACATTTATCAGTACAGGCAAAATGGCCACCTGCACCATCTGATGGTGCCCACTAGAGGGTGCCATGAGACCACGAAAGGAGGTAGAGAATGTCCAATGCTTCCAGGGACTAGGGTTGTTACAGCTACTACTCTCCGACAAAGATCTCTCTCTAAATCTATTGATACCTCCACTCCCCACACTTTATATTTATTGATGAAGGATTGCACTACAACTCGTACACCTTACTGTAAATTGTACCTAAATTGTACCTCATCCCATTTCTGCTTTGCACTATATAGTACTGTACATTAGTACACTGCATAGTATTGTATATTATATGGTAACTCAGTTACGTCTATTCTGCATCGAACATTGTACATATGTCTATACTGAACACTGTGACCTCATTTTCGACTTCTAAATTACATGCTATACTATGTTATTTGATACTATCTTGTCTAGCACAGTCTCTGGAGCGTAACAGTAAGAAGCATTTTGTATGAAAGTATTCTGTACTTCTGTATGACAACTATTAAAGAAACTTGAAACTTGAAACTTGAAACTTACTAATAAATCAGATGAAATATCTCATTCATTAGTAGCTGCAACTGCAACTCTATAGGTCGGTTGGTTGGTTTGTTGGTCAGTCCACAAAAATGTCTCCACTCTCTAGCGGGCACAGGTTTCCCATAGGAGGCTGGAATTATGCATGGTGGTCAAGTGTGTGTAGGGCTGGGCGATTCATTTTGGCTTCCAACAATCATGAAAACAAGATAATCAAGATACATGCAGTCTTGGAAGAGACATTAAGGGGAATTACAAGCAGGAAAGGCATTGTCTCTGCAATGTATAGCCTAAGCTATCATGTTCAACCACCCCTGATATCAAAACCCAAAGTCCAATGGGAGCGAGACATGGGTATACCCATATCTGAAACACAATGGGAAGCAGCACTTAGGAATAGTACTAACATATCAAAATGTGTTAGATATAAAATTTTACAATTAAAGATACTACACAGGGCCTATATAACGCCCTGTACATTGAATAAAATAGATCACACCCTACCCAAATTGTGCTGGCATGGGTGTGGAGTAGAGGGTACGCTCATGCACTTGCTCTGGCACTGCCCGCTTGTTAGGCAATTTTGGTTTGACATTGCTGTCAGTTACTCTCCAAATTGACATTAATCCTTGCCCTATAACTTGTATATTGGGCATAAAAATGGTCACTGCTCAAGCAAATATTGTAAAAAATATTGTAGCATTGGCTTTTCTAGCATCCAAACGGATTATTTTATTGAACTGGAAAGAACGCAAACCGAACTGCTTCAGTGTGGAGAACTGGCGCAAGGACCTTATTGACTTGCTATCAATGGAACAGGCTGCTCTATCTCTTCAAGAGAGTGATAGGCCCGATGGCCTTCAAGGTCCCTGGAACTTTATTAGATCACTATCTTGAATATGTTTGTGTACTACTGAACTACTGTTATTATTATTATTATTATTATTATTATTATTATTATTATTATTATTATTATTATTATTATTATTATTATTATTATTATTATTATTATTATTATTATTATTATTATTATTATTATTATTTTTGTCTTAGTTTTGGTCTTGTCATGTTTGTATTGTCTTGCTTGTGAACATTTTTAAACTTTAAATATGGAAAAAAAGATACATGCAGTGCACCATTCCTTCACAGCGGTGTGCTGGGGTCCTCATCCCAAGCCCAAATGGTAGTTTCTGAGAGGGAGGAGGGAGCCACGGCACATTTCTCCAGTTATTTTGAAACGTCTTTGGTAACAAATCAACGTTGTCGTCATAGGATGTTCTCAAATCAATGAGTAATCCTGTTAATAATCGTGATTTCAATATCAACCAAAATAATCGTGATTATGATTTTTGCCATAATCGAGCAGCCCTAGTGTGTGTGTGAAGGTGTGTGGGTGTGTTCATGCCAATTGACTAAAAAGGGGGTGTGACAATAGGTGTGCACTATCGCAAAAAGGTTGCAGCTATTGTGAAGTCACAATTTCTTATACATCTCACATTGATGTAAAATGGTTGCAAGATCTCTAAACCTTGATACACAATATGACACAGACCCTTCTCCAGACCCTTCTTCAGACCCTTCTCCAGAGCTGTATAACAAGAGATTAGATCTACAGTCTGACTTTAACTTAAGCACCAGAACAGCAGAATGCCTGCTTTTAACACTCCCATGGTCTGTCAGATTCTTGGTCAATAGGCCTACCTAGCAACAGGTCAAACAATCTTGTTTCCAATCGCCAAGATGTAAACAAGGTCTTCCTCTGACAGAAGTGGTATGGACAATTTCCTCAATGATTTAGCTATCCCCACTATTGACCCTGCAGGGTTGGCCAGTGAACTGGATTATATTGGCTATTAAATCTATGCAAAGTGGCAAGGCAACGACCCCAGATGGCTACGGGACAGTTTTATGAGACGTTTTGTGACGACCTCGCGCAAATTATATTGGGTATATTTAACGAGTAATTGGAGAATGGATCTCTGCCCCATGCACTCACTCAAGCAGACATCTCACTCTTACTTGCTTATTTTTTTTTTTGAATTTCTGTTTTATTTATTCATTGTCTAATCATTCAAATGTAATGTATCTAAGCTGCTTTTCTCTTTTTTAACTTAATTTTGTGTTTTTATCATTTTAATTATGCCCGGAGAGAGATGTCTGCACTAGGGATGTGCATCTCCATCACTGAGGCCGATGCGATGCGCATCTCGATACGGTGCCAACGATACGATACATTAACGATACATTTGAAGCACCGGGCGATGCGATGCGATACGATTCACCCCTGTTGAGATACGATATGATTCGATACGATTTGATTCAACATAATGCGATTCGGGGCGATACGATGCGATTCAACACGATGCAAAATAATGATACAATTTTATGGTATGACAGAGGATTTGGTTGTATTCCTTATATGCAGCTTATATTATTATTAAAAATGTAATAATCTACTGTAAGACAATTTATATAAAAACTCTTGGGTGCCTAAGACTTTTGCACAGTACTGTGTTTTCTATCCACTTTAGCTAAACACACACACACACACAATGTATATACAGTATACACACTACTGTGAGACAATAATAATCACACACAAAGGGATAATGGCTTATAGCAGACTTAATGATTTTATAATATTTCAGATAATGAAATTAAATGTTTATCATCAACTATCCAGTTCGTATTTATATTGTAACGTTTGGCCACTTTAAATCATTGAACGTAGAGAGAGAGCGAGAGAGAGAGAGAGAGCGCATTTGAGTTTAAGAGTTCTGATGCTCCGTAGCTAACCACACCATGATGGCATTTTGTCAACAACACAGTTTGAACCTGGAGGAAGCGATATAAAGAAACGACTTGCCAATAAATGTGAAGTTATCTTTGAACCTGTTGTCAAGCGTCGTCAATAAACCCCCCCCCCCCATTTCCTCGCTAATGGAACTGGTGTTGCAGAGTAATGTTAGTTAGTTAGATACTGTAGTTTAGCGTTAGCTGAATGGCTAACTGGCTAACGTTAGCCAGTTGATCAATTCAATTCATGTCTCCTCCTCGACTTCCACTGTTTGTTGATAACTGTGACGCGGCTAGTATCTGCTGTGTGCAGTGCACTGCTGACAGAAGTGGATGAGAGGAAATTATATGGATGAATCGGTTTTGACCAATGCAAAGACGCTAACAACAGATGCATCGCGAGTTCAACCTGAATTCTAGCCGATGTGCACTTATTCCACCGGTGCACTCGTATCGTGAAAGTTTATGCCGGTGCACCGATGCGAATCGGTGAATCTTAACATCACTAGTCTGCACTAGTTTGTTCCTCTCTCTATATCTCCCTCTCCCTACTTCTCAAACACATTGGTGCTGTCTACTTTAAAGATATGGATGCAGTTCCACTGTCATTTCCTTTGACTTTTTTTCCCATATTCCCAATTTTGTCGTTATGCCAATTCCCTTCCTGGACGTTGTGTTACCTTACTGACTGAGGAGGGTGTAGACCAGGGGTCAGCAACATTTTTGACATGAAGTGCCAGTTTGAAATATAGTGGTAACTAGTGTGCCATATCAACAATATTCAATATAAATTTTTTTTCTCATAATCAGGTATTTTTAATGATAATTTTTACATTATTACATCATTATTGTTATTGTTATTATTAACAATATTATTATGATGGTTGTATCAACCCTAAATCTGAGTTGGGGGGGGAATGCAATGCAGACAAACAGCTGCATACAGTGCGACCATTTCACTCACATTTGCCCATTCATTTTTGGACACATCCAAAATGCCAAGTGGGCTGCCTCCACCATCGGTGTGTGTACTGTACGTGTGCTGTACTGTACGTTAAACAAGATGAAAGTCTTTCTCTGGTCTGCATCCCCTTAAAAATTGTATGTATTGAGCTGTACTGTACTGTATCCATTCTGCAATCTGTTAATAAAGTTTTCAATCAATCAATCAATCAATGCTGTGTCGTAGCTCCACCTACAGGCCTAATGGAGAACACCACAATGTGTGAATGAATGGGTGAATGTGAGGTATAACGTGTAAAGAAGTTTCGATTGATCGCAAGACTACACTGTAAAAAAAAAAATAAGTTACCAGAACTTAAAAAGATTGAGTTCAGTTACTGTGCATTAAGGTTTTCAGTTTTCAATCCATAATAAGTTAACAGAAAAATAAGTACACAACCACATTATTTCAACCTAATAAAACTATGTTTATTGTCATTGTTTTAAGAACACAAGTTGACTTGGTAATACTCTTATTTTGAGTAAAAATAAATGGCGTTGCCCTCTCCCTTTTAACATGTGCAATGTTAAAATGAAATAGAAAAATAAAGAATACAATTTGTTGATTAATCCCACTGGTCACAATGGTGACCGTAATAATGTTTTTGTTATAAGGCTCTGAAAATGTTACTGAATGATGTATCAATGTATTTCCAGCTAAATTGAAATAATAAAGGGTCTCAATTAAATATGTGTAGTGTCACATGACCAGAACACAGCTCAGAACACAGAACACTGCTTAGAGCACAGAACACAGATCAGAACACAGAACACAGCTCAGTCGTCACAAGGTTTAACTGAGGCTAACGTTAACATGATGGCACACAAAGCACACCCTCCTCCTCCAATCCCTCCACCGGAGCAAGCCCAGAGAGAGAGAGAGGAGAGAGAGAGAGATGTTCAAGTTAACATGCAGCCCCATGTGTAGGAAAATAAACAGCTGCCTACCTGTCGCTGTCAGTGAGATCCCTGGCCCTGTTTTGCTTTACTGAGCTCCGTTATCTGGGGGCTGTAGTTGGTTACTTTAAGCTGCACACCGGAGCATCTTTTAATCCAGCTGTTTGCTGTTCTCTGACATTTTCTGACATTTCGTTGATGCGTCGCTCGACACTTCGAGCTGACATGGGGATATCTTTTATCCTTGATTTGATTGTCTCTTTGTTTGGCAAGCCTTCAAACAAAACATCTGAGCTACAGAGAAAAGCCTCCTTGATATACTCGCCATCAGTGAATGGCTTTCCACATTTCGCAATGCAATGAGCAATGCGATAGCTTGCGTGGTTTTTAGCAGTCGTGAACACTTTGTGGGTGCTGGCTTGCTTTCCATACCTGGCCACGGCACGTTTAATCGATTCTGCCTTATCTGCCTGATCTTTGAAACTTTTTTGATGCTTCGTCTCAAAATGGCGTTTCACACCTGACGTTCGGCAAACTACATTTTCTAAACATAAAGTACACACAGCACGGTCCTTCTGACACACAAACCCCGTAGTCGTCTGTCAATGAGGGCTGGAATGCCCGAATTTCCTTTGCTTTAACTTTCTTAGCGGGGGTTGCCATCATGAAAGACGGCACATACAGAATGCAACCACGGCACTGTGATTACCTGGGAACTGTGCGCGGGTGCGGGAGGCCAGCTGACTGCTGACAGCTGAGCACCATGGGAAAAGCTGTATAGCTGTCATAGGGGTGTGCAAAACAGTCGACTTACAAAAAAGAACCTGTGGGAGGATTTCAACAAGATAAATGCGACAACAGTGCAAAATATTTCACTATAATATTTCAAAGCAAAGAAAAAAAATATATATATATATATATATTTTTTTAAATGCTGCCCCCTGTGCCAATGAAAATGCTCCCGCGTGCCAATGCGGGCACGCGTGCCTAGGGTTGCCGACCCCTGTAGACTATAGCTACCACATGCCTTCTCCGATACATGGGGAGTAGCTGACAGCTAGGAGTTTCACTGGGAGAGTGTAACGCACACAAGGTTCACGCTATCTCCCCCTGATCCCCTCCCTGCTGAACAGGCACCCCAACCTATCAGTAGGAGTTGCTGTTAGGGCTGTACCGAATGTAATTTTTTAACATTCGAAGCTTCAATTGAAGTATTTGAATGAAGCTTCGAATGTCTATAAAAAATTTTATTTACAAAAAGAAAAGAAAAATCTTATTGTAATTTTTTTTTACTGAATCCTCAATTTTGAATAAAGTGATTAATCTGATTACATTAGTATTTTTCTTTTATTAAATCAACTTTCTTTAATGAATATAACTCATCAGTTTCGTCAACATAAATAATCCAATAAGGGCACGGTTGGTATGAAAGTGATGATGACGTCTTATAGTATAATATTATAATATTAGTGTAGCCTAATCTTTAACTGCAACTGTGAAGAAAACCCCCATTGGTTTAAACAGATTGAATAGACAAACAAAAAAATTGTTAAAAAAATTTGAATTTGAATGTCAACATTATGATCGAAGCTTCGAAGCATTCTGTACAGCCCTAGAACCAGGACCCATACCCCCCACTGGCTTCCCACTCGCGAACACTACCAATTGAGTTTGTATGATAAGATAAGATATTCCTTAATTGATCCCCTTGGGGAAATGCAGGCATCATAGAAGCATGGGGGAGGGGGGAGGGGAGGTATAGGTAGTAGAAGATGGTACAGGTCATAGAATTATAGTACAGTGGAGAACTGTTGAATCTGGGGTCCATTAGCAATAACAACCTATTTACTCCCTCCATTTTAGACTCAACCTTTACTCTCTGGAGCAGATTGGGTATCACCCATTTAAATTACCTTTATGATGGCATTACCTTTTCTAGCTTCAACTCTGTATGCCTTAAATGTAGTCTACCACGTTCAAATTTGTCACTTCATACGTACAAAGTTTGATTCCTTTCCCAGGCCCCCTCAAGAATGATTACGGGAGAGCCCTTTTAAGCTAGCTCCTACTCAGTGGGGGCGTCTATCTAAAATATATCAAACGTCTTTAAACAGAGACACATTATCCAAGTCAAAGTCCCAGATCTGAGGAGGAACTGGGAATGGAACTGGCAGGGGACTGGTGGTGGGCATTAGATGATGATGATGATGATGATGATGATGATGATGATGATGATGATGATGATGATGATGATGATGATGATGATCATGGTGAATCCTTCATCACCCTGTGCTCCACTCAGTTGTATCCAGCTAAAGGTGGTGCACAGAGCCCACTTCAGTCAATCTAAACTGCATTTAATGTACCCTTGATTCCAATCTCAAATGTGACCATTGCTGTAGTCTACTGGCAGACCACTCACATTATGTTCTGGCCTTGCCCAAAGCTTAGAACATATTGGTCTTTGATTTTCAATGTAATCTGGACATTGTTGAATAAAGGTTACAGTCTTGCCCATTACTGGCCATCTTCGGGGTACCAGAGCCCCTCCCTTGCAGTTTTGATGAGGCTGATATGATTGCTTTCAACACACTTCCAGCCCTCTAGAAAAGATAAAGTTAACTCTTAGAGGGTCTATCTAGCGCTTTCTAAAAAAGTGGCAACCCTTTGTCTCTTCCCCCTGACTGATTATCTATGTTTCTACACGATACCATCAGCCTGCAGCAGGCCCTTGATTAACTCCTCAAAGACCCCCCCCCCTCTCCCCCCTGTTTAATGGTTAACTCCTCTTGGAAACATTACTTTGACTTTGACAGATTGTAAGTTGTATCGAACTTGTCACCAGTGTCTTTTTCACATTCTTCCCCTGGAAGGGGAGAGCCTCACTGCACTTCCCTGAAATCTGAATGGGATCTTTAACCTCATAGCTATATATAAACATGTTTGTGTTGTTGTTGTTGTTGTTGTTGTTGTTGTTGTTGTTGTTGTTGTTGTTGTTGTTGTTGTTGTTGTTGTTTTTGTGCAGGGATTGTGTGAGGAAACAAATATGAGAAATGGTGACCTGTAAACCCTGAATTGTGTTTATTGTTTGCTTATGCTTTTCACCAATACAATATTTATCACTTTATCACAAAAAATTGCATCTCAAATGAATCGTCAGGGTCTCAGTTGGGTATGTTAGGTCTCAGAGGGTTGAACTTGTAAAGAACTTGTAGCCACACAGCTTAAAGGTGGGGTAGGCCATTTTGGAGAAAAGAGCAACAGTGTGCTTACATGTCTAGCTGAAACAGAGTAGGCTCTGTTTTCTTTTCAAGCCTGGCACCGTATGCTATGCACATGCAACAAAGGGTTTCTACAGACTCCCAGAGGCACAGGCAGCTTCCAGAAATTATTTTAAAAAATGAGTCAGGGTGGGTACTTTTCGACAAGGAACGTGGTGGTGGGCCAAACTAAAATGTAGTATCAGGGTAGCCTGAATCTTAAGAACCAATCAGATTTAATCTGATTGATTCTTAACTCATTCAGCGGCAGTCACGAGTAAAGTCGGGTTAACTCGCCAACCGTTCAGCGTCAATCACGAGTATAGTCGGGTTTTAATCGTTATTTCTTTTATTAGCTATATCCATTCATTTTTCATCCATCCAGCCTGATGTTATCATTGGGAATGGGTCTGAGCTCGCAAAAGGGCAAATACCGCCGCCTCCAGCCGGTTTGCACTCTATTAGAAATGGTGTAGTTTCTTTTCTGGGCCGATCTGAGCCGTGTGGGCAGGGTTTAAAATACTCCGGCAGGACTAGCATTTACAACGTTACATCTGCGATGCTGCCCCCCCCCCCCCCCCCCCTCCATATGCAATGCCGGGCAATGTGGGACGGACCTCCACGAGCAGTATTTGGATCAGATAATTGGATTATTTTTTTCTTTTGCATTACATCAGAGACCAGGTAAGGACTCTATATATAAAATCTTGTGTTGATCTGATATTTCTTTCTACCGCGATCGAAGCTGTCTGTGTGTGTGTGTTGCTGTTTACCGTTGGGTGCAGAAGGTGGTGTCATATGGGTGCAGAAGGTGGTGTCATATTTCATGTATGCACGAGGAAGGATAATAATGATAATCTAGCGTTGATTTCAGGAAGATTCGATAATCAGGCGAAAAATGACAACGTGTTTAGTGTATTCCACTAAAGGGCTATTATCGTGTCTTTTCCTGGGATTACTAAGAATCACCAAAACTATACTCATATTCAAAACGGTATAAAACGGAAATGTACGGATGAAAAAACAATCTGTTTTGTGCATGTTGACTGGAAGCAACTCACTGACAATCGACGGGTGTATTAGACCCATAGCTATAATATAAGATATATTTTAAGCACTCACAAATCTCGCAGTCTCCCCATTGATTAAAGCGATGGCGTTCTACTGCCCCCTGGCTCATTAAGCTATGGCGCTGAATGAGTTAAGATTCAGGCTACCCTGATATTTTGGAATGTCTGATTACAAGGCCTGGGAGGGTCACAGACACTGAATATTTATCTCAGTGCCAATTTCATTTATTGGTAGCTGTTGGGATATAAAGAGATTTTCACCAAATATTATCAAGGTGGTTCTAAATCTCTCACTCTCTCTCTCTCTCTCTCTCTCTCTCTCTCTCTCTCTCTCTCTCTCTCTCTCTCTCTCTCTCTCTCTCTCTCTCTCTCTCTCTCTATTCCTAAACCTATTTATATATCAATCTAACTGTCACCTCAATATCT
>NC_140172.1:49658444-49740944 GCF_963971535.1 Notolepis coatsorum | reverse complement strand
ATGGGTTAGTGCAGCGGTTCTCAAACAACGGGTCGCGACCCAAAGTGGGGTTGCGGGTAGGTGACAGTGCAGTGGCGCATTAAAAAAAAAAAAAAAAACAGATCCAGTTTTCCACCCGGCAGCTGTGTGTATTTGCCATGTCTCGCCCCTTCATCAATGGAGGCCGACACACAGTATTCCAATACACATCTCACTACATCCTGTGCATGTATAATCGGTCTTTTGTGTGTAACCTGGACTCGCAATGGATAGGTTTGTTGTCAGAAGCGGTGCCGGTTGGTCGCGATGAAATGGGCTCTGCACATAACCGGCTGCTATACCACACTGAAGTGAGATGGCTATCTCGAGGCAGAGTAATAAATCGCCTTTTTTAACTCAGAGAAGAAGCGCAGATTTTCCTTGGAGACAAAAACAACCGATTGGCAGAGAAATGTGACACTCCGTTAGTGACACTCCAGGTTAATCATCTGAGATTTTGGGCTAATTCTACTGAAAGTCATGTTCACTGGACAGGCCCTCGCAAAGTTCTGGATATCAGTCCAGAACGAGTACCCAGTGTTGTGTAATGCTGCAGTGAGAAAGCTTGTCATCAACAAACCTCTGTGAGGCTGGATTTTCAGAGTAGAAGCGGATCTCTGCCAAAGCACACACACATTTTCTTTTCATGTTCTGGCAACATATTTTGGCTAAATAGGCCTTGTTTTATACATGTTTATACAGAAACAATTCTGTTGCTTTTGTTGATAATATTCATTAATTTCATTGATAACATAGTGCTGCGATTGAATTTTCTAATAAATATGCATGATCAAGTTCAACAACGTGTGCTTTTATTTTGATATTCCTTATTTCCATGTTGAAATTACGCAATACATTAACACATTGGGTGCCAACGACAAGACATCTCATTGTTGCCCGCCATGCGTTGAGTGCCAATGACGAGAAATCTCGTTATTTAATCGCTATTTCTTTTATTAGCGATATTTCATTTTTCATCCATCCAGCCTCACGTTATGATTGGGACTGGCTCTGAGCTCGAAAAGGGCAAATACCGCCCCCTATCATCTCCCGGATGGTATTGCACCCATTGGAATGGAGTCAATGGAAATGCATGAGAAAAAAAAACTCCGGGCTCCACATTTTACTTCTGAGCCATGTAACCTGAGACTATTGCATTCATTGAGGCAACCGAAAGCAGTGTGGATTATCTGTTTCAAGGTCTAACGTTGGATCAATAAACGCGATCGATATTTGGAATGGCGATCAGGAATTGGATTAATCTTTTTGCAGAACATCTGATGTGAGGTAAGGACTTTATTTTACCAGTCTTGGGGTAATCAGATGTTTTTTCACAGATTTCACAACGTGTCTCATATGTGTGTATGTGTGTGTGCGTAACGTTAGCGCCAGGCAGGGCATAGATAATCGATTTTTCAGCCCGCTTCTCTAGCGTGCATAAGTACACATATACTATCGATAATCTAGCATTTATTTGAAAACGATTCATAAATAGGCAGAAAAATGACAACGTGTTTTGTGTATTCCAGTAAAGGGCTATTTTCACGGATTTTCCTGGAATCACTAGACATCTTCAAAACTATACTCGTATTCAAAACGGTATAAAACGGAAATGTACTGATGAAAAAACAATCCGTTTCGTACATGTTGACTGCAAGCAAGTCATTGATAAGCGATGGTTGTATTAGACACATAAGATATAGTTTATGCGTTCGCAAATATCCCTGTCCTCTCATTGACTAAAGCGCTAGCACTCAAGCGATAAATTGCGCACCCCCTGCTGGCAACCAAAGTGTGGGGTCACCAAAAAAATCCTAAATCAAATGGGGTGGTGGTATAAAAAAGTTTGAGAACCCCTGGGTTAGTGACGTTGCCCGTCATAGAGGTGCTTTGCATCTAAAAAGACAGTTGGTAGTTTAATCCGAAGTCTGAGAATAAGCAGCAGAGTGCACCTAGGCGCTCTAGTAAGTACAATGTTTTAAAACAAAAATGTCATCAGGTGCTCGTGGGAAACAAGACGGGATCCCAGGCACTCAAAAAGTATTACAGGAAGAATGATAAGTTAAAAAGTAGTACAGGAAGAAAGACGAGTTAAAATTAGTATTACAGGAAGAAAGAGAAGTTAAAAAGTAGTACAGGAAGAAAGACGAGTTAAAAAGTATTACAGGAAGAAAGACGAGTTAAAATTAGTATTACAGGAAGAAAGAGAAGTTAAAAAGTAGTACAGGAAGAAAGACGAGTTAAAAAGTATTACAGGAAGAAAGACGAGTTAAAAAGTAGTACAGGAAGAAAAACGAGTTAAAATTAGTATTACAGGAAGAAAGAGAAGTTAAAAAGTAGTACAGGAAGAAAGACGAGTTAAAAAGTATTACAGGAAGAAAGACGAGTTAAAATTAGTATTACAGGAAGAAAGAGAAGTTAAAAAGTAGTACAGGAAGAAAGACGAGTTAAAAAGTATTACAGGAAGAAAGACGAGTTAAAAAGTATTACAGGAAGAAAGACGAGTTAAAATTAGTAGTACAGGAAGAAAGACAAGTTAAGAAGTAGTACAGGAAGAAAGACGAGTTAAAATTAGTATTACAGGAAGAAAGACAAGTTAAGAAGTATTACTGGAAGAAAGACAAGTTAAGAAGTATTACAGGAAGAAAGACGAGTTAAAAAGTATTACAGGAAGAAAGACAAGTTAAGAAGTAGTACAGGAAGAAAGACAAGTTAAGAAGTATTACAGGAAGAAAGACAAGTTAAGAAGTATTACAGGAAGAAAGACAAGTTAAGAAGTAGTACAGGAAGAAAGACAAGTTAAGAAGTAGTACAGGAAGAAAGAGAAGTTAAACATGTTTCGACCAACTTTTTTTTGCGTTGGATCCCACATCTTGTTCCATAAATCA
Source organism: Notolepis coatsorum (assembly GCF_963971535.1). Lineage (NCBI taxonomy): Eukaryota > Metazoa > Chordata > Actinopteri > Aulopiformes > Paralepididae > Notolepis > Notolepis coatsorum. The sequence goes on along the minus strand of NC_140172.1, from coordinate 49,738,038 downwards.
AATAAAGATCATCTGCTTGTGTTTAGGTTTCATCTGGGCAGAGATCAAGCAGATGTGGGACGGTGGTTTCCAAGACTACATCCATGACTGGTGGAACCTGATGGACTTTGTCATGAACTCTCTCTACCTGGCCACCATATCCCTTAAGATTGTAGCTTACGCCAAGGTAACCAACTCTCTGATTTGCCACCACAATGTAACCAGCCATTCCCTACCAAAGAATATAATTACCATGCAGAAGCTAGTTTATAACCATTTCATCTTCCAGAAAATGGTACTCAACCTGTTATTGAATAGATATTGTTAAGTTTTAATTACACTATAATTTTGCACTCCATTAATTTCCTCGTTGAGCCACCTGGTGTGATTCCTTTGATGACACTCCTCGAGGGGCTCTCAAGCGCTTTGGCATGTGCAAGGCAGATTTTCCACTGAAACGAAGGAGGAAAAAGACGCCAGTGTTAACCTCTTAACTCAATCAGCGCCAGACCCGAGGATAGTCGGGTTAACTCGCCAACCGTTCAGCGCCAGACCCGACTATAGTTGGGTTTTCATTGTTATTTCTTTCATTCTATATTTTTATTAATTTCTCACCTTGGGGTTACCATAGGGAACCACTCTGAGATCGCTAGAGTGCAATACCGGCTGCATCCAGGTAGTGGCAGTATCGCCCACCCGTCGAAACCTTTTTTTCACACAGTGTTACATTCAAATGTCTCCGGGCACAGTTTTATTGGTCAGGCGAGTCTAGCGGTTCACTCGATGGCATTGGAACGCGTCCAATGCCCCCCCGATGCATGTGTTGTGGTGGATTATGTTGGCGACACGATGGACACCAATACTGGAAATCACCATTAGACAATTGGAATATTCTTTTTGGGGTACCTCCTAGTAAAGGTAGGGACTATATGACATCAATCCGGCTTTGATGCAACCATGATTTCACATTGATCGTTGCGACCATGTGTAACGTACTCCAGAACGTATGCCGTTGGTGACGATCAAAACATAAAAAAAAGCCCCCCCCCCTTTCATGCATTCATGATGAAACATAATACCTATTATATACATTTGATTTGGAAATAGTAGCATATCCAGGCGAGCAATGCCAATGCTTTTAGTGAAATTCACGTATTCCTCCATAGCACCGTTTTCTTGGATTAGCCAGGATCAATCTGAAACTATACTTACAGTATATCTATGGTATAACACGCGAACGTATGCATGAAAACAATTATAATTTTTCACATATTGAACGATAGATAGTTGATGTCAAATGGGCCATAGTATTGTATCCATAGCTATAATATAGAATATAGATATAGCCCTGCAAACACGCCACTTATCCCTATCTCTTAGAGCGTTGGCCCAGTAGGAACTAGGATGCTCTAGGCCTCCGGCACTGAATGAGTTAAGCATCGGGCCAAAAGGGGGCTATTAAAAAAATTCAATAATTTTTTTTTATTGCATATCTGAAGTAATTAGTGATTTATTATACTTTATACTTATAGCACATGCATGAGTCTGGTCTCTTTTGAAAGGTAACATTCTGAAGTAAATAAAGAAAAATCACTTTGTGTGTTAATGAAATAGAGTAACAGAGGTTTGAACACACTGAAGTAAAAGTTGTCGCCGGATGTTTCGTCTTGTAACTTGAGAATGGAATCACGCAATAGGTTGAGTGTGGTTAGGATCGAAAGGCGGCAAATCCAACTTTCCAACAATGTATTGGTTGATCGGCAAAAATGCAGCCCGGAGCCGACAGATGAGAGCAAAGTCCTGCAACGTGCGCATGAGTGCGTGATGGCCCACCGTCGGGCCGTCCAATGCTTTAAGAGGTTAAAAGGACAGGTCCCCAGAGGACACAGGGCCTCACAATGTGTCTGCTGTGTTGTCTCTACATCTACATCCATATCCATCATCTCATTCCTCTTGGTCACCTCCAGTACAGCGGCATCAAACCCAGGAACCAGTGGGAGATGTGGCACCCGACGTTGGTGGCGGAGGCGTTGTTCGCCATCGCTAACATCTTCAGCTCGCTGCGCCTCATCTCACTGTTCACTGCCAACTCACACCTGGGGCCACTGCAGATCTCCCTGGGCAGAATGCTACTGGACATCCTCAAGTTCCTCTTTATCTACTGTCTGGTAAACACACATACACACACAGCCCTGCCACACACATGTATGAAAGTATATGCACATGAGCACATACAGTATACAAACACTGGTTATTCTTATTTATCTAGGATGCCAAGAGAAAATTATAATCGAAATTCTTAAATGCAATAGTAAAAAGATGAAATGCTATAATTCAAGATTACTTTATTTGTCCCCAGGGAAATGTGTATAAATTTATATAATGCTATACTGTGTGATTTTGGCACTGGTAATGTATAGCTCTACCTATTGTATATCATCACTATTATCCAAAGTTTTATTAACATATGTATTATACACAAACGTATTTCTGTTTTGCTGGTGGTATAAAAAAGTTTGAGAACCCCTGATCTAGATGCTAACACCTTTAGTCAATAAATGTGTTGCAGACACATTTCTGTTGTTGTTGTTGTTGTTGTTGTTGTTGTTGTTGTTGTTGTTGTTGTTGTTGTTGTTGTTGTTGTTGTTGTTGTTGTTGTTGTTGTTGTTGTTGTTGTTGTTGCTGCTGTAATCACAGATAGTTAGCTATGTAGTATTAATTATTCTCTCCTACAGGTTCTGTTGGCCTTTGCTAATGGGCTGAATCAGCTTTACTTCTACTATGAGACCAAGGCCTCAGATGAAAGGGGCAATTGCAAAGGCATCCGCTGTGTGGAGCAGAACAATGCGTTCTCCACGTGAGTGTATGTGTATGTAAGTGTATGTGTATGTGTATGTGTACATGTAGGCTATGTGTGTGTGTGTGTGTGTGTGTGTGTGTGTGTGTGCGTGCGTGCTTGGGCTGGGCGATATAACGATAACGATAATTATCGCGATATATTTTAATAATCGATATTAGGGATGCTCGATATTGGCTTTTTTACCTATACCGATATTGTCCAACTCTTAATTTCCGATACCGATATCAACCGATACCGATATATGCAGGGTCCCCCCCCCCCCCCCCCCCCCCCCAAAAATGGAATAATTTCAGGTAATTAACATATCTCTTGTTGTGGAATTAACACAACATTATGCATACTTTTGACAATAAATAAAATCAGAATTTGTTCTTACTTGCTTTTCTGGGTAAATAAAGGTTATAGAAATGTAAAAAAATAAATAAAAATAAAATAAAATTTGTTTTTTTTGAAAACCGATACCGATATTTTCCGATATCACATTTTAATGCCGATATCCGCCGATAATATCGGTATGCCGATAATATCGGACATCCCTAATCGATATCGATTATATATATTTTTTTGTGACCTGCAACAGGGCAGTTTTAAACCCAGAGACAGTGGACAGACTTGTCTTTCTTGCCTGCAACTTAAAGTAATGGCTTTGCTTGTCCAAATGACAATACTGACCAAATTGAGATACATTTTTCTCCTGTCCATTTATTTTGTTTGCTTTCTAATGTAAAATACAGTTTGAAACCGTCTGTACACAGTAGGCTATGTGTGCTAGCAGAGCTAGTCACGAGTCACGGTGCACATGTGCAGTGGTTTGTCCACCAAAAAAGCGCCAAAAGATAGAAAAGAAACTAGCAGAGCCAGAACTGTTCAACTCCCCTGGAGCCACAGCCAGCAGAGAAGCCTGTTTGCTTTAGCTTTCAAACCAGCTGCAGCCTGAGAACTGGAGTGTAACTGAGGGGTACAATTCCCTGACTGTATTGTTAGATATGATACTTACTACCACTACCTCTTGTACTTTAGACTCTGGCCACCCAGTACTAGGCATAAATAATTATGGTAAACACTCCCACGTAGATGAAACGATCCAACACAAATGTACCAAGTCGAAAGTCTGCGTTTAATAATAATTAATACATAGCAAAAGGTATGTAGAGCAATCACTTAATTACATTTATGATTTGAAATAGGATGCACTTTTATGGCAAATGAGTATTCGTTGGTATATCAATAGAGAACGTCCAATCTCTGGTGGCGCAGGCGGTAAATATACAACCTGGAATATTTAAGGAATAATAGCAATGATACTTTAATGATTATAGAACTGGATACACTAGGGGGGATGTCCGGTCGCTTGTAAGACAACTGGAGAAGGGGGGGGGGGGGTAGAGTCTGGCTGTATCCGTCTGGCCGAGGGTATCCTGGGAGAACCCACGGTTGTGCGGCTCGGTGCCTCAGCGATCCTCGATCCACAGATGAAAGCAGTTGGACTCTCTGTGGGCCGGCTTCCTCCGGTCCACGATGGAGAGACGTGAAGCGACCTCGTCGTGTAGAGCGTCTCCTCACCTGTCGTCCTCTCCGGGGGGGGGGGTTTCCAACACACGGCAGTGTTGGTCTTTATCCATAGAATAATCACTGTATACAAAGCATAATCCGTGCCTGGGAAGGCGGGCTGTCGTCGGTAGATTAATCCGGTATGCAGGTCCACTCGCTCGTCGGCTCTGGGGCTCCTCGGGTGCAGCCTCACATGGGGTCGGCCACCCTGGATAAGCAGCCAGTTCTACCCGAAACGATGGGGGTACTGACTACGAAAGTATTCCCACCGCACGAAGCACTACATATGAATAGACTATTATTAGCTTAATAGACTACGTCCAACTCGACGATATAGTGCCAAATATGACTATTCAAATATTAATATACACGATGTCTCAATACCGATGGTAGGCCGAACTTGGCCTTACTCCCACACGTGGCGTCGCGGGGAGGCTTTACGTCTGTCACTCTATTGGAGGGTAAGAAACTGGACTAAAAAGGAAGTCCTACTTTAGTAGCGCAGTATATATACGCACTATGAACAAATAGTACCATTAGTGGTGCGGTCGCCAGATTCCTACGCGGAACTAGGACTTGTTCGTATGTTGAGCGGTACGTTTGAACTGGGTCTGGGGGGTATGGCAGCCTGGCACCAAGGTCTCGACCAATAGTAGAATGGAGACTATTATGGGATGTTCAGTAGGCTAGAATGGATATTCAATGCATATTGTACAAGGAATATACAAGGGATATCAGGGAATATTAGAGAATATACAAATACAATTAAATATATATATATAATAAATATATATATTCGGTTTAATCTGGCCCTTCACAACAGCCACCCCCTGATTGGTCCCAGACCTAATCAGTTAAGCAGAGACAGATTAATCGCGTTGTCTATTTACACATAAGGGTTTGCTGTAGGGGTCAGTCAACTTCACAAAGTCATAGGGTTATAGGGTCATGGTCATCATCGATTGTGTCTGGGAGTCGGGGCAGTTCTATGAGCCTCGCCACGGGACGGGTGTAAGTGCGCCCCTGGACAAGCACTTCAGCTGCTCGGACCTTGCCGTCGGCACCGGTGATCACTTTGCTTACGCGGCCGGCCGGCCACATAGCTCTGGGCAGTGATTGATCAATAATCATGACGACTGTTCCTTCTGTCAAATTGTCTCTCTCCTTTACCCACTTCTGGCGGGTCTGTAGAGACGGTAGGTAGTGCAGTAGGAATGTCCTTTGTTGTGCACTCTCTATGGTAGTGCAATCATCTATGTTGGGGTCTGCGGAGATAACAGTGCTCAATCCACAGAACATAGGTTTCTTATTCTCAGCCTCCTCTTGACTTGCTTCCCTCGGGATAGGCGTGGGCCACTCTCCTTCCGGGAGCTTTAGGAATGCTGGGCCGTCACTGTAGACATTGCGACGGGTGAGGTCATCTAGGGGCATTCCCCGGGTGATGACGTCAGCTGGGTTCTGTTTTGTATCAACGTAGCGCCACTCTGTTTCTCCGGTTAACTCTTCGGTTAAGTCTTGAATCTCGGTGACTCTGACTCCCACGAAGACTTTGTACTTGCATGAGTCCGATTTGATCCAGGCGAGTACTGTCGTGGAATCTGACCACAGGATTGTTCTAGACACCGGTATGGTGAGCTCACGTTGGATGAGCGTGGCTAGGTGCGCTCCGGCTAGGGCTGCGCAGAGCTCTAGACGTGGGATAGATTGTTGCTTGCGTGGGGCTATTCTCGAGCGGGCGAGGACAAATGCTGTGTAGATCTCTCCCCCCTCTTCTTGGGCCCGCAAGTAGGCTACTGATCCGTATGCGACCTCTGAGGCGTCACTGAAGACGTGTAAGTCCATTTTACATGTCTCTGGCCTCACCGTGGGTGGGAAGTAGCTTCGGCGCATATTAACGCCGGGGAGTGAGTGGAGCTCCATCTCCCACTCTCTCCAGGTGGATGCAAGGTGTGCGGGGATGGGGTCGTCCCAGCCCTGGTCCTTGTCCCACAATGCTCGTACAATCATTTTTGCCCTGGTGGTGTACGGTAGAATACATCCTAGCGGGTCATATTGTCGGGCGAGTGTTGTGTACACACTCCGTCTGGTGGTCGGCGCCGCCGCCGGCCTTCCCTGCTCCGTAGTCAGGGGCTTGTGTCTGTAGTGAAGCGAATCTGTTTTGAATCGCCACACCAATCCCAGGGTCATCTCCTGGGCTTCTCCCGGGATTGTAGCCATCCAGGTCTCGCTGCTGGCTGCCTTGTCCTCGGAGGAGAGGCTGCGCAGTACTTGCGGATCGCTGCTGGCCCACTGCCTGAGATCAAAGCCGCCTTTGATCAATGAGGCGCGGAGTTTAATCAGGAGAGCCTCGGCTTCTTCCTGGGTTGAAAGGCTTTGTAGACAGTTGTCTACGTAGAAGCTGTTCTTTACGCTGTGTCGGACCTCTTCGTCCGCTGCTGGGTCCTCTGCTACATGTTTCTGTAGTGCAAATGTAGCACAGCAGGGGCTGCACGTCGTTTCGAAGGGGAGGACTTCCCATTGGTAGATGGCTGGGTGCTCATCTCCTGGCTTCTCTCTCCATAGGAACCGTAACAGGGGCTTGTCCTCCTCTACTAATCTCACCTGCAGGAACATTCCTTTAATGTCCCCGCTGATGGCCACCTTTTCCTGGCGGAAGCGGAGTAGAACGCCGAGTAGGGAGGGGCCGAGTGTGGGACCGGGCAGTAACTCTTTATTCAGATTTTGGGATCCGATCTGGTAGCTGCAGTTAAATACTATGCGGTCTTTACCGTTGTGATGGACCTTGTGGTGAGGCACGTACCACGATTCAGTGGTCTGGTCAGCCTCTTTAATGTCCATCTTTGTGACGTGTCCCGCTGTGATGAGCTTCTCAATCTCGGCGCGGTATACACTCTCTTGGGCGGGGTTCTTGGCTAAGCGCCGCTCCGTGTTCAGCAGGTACCGTTCTGTGGCGTCTGTCTTGGCGTGGAAAGTAGGCATTCCTTCTCGCCGCAGGAGTGGCGTGGCGTATCTCAACACGCCGTTGACCGGGACTCTCTTGGTCCCTGTCTCGAGGAGGTGAATGGCGTAAATGTCATCTTTAGAGCGAATGTCTTTCTTTCCGTTCTTAAAGGGCATTTGTTCCAAGGTCCATAGCCGCTCTACGTGTTGCAGGAGTGCGGTTTCTCCCTCTGTGACTCGGGAGTGGAGACATCTAGTGGCTGTACTTCGGTTGAGAGATTTGGCGAGCGGGCCTTGGAGAGTCCATCCCAAACGGGTCTCGACTGCTGCAGGACAGCCTCGGGGTCCGGTATGAACCCGGTCTATCGGGACAATGAGGTCTGCATGGTCGGAGCCTATCAACAGGGTCGGCATAGCATTGTCTATGAGCGGGATCGGTAACTTGCGCAGATGTGCATATTTCTCCATCAGCTTGGCGACGGGGTATGTATACCGCGACAGTCCTATTTCTTGGCTGGTGAAAGCGTCTGTAATCTGGTACCGTCGCTCAGGCTGGCCGCTTGCTGCGATAGAGAATGAGACATTCTCGCCCTTTATCGTCTTCAAATCTCGTCTTATTGTCCGAATTGTCATTTGGGTTTCGCTTCCCCGCAGCCCTAGCTGGGCCGCAGCGGAGGCGAGCAGAAGGGTCTTCTCTGACCCGTCATCGAGGACGGCGTAAGTGTCCAGGACTTTATTCTGGTAGCTTAGTGTCACACGCACTACTTTTAGGAGTACTCGGGCTCCACTGCTGCTGGCGGGATCGATGTACATGACGCTCGCTTTGCTGCTGGATGGTGCGGGTGAAGGGCGCCGTCTGTTACTGTCGTGAAGTATGTCCAGATGGGCTCCATCGCACTTGGTGCACCTTTTCTTTAAGCGGCATTCGGCTGCCATGTGTGAGCGCGCACAGCGAAAACAGCGCTTGTTGGACTTTATCCATTGACTTGCTTCCTCCGCGTTCAGCTTGGGGAAGGAGTCACATTGCGCTAGCCAGTGTTCTTTCTCACAGTAGGGGCACACTATCTTCCACTTCTCCGTTCTGGAGGGGGTACTGTGGCTCCTGCTGCTCGGTACTGACTCCGATTGGTGCATCACAGTCACCGATCTTCTTCCATCATTTAGTCGTCTGGTTCCTTCTCTGGAGCCAGGGGTGCTCCGTCCGAATGTATCTAGCCGTAGGCTGCTGACTTCTCTCGCCAGGAAGTCTGCTAGATCGAGGAGGTTCGGTTCGGGGCCATTCGGGTCTTGGTGGTCTCTCTGCCGCCTAAAACGCTCCTGTCGAGCGGGCGGCAGCTTCTCCAAGATCCTTTCTACATTTGAGTTGGCGTAAAGTTCATGCCTCCCCTTCTCTCTCTGCGCTCCCAACATCCCTACCAGGGACTGCACTCTGATGGACAGGTCGTCCAGTGCTCGATTGTCTATTGCTGGGGGTAAGCGGTCGATGTGTCGGATCTCCTGGATCACGTAATCCCATATGCGCCCATACCTCTGGTCCAATGCTACCAGCGCTGCTGTGTATGGGGTGGTGGAAGTCGCGTAGGCGAGCGCTATATTATGTGCGCGGGGTACCTTTAAGTGCTTCAGTAGGATGGCGTATTTATGGCGTTCATCCAATACATCCACCAACATGGTCTCCAGACACATGCGGAGTTCTGTATACTGGGCCCGGTTCTCTTGGGTGAAGTCGGGTACCATAGGCGTGCCAATGTATGACGCTGACTGTGGATACATCGGCGAGCGTTGGGGGAGAGGCCTCCTAGGCGAGTCTCCTCCCGCTCCTTGGTATGGGCTGGTACCGGCAGTGTACCATGGCCCGCTTGTCCAGGTGCTGTTCCTCGGTGCGGGTCGTGCGTCGTGCTCACCCGTGTATAGAGTCGGGGGTCTGTAGCGCAGCTCCGCGGGAGTATAGCCTGGGCTGTACCGGACCTCCTGGTCCGGTAGAGTACTGTGCTGTCGTCGGGCGTGGTTCTCCTCCTCTTGCTCTTCGTCTTCAGTTAGGTCATCCAGTGCTTGTAGTCTCTGGTTTAGCCTCTCCACAGGATATGCTGCTCCTTCCCGGTTGCTAGGTCTCGCTTGGACCGGTGGGGGGAGGTGGTCTGTGGGGGGTATAGACCTCGTCTGTTGGTCAAGTTCAGGGTTGTTTACTCGGCTAGGGGATGCCGCCCTGGAGGTGTGTCTAGACGAGTTCCTGGAGCCTCTGGCGGAGGGAGAGGGTGTTGTCTGTCTGATCAGCTGTTCTATTAGTTGCGCTTGCTGTCTGTCGCGCTCTGCGTCCCGTAGAGCACCAGCAGCTGCTCGCTGGCTGTCTGCTCGGTCTCGGGCCACATTCTCTTCCATCTGAATGCGTCTTATTTCTAGACGTATATGCTCTTCTTCGCTCCGCTGCTGGATCTGCAGTCGGTCGCGTTCAGCAGCGGCGTTCAGGCTGATGAGGAAGGCCTGCTGTAGGGTCCTCTCTGCCTCGCTGGGAGAAGGCGGTTGTATAGGGGAGCCTTCCTTCGGGGTACTCCTTGCGGAGCCTTGGAGCTCTATCTCCACGGTGCTCTCCCCGTCTTCTTCCGTGCCGAGTTCTCTCTCGGTAGCGTTGTATTCCTCCCGGGACTCATCGGGGACTACTTCTTCAGTACTGGCGGGGTGTGAAGTCATGTCTGGTTCCCACTGGTCCCCACCGTGAGCTTGGTCAGTTACATTAGAACCCGTAGGGGCCTCTATGGTCGGGGTAGTCTGGGCGTTGGGGTTAGACATACTTTTACTTTCTAGTTTTACCGCGTTTACTGTTAGTAGAAGACTAGGTTGTTGACTGACAGCGTGAGCCTCTAAGTACTGAGGGAGCCGTCGTTCGCGCTGCGGGCGTTGGTTAGGAGGATCGTTTCGTGGAGTGTTCATCATAGGCCATTTCAATATTAATAACACTATATTAATATTACACTAATTACCATCCGGCTCGAAGGACCAATTGTAACTGAGGGGTACAATTCCCTGACTGTATTGTTAGATATGATACTTACTACCACTACCTCTTGTACTTTAGACTCTGGCCACCCAGTACTAGGCATAAATAATTATGGTAAACACTCCCACGTAGATGAAACGATCCAACACAAATGTACCAAGTCGAAAGTCTGCGTTTAATAATAATTAATACATAGCAAAAGGTATGTAGAGCAATCACTTAATTACATTTATGATTTGAAATAGGATGCACTTTTATGGCAAATGAGTATTCGTTGGTATATCAATAGAGAACGTCCAATCTCTGGTGGCGCAGGCGGTAAATATACAACCTGGAATATTTAAGGAATAATAGCAATGATACTTTAATGATTATAGAACTGGATACACTAGGGGGGAATTCCGGTCGCTTGTAAGACAACTGGAGAAGGGGGGGGGGGTAGAGTCTGGCTGTATCCGTCTGGCCGAGGGTATCCTGGGAGAACCCACGGTTGTGCGGCTCGGTGCCTCAGCGATCCTCGATCCACAGATGAAAGCAGTTGGACTCTCTGTGGGCCGGCTTCCTCCGGTCCACGATGGAGAGACGTGAAGCGACCTCGTCGTGTAGAGCGTCTCCTCACCTGTCGTCCTCTCCGGGGGGGGGTTTCCAACACACGGCAGTGTTGGTCTTTATCCATAGAATAATCACTGTATACAAAGCATAATCCGTGCCTGGGAAGGCGGGCTGTCGTCGGTAGAATAATCCGGTATGCAGGTCCACTCGCTCGTCGGCTTTGGGGCTCCTCGGGTGCAGCCTCACATGGGGTCGGCCACCCTGGATAAGCAGCCAGTTCTACCCGAAACGATGGGGGTACTGACTACGAAAGTATTCTCACCGCACGAAGCACTACATATGAATAGACTATTATTAGCTTAATAGACTACGTCCAACTCGACGATATAGTGCCAAATATGACTATTCAAATATTAATATACACAATGTCTCAATACCGATGGTAGGCCGAACTTGGCCTTACTCCCACACGTGGCGTCGCGGGGAGGCTTTACGTCTGTCACTCTATTGGAGGGTAAGAAACTGGACTAAAAAGGAAGTCCTACTTTAGTAGCGCAGTATATATACGCACTATGAACAAATAGTACCATTAGTGGTGCGGTCGCCAGATTCCTACGCGGAACTAGGACTTGTTCGTACATGTTGAGCGGTACGTTTGAACTGGGTCTGGGGGGTATGGCAGCCTGGCACCAAGGTCTCGACCAATAGTAGAATGGAGACTATTATGGGATGTTCAGTAGGCTAGAATGGATATTCAATGCATATTGTACAAGGAATATACAAGGGATATCAGGGAATATTAGAGAATATACAAATACAATTAAATATATATATATAATAAATATATATATTCGGTTTAATCTGGCCCTTCACAACATGGAGTGTGAGGGGCTGTAACACTAAAGATGGCGGCAACGACAAGGAATTGCTGCAAAATAAACATACATCTGTTGTTTAAAAAAAATATATAATAATAAATACATTTTAATTTTAATACTAATTATCGATATCGAGTGATATGATATTGTTATCGATATCGTTATCACCATATAATTTTTGACCATATCGCCCAGCCCTAGTGCGTGTGTGTGCATGTGAATGAGTGGGTGAGAGAGAGATAATCTGTTTGTGTCTGCATGCACCTGTGGCAGGTTGTATTTATGTCTGTTTGTGTTTCTCTGTAATTTTTTGTATAGCTAAAATCAGTTGAGTTAGCATTCCATATTTCTCTCCTCCCTTCCAGGTTGTTTGAGACTCTGCAGTCTCTGTTCTGGTCTATCTTCGGTCTGATCAGTCTCTATGTAACCAACGTAGACGCAGACCACCAGTTCACAGAGTTTGTAGGAGCCACTATGTTCGGAACCTACAACATCATCTCACTTGTGGTGCTCCTCAACATGCTCATAGCCATGATGAACAACTCCTACCAGCACATTGCCGTAAGCATTGTTTAACATTAAGTACACATTCAGTTCAGCTCAGTTCAGTTTTTTTATTTTTTTGTATCTACTTTTTCTCCCCATTTTCTATTTTTCTCCCATCCCAATTTCGTATTATCCAATTCTCCCCTCCCCTGTCTTGAACATTGCTAGACTATGCCTCCCACTGGTCGGCTGTAGTGAGGACAGAAGCCTTGCATCACGTGTCCCCTCCGGTACACGAGGAGGCAGCCTGTCGCATCTTTTCACCGCAGCAGCTCGAACTCTCAGTGGCGAGGAGTAACGCGTGGGAGGCTCAGGCTGCCCCCGCTACTTCCTGCTTCCGCCGCACCGGCGTCACCAAACCGACCTGTAGGAGTCGCTGTCCACAACGTCCAATCCCCACCAACCGGCTTTCCCACCCTCTAACACTTGCCAATTGTGTTAGTATGAATGACCGGCCAGCCGGTAGCAACGCAGAGAGCTGGGCTCAAACCCAGCGTCTCCTGCGTTAGTGGCGAGCGTCTTGCCCACTGCGCCAATCAGCCGGCCCAGTTCAGTTATTTTTTTTTCCGGGTTTTGGACACATAACAATGGTCATTCCATAAATCGCCAAAATGTTTTACCAGTTGCTATTGCAGCATTGTCCAATTGTCCGAAAAGGGCTAGGGAGAAGCACTATAGGCTTGTCGGGCCCTACCCCTGAAGACTTACATTCCATTTGTATTAATTTTGTTCATTTATTTACATAGTACATACTATAGTACACATTACAGTACATACATATAGTACACATTACAGTATAGTATACCTGCAGTATATAATAGTATATAGCATATAATAGTGTATACAACACATATATAATGTGATATGAGATATATAGTACATTATATAATATACAATATAATATAGTACCATAATATAATAGTATATATTGTAAATATAGTTTAATATAATATACAAATTAATTATAATATGATTATATAATGTAATATAACATGAATGTATAATACAATATCATATGTTGTTTTTTATTAATTAAGTGCAATTAAAGCTCTTCAGTACCTGTTGTGAAGGATCAGATTAAACCGAATATATATATTTATTTATATATATATATTTAATTGTATTTGTATATCGTTTGATATCCCCTGTATATTCCTTGTACAATATGCACTGAATATCCCTTTAGTCTACTAAACAGCCCATAATAGTTTCATTCTACCATTGGACGAGAACCTGGCGCCAGGTTGCCATACCCCTAGGTCCAAGTTCAATCGTGCCGCCCAACATGTCGTGGCAAGCCCCGGTTCCGCGCAGGAATATGTCGGGCGAAATACGAATGGTACTATTTGTTCATAGCGCATATATATATGGCGCAAGTAAAGTAGAACTTTCTTTTAGTCCAGTTCTTTACCCTCCAACAGAGTGACAGACGCAAAGCCTCCCCACGACGCACGTGTGGTGTAGTAAGGCCTACTTGGCCCCAGAATAGGCATTGAGATATCGTGTAGATTAATAGTTGAATAGTCATAGTTTGGCACTATACCGTCGAGTTGGACGTATTCTATTAAGCTAATAATAGTCTATTTATGTATGGTGCATCGTTCGGTTAGAGTTCTAAAGTTATCAGTACCCCCATCGTTCCTGACGTTATCTGGACGCTTAACCAGGCTGGGCAGACCCCTAGTGGTGCTTGCATCCGAGGAGCTCCGGGCCAGGGCGACCGGACCTGTATATTGGATTACTCTACCCGGACGACGGCGAGCCTTCCACGGCTTGGATTATGCTTTGGGTGCTTTGATTATTCCATGGATAAAGGCCAACACTGCGGAGTGTTGGAACTACCCCCCGGAGAGGACTCCAGGTGAGACGGCGCTCTACACCAGTGAGGTCGCCTCACGTCTCTCCGTTGTGGACCGGCAGCTACCGTCCACAGAGGGTCCAGCTGTGTTCGTCTGCGGACCGAGGTTCTGTGGGCACCGTGTTCAAGACTTTGAATTCTCCCAAGACACCGTCGGCCAGATGGGATACCGCCAGCGGCTTCTCTAACCCCCCCCTCCTACTGTCTTACAACCAGCGGGACCCCCCCCCCCCCCTTAGTGTATCCAGCTATAATCATTTAAGTACCATCGCTATCGTTTCCTAAATATTCCAGGTTGTATACTTACTCCCTGCGTAACCAGAGATTGGACATTCAATGTTGATTTACCTACGAATACTCATTTGCCATAAAAGTGCATATTTCATATTTCAAATCATAAATGTAATTAAGTGAACGTTGTATATACCTTTTGCTATATTAAACCTTCGATTTGGTACATTTGTGTGGATTCGTTTCATCAGGTGGGAAAGTGTTCATCATACTTATATCATGTACTGGATGGCCAGAAGTTAAAGTACAAGAGGTAGTGGTATTAAATATCATATCTAACAATACAGTTAGGGAATTGTACCCCTCAGTTACAGTACCTATCGAAAATAGATTTTTTTTGTCAAGATTTGAATTGATTTATGTTTTCACAATATTTTGAAGTTGTTTAGAATTTTAAATACCATTGGAGAACTTGAATCTGCACACCTTAATCTTCTTGGCAGGTGCAATAGAAAGCAAACTATTCAGACTTCAATAATAAAGAAATTATATGCACAGTAGTGTATAGGTTGAAGACCTGTATTAAAACACTCCTTATTTCAGGACCATGCGGACATTGAATGGAAGTTTGCCAGGACTAAGCTGTGGATGAGTTATTTCGAGGAGGGGGGCACTCTGCCATCTCCCTTCAACATCGTCCCCAGTCCCAAGTCGGCCTGGTACCTTATCCTCTGGATCAAGAGACAGGTGTGCAAGAGGACACGTTCCAAGCAGCGCGGTACCTTCGGAACACTGGGGGTAAGAATGGAGTACTGTCAAATGAATGCAGGTAGCACTGATGATGAGGATGATGATGATGATGATGATGATGATGATGATGATGATGATGATGATGATGATGATGATGATGATCTTTAGCCTGAAGGGATAGCAGATTTTAGGGATAGCAGATTTTTTTGGTGGTGGTGATGGTAATGGTAATAGTGGTGATGCTGGTGGTAGTGGTAATAATGGTTTTGGTGGTGATAGTGGTGATGGTGGTGGTAGTATAATCAAATCAAATCAAATGTATCTGTAAGGCCCAACAACACACATTAATGTCCCCATGGGCCGGACACGTCTTCTTTAAACAATTCAAGAAGAAACATCACAATAAATCAAGAACAAAACAAAAACACCATGAAATCCAAAATAAAATGTAAAATAAATAAATGAATGCAACACTCTCAGACATACCCCAACGTGAAGGTAAGGAAAAAACCTAGCAATAGGGAAAAAGCACCACAGGCAATGTGAGGGGAGAAACCTTAGATGGGCCGTTCAAGGGGTGATCTCCCTTCTTAGATGTCGGTGATAGTAGTGTTGCTATAAAACAGGCGAAACAGTTGGTAAGCATGTACATATACGTGTAATGAAACACAAATAAGTACATGCAATAGCAACTGGGGTACATAAGAACATTTTGAAAGATTGAAAATAGAGCTGATGACGGATCCATTTTAGGTATGGGGGCGGTGTAGAGAGGATCGCATCCTCCCGGCCATCACCAAGGGACGTCCACCACTCCGGTCATCACCACGAGACATCCACTCACAGGGAGACAGGGAATGGCCTGTTATGTCCCATTGTTAATGTTCACAGCTTCACAGACGTTTGTAGAACATACTCGACATCATCACAGTTTTCATGATACAATATTTTCATATATTTGTGATGATTATTTCGGTCTCACACTAGGAATGGGCTTCACACTGTGATACTAACAGCAACAACACAGTTCAATACAAATAGGCCATATCATACTGTGTGAAGTATGACAAGTATATTTAATCATGTCTCTCTCATTCTCCCCACTATCTCCTACTGTACTCTCATCATCTTCACCCCCAATCTCTCCCCTGTCTTTGCCTTCTCTTATTTCTCAAGAGGCGAGCTGCAGAGAACCTGAGGATAAACCACCAGTATCAGGTAACAGCAGCCCTATTTGCCAATAGGGCTGCATTATCTTTTTATGCAATAATCTAACAATCAGGGATTTTGTGGTCAATTAATCTAACAACACATGTATTCAAGATTCAAGATTCGGGCGGCCGGGTAGCGCAGCGGACTAAGCGTCTGTCTACCACCACAGAGCCAGTGGGATCGAATCCGGCTGTGGTGCCTCCGGCTTGGCCGACCGTCCATACTAACACAATTGGCAGTGTTAGCGGGTGGGAAACCCGGCGAGGGTGGGTCCAGGTCGTTGTAAACAGCGACTCCTACAGTTCGGTCGGGGCGCCTGCACAGCAAGGGAAGGATCTAGGAGAGGTAGTGTGACCTTCCACACGTTACACTCTCCCAGTGAGAGTCCACGCTGCCAGTTGAAAAGAAGCGGTGGGCTGGCTACACATGTGTCAGAGGAAGCATGTGATAGTCTCCTCCCTCCCAGACCGACGGTAGGGGGTAGAATGCGCAACGACCAGGAAGGGGATTGGGAATTGGCATAACGACTAACATTGGGATGGGGAAAAAAACGGAAAAAAAAGGGGAAAAGGATAATTTTTTTTTTTTTTTAAAGATTCAAGATTCAAGAGTTTATTCATCACATACAAAACGTCCGCTACGATTGTGCAATAAAACAATAGTAATAGTAGTAGGGCCTCAGAACGATGACAGATTACAAAGGCACCTCCCTCAAGCTGAACAGTGACATCTCCTTAGCAAATGATCTCAATACCTTCTATGCGAGGTTTGAGGCTGTAAATAACAACACCATCCTACAAACCACTGCAATAGAGGGGGGGGGCACTGCTGATGGAGACTCAGTGTTCAGGATAACAGAACATGAGGTGAGGAGGACCTTTAAGAAAGTGAATATCAGGAAGGCAGCAGGACCGGACGGCATCCCCGGCCGCGTCCTAAAAGTCTGTGCCGACCAACTGGCCACGGTATTCACTGACATATTTAACCTGTCCGTAGAACAGGCTGTCATGCCCACCTGTCTGAAGAAGTCCACCATTATCCCTGTACCCAAAAAATCTACGCCCGCTTGCCTCAACGACTACCGCCCTGTAGCTCTCACCTCCATAGCCATGAAGTGCTTTGAGAAGCTAGTGAAGGGCTACATCTGTTCCTCCCTCCCCATCAACCTGGACCCCCTGCAATTTGCATATCGCCCCAACAGGTCCACGGAGGACGCCATAGCCCATGTGCTGCACACAGCAGCATCACACCTGGACAAGAGGCAGGGGAACTATGTGAGAATGCTGTTCATCGACTACAGCTCAGCATTCAATACCATAGTCCCCTCCGAACTCATAGCCAAGCTCAGGGACCTGGGCTTGAACTATGACCTCTGCCAGTGGGTCTTGGACTTCCTGACGGGTAGACCCCAGGTGGTGAGAGCAGGCAACTGCACCTCCTCATCCATGACGCTCAACATAGGGGCCCCCCAGGGCTGTGTTCTGAGTCCCCTCCTCTACTCCCTGTACACACATGACTGTGTGGCACAGCGGAACAACAACACAATCATCAAATTTGCTGATGACACAGTAGTGGTGGGCCTGATCTCTGCCAACAACGAGAGGGCCTACCTGGAAGAGGTAGAGAATCTGTCGCAGTGGTGTCAGGAGAACTGCCTCTCCCTGAACGTCAGGAAAACAAAAGAGATGATTGTGGACTTCAGGAGGTCGGGGGTCAGGGACTACAGCCCCCTCAGCATCGACGGGGCACCGGTTGAAAGAGTGAACAGTTTCAAGTACCTCGGAGTCCACATATCCGAGGACTTGACATGGACCACACACATTGACAGTGTTGTGAAGAAGGCACGGCAACGCCTCTACTTCCTCAGGCGCCTAAGGAAGTTCCAAGTCAGTCAGATGATCCTTAAGAACTTCTACTCATGCACAATAGAGAGCATCCTGACTGGCAATATCACCTCCTGGTTTGGGAATAGCACCGCACAAGACCGTAGCAGACTACAGAGAGTGGCCCGTTCAGCCGAACGCACAATTGGAGGGGGGCTTCCCACTCTCCACGACATTTACAACAAGCGGTGCAGGGGTAAGGCTAAGAGAATTATCAAAGACTCCAGCCACCCAAACAACTGCCTCTTTGAACTGCTTCGGTCAGGCAAGCGATACCGGAGTCTCATGGCAAGCACAGAGAGACTCAGAAGAAGCTTCTATCCTCAGGCCATCAGAATGCTAAATGACAATAACACTATGTAACAACCATCAAATGCACTCACAGCACACACATCCACACGCACACACTCACTTTAAAACAAACAACTCACTGCAGCACCCACTGTACCCACTTTAGAACACCTAAACACACTTTATATTTATTGGTAAAGAATTTGCACTACAACCCATACCTCATTACACCTTACTGTAAATTGTACCTAAATTGTACCTCATCCCATTTCTGCTTTGTACTGTATAGTATATTGTATTGTAACTCAGTTACTTCTACTCTGCATTGCACATTGTATATAATATACTGAACACTTTTGTCTATGTACTTGACTTCTAGTTTATACTTGCTATACTTATTTTATACTTATCTATTTTTGTCTAGCACAGTCTCTGGAGCGTAACAGAAAGAAGCATTTTGTATAAACGTATTCTGTACTTCTGTATGACAACTAATAAAGAAACTTGAACTTGAAGTAATAATAATAAGATAACTAGAATATACATGATAAATAGACATGTTAATAAATCACGGCATCACGGGAGGGAAGAAGCTGAGCCTTAATCTCTCTGTATGTATTGAGTATTCTATAGATTTTCTTTTATTACTCGATTACCATATTTGTCAGATGCCTGATCAGAAAAATACTGGACCTCAAATTCCAAAAGGTTTGCTGTGTGACGCAGATTAATTTAGTCAATGCATGTCATAGCAACCCTCTGCCTGATCTGGAGAATCACTATTTACTTACTGTATAACCTAAAATGGTTGTTGTGACATGGATTTATAAGTAATACAGTGTAGGAATGCAGGTAATAATAGTGAAAACGGAGTCGTGTTCCGATGCAAAAATACTATTTTAATACGCACTCTACTGTCGCACAACAACACTGCCATTCATCTTTCATTCGTCTCACTTTAACTACGTCATCCCCCGCTAAGGATCACGGGAGATGTAGTAAACACCACCTAAGGCTAGGATGCCGTGAATTATGTCCCAGTAGCCACTACACACGTCCCCCCAGAATTCACAAGAACTGGCCCCAAAAAACGTCCAGGGGCTCTGACGACCCGCCCAAAACGACTCCGGTACCCCTGGGCAGGCACAGGAAACCGAGGCAGTGGTAAAGCAGTAGGCTGGCCCTGAACAGGCCTCGGACGGCAGGTCCGGGGGTCCGCCGTAGCTAGAGTAGGCGTCGGGACTGCCCTACCAGGGGGCCGACCGCGGCGGGGCGGTTGGGCCAACTCAATGGGGCGGTCCAAATCCAGGTGAGCAGGTTTCAGGCGATCCACCGAGATCCGTTCTTCCCTCCCCCCCATGTCAACGACGAAGGTCTTATCGCCTGCCTTCACAACCCGGTAAGGACCATCGTAGGGTGGCTGTAGGGGGCCTCGATGGGCGTCGCAGCGGATAAACACGTACCCCGCTGCTTGCAGATCAGGCGGGACACGCACCCTTGGAACGCCGTGGCACGAGGTGGGGATGGGCAAGAAAGCCTTGGCCTTGTCCAGCAGAGCATCCCGCTGTTCCAGTGCTGATCAGGAGGCCGTAACACAGGGAAGAAAATCCCCTGGGACACGGAGGGGTTGGCCGTATACCAGCTCAGCTGAAGATGAAAGAAGGTCCTCCTTAGGTACAGTACGGAGCCCCAGCATCACCCAAGGAAGTCTGTCGACCCAGGTGTCGCCTCGGAGATCGGCCTTGAGAGCAGCTTTCATCGACCGGTGAAAACGTTCACACAGGCCATTGGCCTGTGGATGGTAAGCCGTAGTGCGGTGGAGGGAGACACCCAACTGCTGGGTAATGGAAGTCCATAACTCGGAAGTGAATTGGGCCCCTCGGTCAGAGGACAGATCAGAGGGAACACCGAACCGGGCGACCCAGGTACAGATGAACGCGCGAGCCACGTCAGCTGTAGTAGTCGCAGTGAGTGGGACAGCCTCCGGCCAACGGGTGGTCCTGTCCACCATCGTCAGAAGGTGAGTGTACCCCCTGGAGGGAGGAAAGGGTCCCACCAGATCCACGTTGATGTGGTCAAAACGCCTCTCAGGCACATCAAACCGCTCCAACGGGGCTTTAACATGTCGATGGACCTTCGCGCGTTGGCATGCCATGCAGGTCTTGACCCAACCTCCAATGTCAACCTTCATCCTGGGCCAGACGAATTTTGCTGCCATTAGGCGCTGTGATGGTTTCCTGCCCGGGTTGCGAGAGGCCATGGATAGCGTCGAAAACTTGTCGTCTCCATGCCCGTGGAACAACTGGCCTTGGCTGCGCCATAGATATATCACATAGCAGCGTCGTGCCATCATCAACGAAGGGGACGTCCGCCAACTGGAGACCAGTAACCGCCGTCCTGCATGCCTGGATGTCTGGGTCTGAAACCTGATCCGCAGCCATACGGGCGTAATCAATTCCCAGGTGGACAGCACCAATGGCGGCCCGCGAGAGGCAGTCAGCCACGGGGTTGTCCTTCCCCGCCACATGCTGGATGTCAGTGGTGAACTCAGAGATGAAAGCCAGATGGCGCTGTTGCCTGGCAGACCACGGTTCAGACACCTTCGCCATAGCAAAAATTAATGGTTTGTGGTCTACAAAAACAGTGAAAGGGCGAGCCTCCAGCAGGAAACGGAAATGTCTGACCGCCAAGTACAGGGCAAGGAGCTCACGGTCAAAGGTGCTGTACTTCTGTTCGCTGGAACGGAGTTGTCGGCTAAAGAACGCCAGGGGTTGCCAAATGCCCTCGACCAACTGTTCATATACGCCTCCAACGGCATAATCCGAGGCATCAGTTGTCAATGCCACGGGAGCCTCAGGCACGGGGTGCGTCAGCATGGTTGCACTCGCAAGGGCCTCCTTGGTATCCGAGAACGCCTTTGACATGTCGTCGGACCAGGCGATGGCATGCTTGGGAGTCTTGCCCTTGAGAGCCCCATACAGGGGGTGCATTAGGTGGGCAGCCTGAGGGATGAACCGATGATAGAAATTCACCATCCCCAGGAACTCCTGCAAGGCCCTAACCGTGGTAGGGCGTGGGAGCCGCAGCACCGCTTCCACCTTTACTGGTAAAGGGACCGCTCCAGCAGCAGTGATGTGGTGGCCAAGGAAGTCCATGGCAGGCAGACCAAACTGACACTTTGCTGGGTTGATGATTAATCCATGCTCTCTGAGGCGACTGAAGAGGAGTCGGAGGTGTGTTAGGTGTTCCGCCTTGGACGTGCTGGCTACCAGGATATCGTCTAGGTAGACGAACACGAAAGACAGGTTGCGCAGCATGGCGTCCATTAACCTCTGAAAGGTCTGAGCCGCATTTTTGAGGCCAAAAGGCATCCTCAAAAATTCAAAGAGCCCGAATGGGGTTATAACTGCCGTCTTGGGGATGTCCTGAGGGCTAACCGGCACCTGGTGGTATCCTCTCACCAGATCCACCTTTGAAAAAACAGACGCTTCAGCCAGGTGGGCTGAAAAATCTTGTATGTGTGGAACCGGGTAACGATCAGGTGTAGTGGCGTCATTAAGGCGCCGGTAGTCGCCACACGGACGCCAGCCGCCGTTGGCCTTTGGAACGAGATGGAGCGGCGAGGCCCAAGGACTGTCGGACCGACGAACGATGCCCAGTGCCTCCATGGAGGCAAACTCATTCCTAGCGATGGTGAGCTTGTGTGGGTCGAGACGACGAGCCCTAGCATGTACTGGCGGGCCCTCCGTGGAGATGTAATGCACGACTCCATGCTTAGTGGCCGCGGACGAGAAGGTGGGTATTGTGATGTCCGAGAACTCCAACAGGAGGCGGGAGAAATCATCAGTGGGCGCGACGGAGCTGGACAGTGTCATTGTGGCCGTGTCACTGCGCTCACATGCTAAGGAGCCAAAAGTCTCAGCATTGACGAGCCGGCGATTCCCCACGTCTACCAAGAGACTGTTGGCGCAGAGAAAGTCAGCGCCTAGGAGGGGAGTAGACACCTTGGCCAACACAAAATCCCAGCTGAAACGCTGGTCAGCAAAACACAATGCCACGGTGCGTTTGCCAAATGTAGGGATCGCACTGCCATTGGCAGCTTCAAGGGCAGGGCCCCGTCTCGCTGAGTGAAAATCCTGAGTGGACGCCGGCAACACGCTCACCTGGGCACCCGTGTCACATAAAAAACGGCGGCCGGAGAGTGAGTCGGTGACGTACAGCAAGCCTACAGGATGGCCAACACTCACGGCTGCTAATGAGTGGCAGCCAGTGCGTTTCCCGACCCCCCGTAGTTACAAGGTGGCAAACACTTTTTAGCTTTGTTCCCAAACTTTGTGTGGTAAAAACACAACCCCGACGGCCTCACCCGGCGGGGCATAGCCGCGGCAGAGATAGAGAGTGGCTGGAACCCCTGCTCATCAACGGTGTAGGCTGATGCTGCCACACACCTCTTCCCAGCTGAGAAAAATACATCTGCTTCCCTAGCTAGCTGGCGAAAGTCAGTTTTGATGGAATTAGCCATAGGTAAACGCACATAGTCTGGTAGCTGTTGCAAGAAAAGCTCCTTAAATAGAAAACATGGCCCATGGTCCCCCAGCAGAGCTAACATGTGATCCATCAATTCAGAGGGCTTTGAGTCACCCAATCCAGGTAGAGAGAGAAGCTGGCGAGCACGGTCAGATTCAGACAGACCGAAAGCCTCCTTCAGGTGTGTTTTTATAGCCACATATTTGTCGTGTGTAGGTGGGTTTTCCAGCAAACTCACCACTCTCGCCGCAGTTGAGTTCATCAGGGCTGCTACCACATAGTAGTACTTTGTGGCGTCCGCGGTAATGTCCCTGAGAGCGAATTGGGCTTCAGCCTGTGCAAACCAAGCGTTGGCGCTCCGCTCCCAAAACTCCGGCAGCTTGAGTGAAACGGCGTTCAAAGTGCTGCGATCCGCGTTCTGTTGTTCATCAGGCATGTTCAATGTAATCTCCGAAATACGTCCAAGAGAAACGTCAGGGTCACCAATGTAGGAATGCAGGTAATAATAGTGAAAACAGAGTCGTGTTCCGATGCAAAAATACTATTTTAATACGCACTCTACTGTCGCACAACAACACTGCCATTCATCTTTCATTCGTCTCACTTTAACTACGTCATCCCCCGCTAAGGATCACAGGAGATGTAGTAAACACCACCTAAGGCTAGGATGCCGTGAATTATGTCCCAGTAGCCACTACAACAGTATCAATTTAAGATCATCACTCGCACATCTATTTTTGCATCATTGGGTCAAAGAAAAAAAATTAAAGCATTTACAGACAACAGCTACCTACAAGGAGAATTGTCAACAAAATATATGGTTGTGATTCCTTGGTATAATTAAAGTAAATAAATGAGACCATTGTGGAAACAATGTCCCATAACTATGTTGCTTCTTGTTTAGCCATTGTTTCTGGTCAACTTGAGTGGGAATTGATTGTTTTGATGAAAGTTATGTTTGGAAAGGCTTATTTTACACACAGTAGCAATACAGAATAGAGGATAGTGATGATGGACTCTCCGTCTCGTCAGTTGCCTTTCATTCTCATTAGTCTTTATGTTTCTGCACTAATCCTGCCAAGGTACAGTATATGGACATTGCATTTACAATGATATATAGATTATTTACATTCACTTTTAAAAGCTCATGAATCATCCGTTTTCACTCAGGACGTGGTATTATTCGGTTGCATCATCACTTCATATTGTAAGTGAATTATTGCAAATTCAGCAAACCTACTCTGAAATCAAAGCCGTGGAAATAATTGGTTTTGCACAAGATAAGTGAAAGCTGCAATAGAAAAAGATACAGAGGTGAGTGATACGGTGTGTGTTGCGTGCGTGTGAATGTGTGTTCCACTTCTGCGTCCAGGACCAGTTTAATTGCTAATTTTATAAGCTTGTGTGGGTGAATAATTAATTGAAACCCAATATGTACAGTATGCTTAGTTTGCAAATACGTTAGGGATGCACCGATATGAAAAAGTGCGGCCGATATCGATACCGATTGTTCAACTAACACAATCGGCCGATACAAAAAATATATATATATTTTATTTTTATTATTTTTTTACTACTGTATATTTGTATGTCTCTAAATGTTTTGATGAATTGAAAATGGAGGACCCTTATGTAAAAAATCCGAAAGTCTTTTTCTGATCTTCATCCTCCAGTCTTAGCACTGTTGTTGTATTGAGCTGTACTGTATTGTACCCATTCTGCAATCTGTTAATAAAGTTTTCAATCAATCAATCAGACAAATGTATAGAATAATAATAATAATAATAATAATAATAATAATAATAATAATAATAATAATAATAATAATAATAATAATAATAATAATAATAATAATAATAATAATAATAATAATAATAATAATAATAATAATAATAATAATAATAATAATAGATTCAATTTGTACCGCACTTTATATTTGTGAGAATCTCAAAGTGCTACAGGAGATAAAGATAAAAAGTTAAATGAATAAAACAATTAAAATGAATAAAACAACCAATGAAATGGAAGAACATAAAAGTAAAATAAAATAAAATAATAATAAAATAAAAGTAAAAGAAAAATTTAGGCAAAAGCCTTGTTAAAAAGAAATGTTTTTAGGCCCCTTTTAAAAGCCTTGACGGATTGTGGTGCTCTCAGGTGGATGGGGAGAGCATTCCATAGTCTGGGCGCGGCAGAGCAGAAGGCTCGATCGCCCATGGTGTGCAGCTTAGTCCTGGGGGCTTTGAGGAGGTAGGCTGTGCCGGAGCGGAGGGAGCGTGAGGAGGACTGGGGGGTGAGGAGTTCCTTGAGGTAGGCAGGGGCACCACCGTGTACGCAATGGTGAGTGAGGAGGGAGACCTTGTACTCAATCCTGTGTTCCACGGGGAGCCAGTGACGTGATCTGAGCGTGGGGGTGATGTGATCATATTTGCGCACCCTCATCAGGATCCTAGCAGCGACATTCTGGATGGTTTGCAGTTTTTTAATGCTTTTACTAGGGATCCCGATGAGGAGTGCATTGCAATAGTCCAGCCTGGAGGAAACAAAGGCGTGGACGAGTTTCTCGGAATCTGCCAGGGTGAGTGAGGAACAGAGTTTAGTGATGTTTCTGAGGTGAAAGAAAGAGATCTTGCAGAGGTGTTTGATGTGTGTTTCGTATGTGAGGTGGGGGTCCATTTTCACGCCCAAGTTGGTGACAAGGGTGGAGAGGGGAATGTCCTGACCGGAGAAGGAGATGGTGGTGATGGTGGATGACCGGACCTGGTGTGGGGTACCGATCAGCATGGCTTGTGTTTTGGAGCTGTTGACCTGGAGAAACCTGTGGTTCATCCACGCCTTAGTGTCCTCCAGGCAAGCGGTCAGTGTGGGGTGTGATGAAGGTGATGATGGTGTAATCCGGATATACAGCTGGGTGTCGTCAGCGTAACAATGGAACGACACACCGTGCCGCCTGATGATGCGGCCGAGGGGGAGCATGTATAGGGTGAACAGCAGGGGGCCGAGGACGGATCCCTGGGGGACACCGCAGGTGATGGGGTGGTTGGAGGATGTTGCGCCTCCAAGGGAGACACACTCAGTCCGACCAGCCAAGAGGGACTGGAACAAGCCACGGGCTAGGTCGCGGAGTCCGACGTTGGAATGGAGACAGTCCAGTAGGATGGAATGATCCACTGTGTCGAAGGCTGCCGATAGGTCGAGAAGGACCAGAATGAATGGGGTTCCAGCATCCGCCGCCATCAGAAGGTCGTTGGTTACCCTGACCAGGGCTGTCTCTGTACTGTGCGCAGAGCGGAACCCAGACTGGAACTTCTCGAAGATATTGTTGTCTCTGAGGTGTGCTTGGAGCTGCTCCGCAACTACCTTCGCAGCACCTTGTAGAGGAACGGGAGGTTGGAGATGGGCCGGTAGTTGACGAGGGCCTCTGGATCCAGGGTGGGTTTCTCCAGGAGGGGGGTAATGATGGCAGTTTTTAGGGCATGCGGAACGTGGCCAGCCTGCAAGCAGAGGTTGATGGTGCTGGTCATTAGGGGACCAATAGTGCGGATGTTGGCTTTCACCAGGGCTGTGGGGAGGGGATCCAGAGCACACGTGGATGACTTCATCCTCCCGATGATGGCCTCAACCTCACGCTTTGGCTGTGAAAAATGACATGAAGTCATTACACCGCTTCTCAGTGGTCTCTCTGTGTGCCTGGGTTTGGGGTTTGAGGAGGTGGTGTATGGTGGAAAAAAGCTGTTTAGAATTGCCGGGGCTATTGTTGATGATGTTGGAGTAGAATCGTGACCGAGCGTCCTTCAGGGCTTTGGAGTAGGCCTTTTGGTGCTCTCTGTAGACCTCTCTGTGCACGGTGAGTCCCGACGCAGTGAGGCGTCGCTCAAGGACACGGCCAGCCACCTTCATCTCCCTCAGCTCGATGGTGTACCAGGGTGTACCAGTAGAAAAGCTTTTATTATAACCATATAACAAAAAAATATATTATTGTTTATGAAAATGTTTTAGCCCTATGCTTGACTATTATTTTAGGCATGGCAACAAATAAAATAATAATAATAAAATGAATAAATAAAATATTAAATAAATAAATAGGCTACACGTCTCTCTTTTTGTGCTCACCGATATGAACATAGGCCTCTTTACTTTCTTAAAAAAGGAAACATCAAGAAATATGTTTATGGTATTCCATCATGCCATGTGTGTTTTTTATATATTTTATAATGCTCATGATTATTGCTGAAGTCTGAGTCATACAATACCCACTGGCTTTCATAACCTAACTTGACTAAAAAGACTAAAACGTTTATGAGTTTTAAGAGTTTAAGAGACAGCACTCATTGTATCTCTCTCAAACAAAGCTCCATGTTCTCCAGTAATATCTCCATAATCTGAGTTTGCAATGCATGTGTCGTGTCAGGTACAACAGAACAATTTTGATTGACAGTCGATTCGGCCAATTACGTCACACCGCTTGCACCCACCACCTGCTGTTCTTAACACCAATCGGCAAGCGCTTATTCATTTTTTACTTCTGGGAAGTCCGCCATTGATCTGCACGAGAGAACCACAACAAACTTACTGTAGCTAATAACGTTAGTTCCCCGCCGGCCACGAGTAGGCTACCAGCGCTCCGCAGGAGTACTAAACGAGGCATAATGATTTTACTGCAACGAATGTTATAATAAAAGCTTTTCTATACATTTGTCTGATAGATTTACCAACAAAAAAAGGTGTTTAACCTGCTCATACCTTATTAAAAGCGAAAGTATAGACGCAGCACGGATAACTTGTGCTTCCATTCAAACAGACGGCAACAGTGCAACACACGTGACGTCAAGTCTCGCTCGCGTGAGACTTCCTCTCTAGATACTCTACCTGGCCAGGGTACTCCTGGGTCCTAGTGCCCCCCGATGTTACACTATATGTCATGCATGTCATGTATTTTATATGTTAATAAAATTGCATTTATCTTTAGTCCTAATTCTGTCACTGTTTGATGTCACAAAGAAGGGTGTATCCGAAAGCTGCCTACAACATTTGTAACATGTGATGAAAAAGTAAACAAATAATTAACTGTATTAGACACTTGTTAATGATGAATAGGCTTCACTTTAGATTGGCCCCCACGATAGCATCTGCAAATGATTTATAGATGTTTTATGAATGTCTTAACAAGTCATTTGTTGAACATGAAAAATAAATGGAGATACTCTATAGTCGTTTTTTCACATCTATTTTTCAAAGCATCTACAAATGTGTTACTACACATTAAACAACATTATTTAATGATGAACAAATCAAGTACAAACAATGTTGATAATGAGTTATAAATAATGTAGAACTAATCTGTAAATGTTATACAAATATAGTTATAAATGATTTCATAATCATTTATGAATGTATATAAATGGTTTGTTCATGATTAGTTCATTATCCACTAATGCGTTATAAATACTTTGTAAATGGTATACAAATATAGTTATAAATGATTTAATAATAATTTATGAATGTATATAAATGGTTTGTTCATGATTCGTTCATTATCTACAAATACCTTATAAATGTATTATAACAGGGTGTTATTATAAAGTGCTACCAAACTTTTTTCAAAGTTTGAACGTGTGGACCAGATTGACGCAACACAAATTGACGGATATTTATCGGCCACTGCCATCTGCAAATTTGAGCTTATCGGCCGACAGGCCGATGGCAGTCAACAAGGCACTTATTGGCCGATACCGATACCCGACCGATATATCGGTGCACCCCTAAAATACATCATTATTTTAATTAATTTCACATGCCTACTCTGAAATCAAAGCTGTGGAAATAGTTTTGCGAGAGACCAGTGAAAGCTGAGGTGAGGGATGCTTTACGTGCGTGTGTATTATTTGTCCTCCAATATGTAATTGAAATCTGTAAAAAATGTATCTCTGATAATACAGTATCCATAAATGATGCCTCCTTACCCACCTTTTAAACATATAGCCTTCCTTGTATTCATTAAGACACCAGAGAATGAACAGAAGTGCAATATTGAGCTGGCATACACAAACTGAATAGATAAACAAAATTACCTCAAAATGAGGATAAGCTATTATAATGACCTCAGGAAAATGCACTTTTTCTGTGTGTGTCCGGGTCATGAAATCATCTGTATTTTTCATCTCTGCCCTCTTTTTAATTGAGTTTGACATCAGATGATCATGGGCAAGGTATTCTAGTTGCGGCTGCTCCAGAATGTGTTTACTGTTTACATGCGTCTTCTACGAGGCGCACTTTATGCCAATGACGTCGTTTACACCGATGAGTCACACCATCCCTAATTTACTTCTGTCTGACACATGGCTGTCCCCATAAATTATGTCATCAAAAAGTGTCTACCTATCCTGCAATGCAAAGCATCAATACCCTGGAGTATAGTGTTCACTTCATGAAAAATCATGCCCGATGTCAAGGAGGGTTAAATCGATCGATTGATCACTCATCAAATCACGTAAAACATTGGAGCATGACACATGCACAGTTAAAATGTTGCCACATTTCCCCTAACACTCCATCAGCGCAATCAGAACATGCATCCGAATTTTCCATTGGATGGCTGACTGGTGCCTTAGGCTGATGTCACTGTCAGAACATGCACTCTCCCTCTCATCGCAGGACAGGGCAGTAGTCTGCTATGCATTGAGCCAAGGCTGCCACACACTAACACACGGTCACTCACTTGCCAGTCAATGTAATATATCGGTTATATTTTACTGGCCAAGATTGATATTTGCTGGCAAATAAAAATTCTAGATGGCCATTGGCCACTAGATACCAGCTAACGGAAACCCTGCCCCAGTTATGCCAAATTGAAATGTTTATTACCAATTTTCTATTATATTTG
Source organism: Notolepis coatsorum (assembly GCF_963971535.1). Lineage (NCBI taxonomy): Eukaryota > Metazoa > Chordata > Actinopteri > Aulopiformes > Paralepididae > Notolepis > Notolepis coatsorum. The sequence goes on along the minus strand of NC_140172.1, from coordinate 49,708,102 downwards.
TGAATACAGAATACAGAACCACATTGCCCAGCACTCGGCCTGTACACTGCGATGATATGATTGCAAATTGCCCCCTAATTTGGTCCGTGCGAGTTTAAAATAATATCTGGGGGCAAGCTTGCGAGTGGTGATTTCAACCCTTCATTCGCATTTCACTCCTAAATTAATCCATACAAATTGTAGTAAAACATTAGCCTACAACCAGGGCTGTACAGTGCAATATAATGTTGCGGTTGTAATTTCATTAGACAGACCAGCGCGGACCTTTAATAACATGCAATTTAATTGACACGAGCAATGAGCTAACGGTAGCTACCATTAGGATTATGCTAAGCTAACTAGCAATCTCTGCTAACCCTGGAAAACGGTCAAAGCGGACTCCACAAGACTAGTTCCATTCGTGAGGAAAGGGGGTGGGTTATATTGACAACGCTTGACAACAGAAGTTTAAACATAACTTCATATTTATTGGTTATTCATTTCTGTATATCATTGAATTTCCATCTCCGTGTGTCTCCATCTCTTCCTGTTTACATTCGAGTGTGACGTCATCACCTACGGCAGCTTAGACTATCAAAACGCGAAGGGGGGGGGGGCTGGCTCTCTTGTTCGTTCTCGCCCCCTCTCTCTCTCTCTCTCTCTCTCTCGCTCTCTCTCTACATTCAATGATTTAAAGTAGCCAAATGTTACACACAGTATAAATACTAACTGGATAGTTGATGATATAAACATTTAATTTCATTATCTGAAATATTCTAAAATCATTAAGTCTGTGTGATTATTATTTTCTCACAGTAGTGTGTGTGTATATATATATATGTGTGTGTGTGTGTGTGTGTTTGGCTAAAGTGGATAGAAAACACAGTACTGTGTAAAAGGCACCCAAGAGTTTTTATATAAATTGTCTTAGATGTAAATAATTTTTTTTATTAGTGTGTCAGTAGACTACTCTTAGTACATTTTCATTAAATTATTTTTTAAAGCATCTTCATGGTTTAATAATGCAAACATATGTTGCAGGGACTTATTATAATCATCATATTGGCGTGACTGTATGCATCAAAGGGTTAAATCAAGCATTTTTGATGCATGTCAAAATATCGCGATATCATTTAGAGGCCATATCGCCCAGCCCTACTATAATGGTAAAATAGTTATTTAAAAATGTGCCCCTAAAAAATATTCTTTGCCCCTAAATTTCTCATTTAGGGGCAAGTGTGCCCCTAGTGAAAAAGCTTAGCGTACAGCCCCAGCATATTGTTGGCCAATGTGCAATCGATAGGAAATAAACTGGACGACATCAGAGCACGGATCCAATTCCAGAGGGACATTCGGGACTGTAATGTCCTCTGTTTCACAGAAACTTGGCTGTCTCCAGATGTCCCGAATCTTGCAATAGAACCGGCAGACCACTTCTTCGTTCTCCGCAAGGACCGGACGGCAGAGTCACTAAAGACGAAAGGAGGCGGCATTGCCTTCATGATAAACAAGGAGTGGTGCGATATAGGCAACGCAAAGGAATTGTCTAACCACTGCTCCCTAGACCTGGGGCCCTCATTCATCAACGTGGACGTAGAATGTGTTCTATTTTCACACGTAAGCACAGAATGTAGAATCAGTGTACGCACAGGAAGATCGGGATTCATCACACGTGCGTACGCAGGTTCTACGCACACCTGTCATGATGAACATGACTTTGATCCTACGTTTGAGCTCGTGCACTGTTTAAGTATTTGCATACCAGAAACGCCCCGATTAACCATATACGGTAATGGAATACACCCATGAAATGTGGAAAAATGGATTAAGCCGAGGGAAGCGTGTCATGAGACAGGCTGACAGACGTGTACACTTACGGTGATGTCGGATATGATATCTATTAACCATTGCTGCCTGGGCAGCGCAAACACTAATAAATACCGCGCTGGAATATGACTGCCTTTTCCTGTGTTGTTTGATTAATACCCAGGGATTCAAGTTCTCCTCAATTTTATTCCAAATCGCAATGGATCTCCCGTCAATTTTCTACCTGCTGCATATGATTTCTAGAGGTATACTACAATCTATTTTGATGTCAGTATTGGGTAGCCTATATAAACAATAATACGAGAGCATATACAAGAACAATGAATCTCACTGCATGTATGATGTAGCCTGCCTTTCAATACATGAACTTGAATTCCATCATGTTTGTGTGCGGGACTCACAAGGCTGTTGTCACAATGGGTGGTACCGGTACAGTAATAATAACAGTCCACACAATATCACGATCCATGCCATAGCCTGGATGTTCTATTAGGACATGATCTGTGACGACAAATGTTCTAGAATGTTTGATTAAGATATCATACTCTGACAGCATGCCTATGATCAACAAAAACGCGAACTTGAATCCCATCATATACATAGTCTGTCCACTATCTGGTGTCATTGCAATGCGTTTTCTATTCTTTCTTATACAGTAAAAAGGGGGAAGAACACTATATTCATATGACTTGTATTCTGCTTACAGCTTCGAAATTCCACTTGTTTCGTTTAACGTAAAGCCTTTTAAATATAATCAAAACGTTCCCGTGTTTCTGCGGTCTGTGCGCAAAATAATAACGAGTTGAGCTTTATGATTTATGATGAATTGAAAATGGGGGACCCTGATGTAAACAAGACGAAAGTCTTTCTCTGGTCTGCATCCCCAATTAACAATTGTATGTACTGAGCTGTACTGTACTGTACCCATTCTGCAATCTGTTAATAAACTTTTCAATCAATCAATCAATCAAGCTACGCGGAGCGCAGTCAGTCAGTAGCCTACACCCCGTATATTCCGATAACGCTATATAAACCATGCTGCATTCATTCTGAGAGAAAGATCTATTATTCCAAATGCTATTTATAGGGTTTTGACCATAATTACACTACTGTTGCTATTTTACAATGAACTATAATGAACTACGCTTCATACAGAACATGCCAGTGTTATTATGCACAGAAGCTCATTTCCTTGTTGTAATAATATATTCTACCACTGGGCGTCAGCTAAGTGTGGTCCGAGCTGTGCGTACACCTAAGCACTAAGTCAAGTTCAAGTTGAAATTGATGAATCCCACTCTTTGCTTAGAAATGATCGTACGCACAGGTTAAGCACAAATCTGTGCGTAAGTCAGGTTGATGAATGAGGGCCCATGGAGTTTATCACGATCAAATGTCGACCCTTCTTTCTCCCGAGAGAGTTAACGTCCATCATCCTCATCGGAGTGTACATTCCACCACAAGCAAATACGGGGACCGCACTTTCAAAGTTACACGACGAGGTAAATAAACTCCAGATAGCTAGCGTTGACGCTGCCATTTTGGTTCTGGGCGATTTCAACAGCGCGCGTCTTAAAAAGGTGTTGCCGAATTTCTATCAGCATGTGACCTGTCCCACCAGAGGCGAGAACATATTAGACCATGTATACTCGCAATTTAAGAATGGGTACAAGTCACCCGGTAAGTCCGATCACGCCGCCATTTTTCTTTTGCCAAAGTATAAACAAAGTCTCAAGCGAACGTCTGTAGTATAGCGAGAGGTTAAGCGTTGGACTGTGACGTCAGAGGAGACACTCCAAGCTGCGCTTGAATGCACAGACTGGAGGGTATTCCGTGATAACACAGCCAATATTAACGAATACACTGAAACGGTGCTTGACTTTGTCTGTACTCTGGTAGAAGAAACAATCCCCTCTACCACAATTAGAATCTACCCAAATCAAAAGCCCTGGGTAGATAAATCCGTCCGTGAGGCTCTGAAAGTGCGCACATCAGCCTACAACACCGGGCTGGTGACAGGCAACATGGAAGAACACAAGACAGCAAGACACAACGTCAGGAGAGCAGTAATAGAGGCAAAACGGCGTTACAGGGATAAAGTTGAACTTCAGTTTGAACAGGCTGACTCTAGAGGTATGTGGCAGGGCCTCAGAACAATGACAGATTACAAAGGCACCTCCCTCAAACTGAACAGTGACATCTCTTTAGCAAATTATCTCAATTCCTTCTATGCGAGGTTTGAGGCTGTGAATTACAACACCAGCCTACAAACCACGGCAATGGGGTGGGGGGGTCTGCTGATGGAGACTCAGTGTTCAGGGTAACAGAGCATGAGGTGAGACGGATCTTTAAAAAAGTGAATATCAGGAAGGCAGCAGGACCGGACGGCATCCCCGGCCGCGTCCTAAAAGTCTGTGCCGACCAACTGGCCCCGGTATTCACTGACATCTTTAACCTGTCCATGGAACAGGCTGTCATCCCCACCTGTCTGAAGAAGTCCACCATCATCCCTGTACCCAAAAAATCGACGCCCGCTTGCCTCAACGACTACCGCCCTGTAGCCCTCACCTCCATAGCCATGAAGTGCTTTGAGAAGCTAGTGAAGGGCTACATCTGTTCCTCCCTCCCCATCAACCTGGACCCCCTGCAATTTGCATATCGCCCCAACAGGTCCACGGAGGACGCCATAGCCCATGTGCTGCACACAGCAGCATCACACCTGGACAAGAGGCAGGGGAACTATGTGAGAATGCTGTTCATCGACTACAGCTCAGCATTCAATACCATAGTCCCCTCCAAACTCATAGCCAAGCTCAGGGACCTGGGCTTGAACTATGACCTCTGCCAGTGGGTCTTGGACTTCCTGACCGGCAGACCCCAGGTGGTAAGAGCAGGCAACTGCACCTCCTCATCCAGAGCAGGCAACTGCACCTCCTCATCCATCACGCTCAACATAGGGGCCCCCCAGGGCTGTGTTCTGAGCCCCCTCCTCTACTCCCTGTACACACATGACTGCGTGGCACAGCGGAACAACAACACAATCATCAAATTTGCTGATGACACAGTAGTGGTGGGCCTGATCTCTGCCAACGACGAGAGGGCCTACCTGGAAGAGGTAGAGAATCTGTCACAGTGGTGTCAGGAGAACTGCCTCTCCCTGAACGTCAGCAAAACAAAAGAGATGATTGTGGACTTCAGGAGGTCGGGGGTCAAGGACTACAGCCCCCTCAGCATCGACAGGGCACCGGTTGAGAGAGTGAACAGTTTCAAGTACCTCGGAGCCCACATATCCGAGGACTTGACATGGACCACACACATTGACAGTGTTGTGAAGAAGGCACGACAACGCCTCTACTTCCTCAGGCGCCTAAGGAAGTTCCAAGTCAGTCAGAAGATCCTTAGGAACTTCTACTCATGTACAATAGAGAGCATCCTGACTGGCAACATCACCTCCTGGTTTGGGAATAGCACTGCACAAGACTGTAGCAGACTTCAAAGAGTGACACGTTCAGCCGAACGCACAATTGGAGGGGGGCTTCCCACCCTCCAGAACATTTACAACAAGCGGTGCAGGGGGAAGGCGAAGAGAATCATCAAGGACTCCAGCCACCCGAACAACTGCCTCTTTGAACTGCTGCGGTCAGGCAAGCGATACCGGAGTCTTAAGGCGAGCACAGAAAGACTCAGAAGAAGCTTCTATCCCCAGGCCATCAGGCTGCTCAACGAACAATAAACACTATGCAACAACCATCAATTGCACATAGCACACACACCCACACACTCACTTAAACAAACAACACACTGCAGCACCCACTCTCCACACTTTAGATCACACAAACACACTTTATATTTATTGATAAAGGATTTGCACTACAACTCGTACACCTACTATAAATTGTACCTAAATTGTACCTCATCCCATTTCTGCTTTGCACTATATAGTATTGTATATTAGTACACTGCATAGTATATTGTTATATGGTAACTCAGTTACGTCTATTATGCATCGAACATTGTACATATGTCTATACTGAACACTGTGACCTCATTTTTTACTTCTAATTTACATGCTATACTATGTTATTTTATTTGATACTTATTTTGTCTTGCACAGTCTCTGGAGCGTAACAGTAAGAAGCATTTTGTATAAAAGTATTCTGTACTTCTGTATGACAACTATTAAAGAAAAAAAAACTCACCCATCTTAACCGCACCCAGAAAAGTGGCAATTTGTACTTGAACTTGAGGACTGCATACTTTTTTTGCAAAGCTTAGCTTTATACTTTATACTTATAGCACATGCATGGGCCTGGTCTCTTTTGAAAGATAACATTCTGGGGTTACTAATGCAAAAAGGTTAAATCACTTATAGTGCTAATGAAATAGAGTAATAGAGGTCTGAACTTGAGTTGAACTTGAACTTGTGTATTTTTGTGTAGTGGTTGCACGATTCCATATTCCAATATTCCACCATAGAGGTATAAGCTGGAAAATACAGCGGCTCCATAGCCTGAAGTCTTCTGTGGTACAGGTCCAAATTTGATAAAGGTCTGTTCAGAAATGGGTCTTTGAGAGACGTCCGAGTATAACCAGCAAAAAGAAAATATCTCAAATCCATTTCCTCATCCAGGGCTGTTCATTCTGAAGTGTGATTGGTTTGTTATTCAGGAGGTGCTGAGGAACCTGGTGAAGCGCTATGTGGCTGCCATGATCAGAGATGCCAAGACAGAGGAGGGCCTGACTGAAGAGAACTTCAAGGTGAGGCCTGGATACATGGGTAGATGGATAGATAAATGTAACAATATTTAAAAAGACAGTGGTTTTGTTTACTTTTGGGATGGCTTTTCATTTGGGCAAGCTTCAATAAAAACGTGCCACTACATTAGCTGATGGGTAATGCAATGTGACACAGTGTGATCGCTAATAGCTGAAGCAAGCAGCCCACATTCTCTGTCGGTTTAGTGGTAATTCATCCGCATTCCATCAAATGGAGCATCCCTAAAACTCTTGGTGGTCTTTCTGATGTTAAGCTAAGATTGAAGCTAAGACTGAAGAAAGAGATGTTTCTTCCTAGTGCAGGTGTTTCCAACAGTGTGTGTGTGTGTGTGTGTGTGTGTGTGTGTGTGTGTGTGTGTGTGTGTGTGTGTGTGTGTGTGTGTGTGTGTGTGTGTGTGTGTGTGTGTGTGTGTGTGTGTGTGTGTGTGTGTGTGTGTGTGTGTGTGTGTGTGTGTGTGTGTGTGTGTGTGTGTGTGTGTCTGTCTCTGTCTCTGTGTCTGTCTGTGTGCACGAGAGAGAATGTGAGTGTGGACTGAGAATATATAACGCCATACACACACACACACACACACACACACACACACACACACACACACACACACACACACACACACACACACACACACACACACACACACACACACACACACACACACACACACACACACACACACACACACACACACACACACACACACACACACACACACACTCATGCAACTAGCCTACCTCAGTAACCCTGAAGCTATTATATTGATCTAAAAGAGTAAGCCTACTTTTTCCCTTTGCTCCTCCAGGAGCTGAAGCAAGATATCTCCAGTTTCCGCTATGAAGTCATGGGTATGATGAAGACAGGAAAGGCCACACTCCAAGGGGCTAAGGCCAGCGGAGGCTCTGCGGAGTCCAGTCTCCCCTTCTGCTCCCTGAAGGTCTCCCCCTCGCCCCCTAGCGGCCAAGTCAAAAAAAAGCTCAGCCTATTCACCATCACCACATCCATCCTCAAGCAGGGCGGCACCAAAGCCTCGCCCAGGCCCCCCGAGGCCTTCAGCGGTCTGGCGAACGGGCTCGTCCCGCTGCCCTCTGACGAGAGCTCCGGTGGTGGCAGCGACAAATCGAGACGGCGGAAGGACTTCCCCAAAGACATCCACGACTTTGGCCTGTTCCAGAAACATCACTGGGGCGGGGCTGGGGGCGGGGGCGGGGCTGAGGCCAGTCCTGCAGGGGGGGCGCCCGGAAACATGTACTCTTTGTCTGAGGAAACGGGCGGGTCCGGGAGCTCGGACACAGAGGAGAAGGGACTGGAGCTAGAGATGAGGGATAAGGAGGGAAATAATCCACTGGAAGGAGAGACAACGGCAGAGGCGAAGGCGGAGGAGCAGGAGAGGCAGGAGGCGGAGGAGGGTGGAGAAAAAGAATTAGAAGAGGAGGAAAGAGAGAGCTTCCTCTACAGTGAGCCACTGGCTGCTGGATGTTCACCCGGCTCATCTAGAGAGACATAAGGCATCTGGATACAGGAAGTGAACCTATGGACAATCACAGGGAGGTGTGGGGGTGGAGTGCTGCTTCAGACGAACTACAGAGTGGCATTGCACTCTGGATAAGAAGACTGACAATCACAGTGAGGATATCATGGAGACGAGTGCTGCTTCAGACATGTTGTTTATCGTTGTTTGACTGGCAAAGGGTCCTAATTTTTCAAGCATTAAAAACACTAATGATCAGCAGAGGCAGATCTGTGGAGACTCAGGGAGGCTTTTAGTTTGATGTTCAGTCACACTAATGCGTTTTGAAGTGTTGGTGTTGTGTATAATTAGCAATGGAGATGCAGCTCTCTATGGTCCTCTCCGGCAGCATGTATGTACGTACTACAGCCTGTGATGGAGCTCTCTCTGTGAACATTGCATATGTACACCTGGATAATGGATAAGGCCTTGGGTAATGCATCGTATCTCTATCTATACTCTAACGACAATGGGGGAAAGAATAATTTCCTGAAACTGGCTACGTGATTTCTTCTTTCTATTGGGTGTACCTCCCTCTTCCTCACCCCTCACCTTCCTCTTCCATCTATCCTACCCTGCTATCTCTCTCGCACTCTCTCTCTCTCTCTCTCTCTCTCTCTCTCTCTCTCTCTCTCTCTCTCTCTCTCTCTCTCTCTCTCTCTCTCTCTCTCTCTCTCTCTCTCTCTCTCTCTCTCTCTCTCTATCTATCTATATATATATCTATCTATCTATCTATCTATCTATCTATCTATCTATCTATCTATCTATCTATCTATCTATCTATCTATCTATCTATCTATCTATCTATCTATCTATCTATCTATCTATCTATCTATCTATCTATCTATCTATCTATCTATCTATCTATCTATCTATCTATCTATCTATCTATCTATCTATCTATCTATCTACTGTATCTATCTCTATCTACTGTATCTCTCTCTCTACATCTATCTATCTATCTGTCTATCTGTCTGTATATCTATCTATCTATCTCTATCTATCTATCTATTTCTCGCTCTCCCTCCCTTTCTTTCTCTCTATTATCCTTCTCTAGTCCCCTTACTGTAACTATCCATCTCTTTATCCCTCTCCTGGCTCAGTCATGAAGAGCAATATATGTATTGTATTATTTTAATTATTTTAAAACCCATCTCTCGGCCTTACTCTGTCTTAATCAGCACTTTACACTGGTGTACAGTATCTCAAAGTCATGTCAAGCTTTGATCTTGCAAAACAACTGATCTGTAAAATTCTTCTATGCAAAAAAAAAGGATAAATATTATGCTCACAAATCTCACAGTATGAGAATGAGCATAACATTTAAAGCTGCCAGTTTCATGAAATATAATCTTCTAACGTAAAGGTCCAGTATGGCTGACTTGCAATCAGTGGTCTGATATTCACAAAGCCTCAAGATAATGAAGACAATTGTTCCTGGTCACTGATCTAGAGTCAGCTTCAGTCTGTTATATGGAATAGAGAGGCGATGTGTCCATCCCTTTTCCACTAACCACCATTTCAGGAACAAAATATGAACAGTAGTCAATGGCGAGAGACACATGATTTTTTTTATCCCATTTGAGTTGTGCCATGAATGTTGATGTTGACAAATCATTTTTTTTTGTCAATTTAAAATATAATTATAGCTAATTTAACATTAGTTAACATTATCGAACAGTTTTGATGCTATAACATAACGTTAGTTAACTGGTTTTAGCTGACTCACTTTTAAATTGACAAACATCATTATGTGTAATTCATGTCACAATTCAAACAGGGTCAAATAATGATTTGTCTCTCGCCATTGACTACCGTTCATATTTTCTTACGAAATAGGTCCCCCTTGGTGGTCCAGCAGAAGGGGAGGGGAGGGTCACTGACCCAGACCCTCTCTATAAGGTCATGAAGAATGTTCCAGGTCACTGACCCAGACCCTCTCTATAAGGTCATGAACAGTGCTCCTGGTCCATTGACTCTGGGAAGCTTTGTGAATATGAGCCGGTGAATGTATCCTATATGATTACCACCAACCATTAAGATATTATTCATGTTCTATCTCCTACTGTAGCTGTGCCATATTCAGTTACTTTGATGAACAAATTAGCTGTTTTGGATTAGTACCTCTAGATACTCATGTTAGTTTGAATGATGTTATAGAGATTAATAGATACAAAAAGATAAATCAATAAATGTAATAAAACGTTAATGGCTGACTTTTTTTCTATGGTGTTTAAACAAAGATCACAGACAAACAGACACACTTGTGCATACTTGCTCTTAACTCTTAGGATGCCACACACTTTCCCCATCTGTACCGCCTGTCGCCATCCTTATTGACCATTTTAGCGATGTTTGCAGACCCATCGTGTGTTCTGTATTATAGCTATGGAGACAATAGTATGACTCATTTGACAGGCATTGTTCATAGTCCATTACTGACTAATCATTTCATTTCTACACACTGTAGTTTGTTACACGCTAAACATCGGCCCTTTCCAAAATAATCCAGTCTTTTTCCATAGATCGCAAGATATAACGTGGTATATGCAATAAGCCCAAATCGTTCTGGTTGATCGCCTGAAGCCCCAAATACTCCCAAATCAAAGGTGTATACCATGTACACATGTGCCTTCACAAAATCATCAAGGGGGGGGGGGGGGTCGTTTCAACTAGAAACTGCGATCGTGTTTGTCGAGCATGTTTTATGTCCGGTAAAACACGACACTGTGATCGTTACAAAAACATGTTTCAGGTTCGGTAAAATAGACATAGAATATACCTTACCTTAGCCAGAAGGTATTCCAAAAAGAATAATCCCCAGTGATCGCATCGCCATCGCGATTACCCTTGTATATGTCTATACTCGTGTATGCGGGAAATAGGCTTCAGGCAACACAATTTCGAGGCGTTCGCTGTGTAGCTCTGTCTCCGAGGAGGAGGAGCCCTTGCACACAAAAAAAAGGGTGTATCCACACCAAGCCACTGCCACCTGGTGAGATTCGATCGTCATTGCAATTCCAACGTAGACAGATGAGCCAGGGAGACCAGCTGACCGTATAGAACGGGGATCAAAGGAAAAATATCAAAGGATCTAAAAACGAGATATTACATTTTTGGCAGCCAACGCTTGGCGGCGATACACAAGATATTACGTTTTTGGCACCCAAAGAGTTAAGGCATGCTATTGCTGCTTCTTTTTTTTTCCCTCAACCACACCACTCACCCTCATTTATGTTGTACACACACCAACACACCACACACTGACCCACTTCCAGTGATGAAGCTAAGCTACGCTAACGGTGCGGGCGTTCCCTAAGCCTAATGCATGCAGAGAGACAAAAAAGGTATGTATCTTCTTGTCTAACTCCAGGGAAGATGTTAAATAAGCTAATTTCCCAAAATGTTGGAGTTTTCCTTTAACTCGAACATAAACATAGAATACATAATAACTCAAGATGAGACAAGTGGCTTGTGAGTTACACACTTTCCCATCCACATCTCTGCTGTTATTCAGATGTGTTGATGACTACACACTATTTCACACAGGCATTTGCATATTAAGTGTTTTCTGCAGACTTCCGCTGAATAATTCTGTTCAAAGTATTCTGTTCGTGCCATTCTTGACATTTCCAATACCAGAATGATTGGATGGATGGATGGATGGAACAGAGTGGTCTGCTATACTGGTGTTGATGTAGGCCTAGACGTCTGATTAAAAGTATTGGCAAGATATTACAGTACCACAGACTAAAAAACAAAGTAGCCATATTTTGCACATTACCTGCTTATATTACATGGTTCAGGGTTAATTATTTCACTACCACACTACAGAAGGTTAACCCTTTCACTACCACACTACAAAGGGTTAATGCTTTCACCACCACACTACAGAAGGTTAACCATTTCACTACAAAGGGTTAATGCTTTCACTACCACACTACAGAAGGTTAACCTTTCGCTACCACACTACAAACAGTTAACCATCTGTAGTATAGTAGTGAAAGGGTTAACATTGTATAGTGTGGTAGTGAATGGGTTAAAGAGTACTGTTATAGTGTATAGGTGCAATGTATAAGCCCTTTTGACACAGGTATGCAAGTGCCTCTACTTAGAACATGTATGCACAAGAAAATAATAACTATGTATGTTGACCTTTAAGTCCCAGTAGAGTGGATTTGGACCTGCAGACATGCGGCAAGCCGGCAACGCATCAACTACCATACTTTGACATACCAGTATGTTTGCTGAACGCCAGCTATCAGGTAAATGCAAGGAGCTCTATTTGAATCAGAATTATTCTCACCATCCACTCAGTTTATTTTAGTTTTTTGTTTTTCATTTTCTAAATCCCAGGATCCCATAGGATCCCTTGGAGTGTAGCAAGCTACACCGTCATGATTTTGACAAAGAAACAGTTCTGTATCGTTATGGCTTGCTCAGCACCTAGTTGCACTGTACTTCACTTCGTGCATAAACACTGAATAAAAAATTCCACCATGTACCTTTACATCCCAACATTCGTCTGACCACACCCCCTTCTGCTTACCTTCATAAGCAGGTGTGTGGTCACCTACTTGCCTCCTTCTTCACTTTCACCACAAGGAAGTGCCTTCGGTAGATCCCCACTTGACAAGGTTGTTAGTAGAAGAAAGTTGGAAAACAAAAGAGATACGTTGACATCATATCTTTATTTTCTCTCACTATTTTCGAGAAAATACGGCGATATTGTCTTCGTTACTGAAGGTCATTCCGACCTTCAACGGCTTTTTCATATTAGGAGCTCACGCCGCTGACATGTTCCCCAGCTACAGTCCTCCTTGCTGCGGCTGGATGGGGTTGCCCTCCGGCAACACGACTGGACTGTAGGAAGCACCAACTGTTGTGAGAAGCGGTGGTTTCCAGGTTGGGTACGTACTGTTTTGCTTGCAAGCTCTGGTTGTTGTTGATGCTGTGGGGGTTAGCTAACAATTTACGAAACGCAGACTCCAGGCTAGGGTCCTCTGCTCGGCTTAAACGGCGGTCGAAGGATCTTGGTCTGACGCCCATGATGGTTAATCTAGTGGGCCGCGACTAGGTCCTGGTGATCCCAGGATTCTCGAGCGGATGCTTCTCTGTCCCGTGCAGGCCCCATTTTTCATATACAAATGAAAGTATACCCTAACGAGGAAATGTGGGCATAGGATCTTCTTTATCGGGAGTTCCATGCTCAAAGCCGGCTGCAGCTCGAATGGGAACTGTGCTGGCCCCGCTGATGTCTGGATCACCGTTGAAAACTGTGTTCTGACGTTCTTTTTCCTCTTAGGGGAGGGACTTGGACAAGCGGCCTGTCTGAAGTGTGGCTTGTTATGTCATTGTATACAGTTCAGGTGATAGCTGCTTAGCTGGCGTGCTAGTTGTGGACTACTGTGTTAGCCAGTCAGTTGTTAGCTGCGGCGCTAGCCCGCTGTGTTACCAGGCTAGTAACGTTGGCTCGTTGCTATCAGTCAGATAGCTGCTTAGCTTGCGTGCTAGTTGTGGACTACTGTGTTTTTTCTATGGTGTTTAAACAAAGATCACAGACAAACAGACACACTTGTGCATACTTGCTCTTAACTCTTAGGGTGCCACACACTTTCCCCATCTGTACCGCCTGTCGCCATCCTTATTGACCATTTTAGCGATGTTTGCAGACCCATCGTGTGTTCTGTATTATAGCTATGGAGACAATAGTATGACTCATTTGACAGGCATTGTTCATAGTCCATTACTGACTAATCATTTCATTTCTACACACTGTAGTTTGTTACACGCTAAACATCGGCCCTTTCCAAAATAATCCAGTCTTTTTCCATAGATCGCAAGATATAACGTGGTATATGCAATAAGCCCAAATCGTTCTGGTTGATCGCCTGAAGCCCCAAATACTCCCAAATCAAAGGTGTATACCATGTACACATGTGCCTTCACAAAATCATCAAGGGGGGGGGGGGGGGGTCGTTTCAACTAGAAACTGCGATCGTGTTTGTCGAGCATGTTTTATGTCCGGTAAAACACGACACTGTGATCGTTACAAAAACATGTTTCAGGTTCGGTAAAATAGACATAGAATATACCTTACCTTAGCCAGAAGGTATTCCAAAAAGAATAATCCCCAGTGATCGCATCGCCATCGCGATTACCCTTGTATATGTCTTGTATACAGTTCAGGTGATAGCTGCTTAGCTGGCGTGCTAGTTGTGGACTACTGTGTTAGCCAGTCAGTTGTTAGCTGCGGCGCTAGCCCGCTGTGTTACCAGGCTAGTAACGTTGGCTCGTTGCTATCAGTCAGATAGCTGCTTAGCTTGCGTGCTAGTTGTGGACTACTGTGTTAGCCAGTCAGCTGTTAGCTGCGGCGCTAGCCCGCTGTGTACCAGGCTAGTAACGTTAGCTTGTTGCTTTCAGTCGATTGGCTGTTAGCTTAATGCTACACTGTTGAACGTTGTCTATGACTATAACATGCCTTAAACACTCTGACTACGACGTCATCTTTGACAGAGGATGTTAGTCGAACCTACACCGGAGCCCTGCCAGCGAACATGGAAACATAGCGGCTGGGTGGCGCAACAACGTTACTCTCGTCGTCAACACAGGGATGCTGTGTTCAACTGCGGTGCCCCGTTAGCCGGATTGCAGTTCGCTTGGCCTGCGTTCAGGGTAGGAAGGTCCCGACCGGACCTTAAACACTTCTTCTTTCCTTCCCTTCTAGATGTTTTGTAATAACGATGTTTTCCAAAACGTGTGTTGCTGCAATACATTAAGGATACGATGTGTGTTGTGTGTGAATTGTCTTGTCACTGGTATAGCTTCTCTCCATAGAAATCGGGTTGTTGTTTTACATGTGTAAAAATTATCTGGTTAGTTGTGTTGAGAACATGTGTGTTCATGTACCGTGAACTCACAACTAAGGGGGTTAGTTAACCTATAAAGCTATGCTTAGTGGCATATGAGTGAAGAATGAATTCTTTTCTCAGCCTGTAATGACAATGAACAGTGTGTTCACATATTAACAGGGTTACCTGTTCAACTTGGCCGTAGCAAGGGTAAGGTAGGAGGGGTGATCCCCCCGGTTTCCCTGGGGCTTCCCCACCCTCCTCTCAGACATGTTGTTTACAATATATTGTGTCACTGTGTTTGTGGGGATACGATGTAACCCTCGGCTTAATTGCTGGGGTTGTGTTAACCGCTTGAGAAACTATATTTTCCTAAAGAAAAGATTGTTTGGTCACTTATCGTGTGTGCTTAGCAAGGCCTGTGGCCAATACATAATCCAGGATTCTGTATTCTCTCGTTATGAAAAACGGCGTTCCTCTGTAGCAAGAGTGTACTTGCCATTTTTTGTTGTGATAAAGGGTTGTGTGTGTCTTGTGATCTACAACTGGGTTAGGTTTGGCCACAGAAGCACATGTGTAAGTCTGGTACCGGGGCTCTTAAAGGGGCCCTCTCTATTCTGTGTTTTTTCCTTAGTAAAAATCAGATAGCAGGTTAGCACATTAGCTGTGTGAAGCTGTTAGACACTTCATGTAGCTGACTATGACTGTGTCATGCTCTTTTTTGTCATTACATCGTATCATGGGTGTGGGGTCGTAAAGGGGTGAACTGGTAATCCTTTCCTCCCCTTTTTTGATTGGTCAGGGGTTAAAACCTCCTGTCATTCAAGGTTCCTGTCACATTGCTGTTCGGCACGTTACAGGGTAAGAGGGGGGGGCGGGGGGTTTCCTGGTCCCACGCCCTGGAAGATTGGGCGTGTGCACCGCGGAAATTCCCCCGCCATAGAGTACGTCACTGTGCGCGTCTCTGTTGGTAAGACTTCCGTGAGTTGTTCAGGTCCATGTTATGGATCTGTTTCAGGGAGTTGTCAGAGCTCCTCCTCACGAAGCTCCTCCTCTGGCCTTCTGTGAGTTAGGACTCTCCTTCCCTGTGAGGGAGCCTCCTCAGAGTTCAGAGCCTCCTCCTCAGATTGTCAAGGTGAGTAGAACTTCAAAAAGGAGTTCTGCTCTATTGTGTGTGTATTCGATTCAATTCGATTATTGAGTGTGTTTTGGTTCAGTGCCTCGTCCTCGGAGAGCCCTAACCCACATATTACATAGCTCAATGTTGCAATATATTCTTTTCAATCTATACAGCTTGCGTGGGAAGTCTCTCTGGGGATTTCCGTCTCCTCCCTATGGCGAGGATGGTGGGATGTAAAAATGTAAAAAAGATTTACCCTCAGCTGCGTCACGTGGGATTCATGTCAGTCTGTGTTCTTTCTTTTTTTAATAAAAAGAGGAAGGTACATGAAGCACGACGGCTCTGTGTCATTCTCCCAGGCGACTTGGAGGAACAATGTTTGGTGTCTTGCTAGACTATCCATTGATGTGTTTGGGTCTCGACGCATACTTAGTGCTGGCTCGGTGTGTTTCTGTTAAAGAATCACACAGGGGCTAAGTGCGCCTTGGTTGCTTGTTAAAACAGCGTTTTTATAGGGCAACTGGGATGGAGTTTTGTCTCTTCCGAGCGCCAGTTTACTAGGTTGTCTCGATGAATTCTCGTTCATATCTGGGGGATGTTAACGGAATAGATCTGAACATAGGTAGAGGGGTCTCACGTCCTTGGGGTGGGCCACTGAGCACGGTCCAAATGGGACCGTAGGGGTGGCGCCCTCTTTTCATGTTTTAGATCGACACGCATACCTACCCCCTCTCCTGGAGTGGGCATGTCGGCGTGGTTAGGACACGGGACTGGTCTGGTCACGCTGGTCCAGGTCAGTTAACCCGTTGTCCACCGGGGATGCAGATCTGCTGTTCTGGTACCCTGAGGGACTTGTGCTTTTTTCGGGGGGAAAAATGCCGGGTCGGTCCGGGTGTCACAGGGTTAGGCGTTATGGAGACCCTTTGTTGGGTACATGTTGTACTCTGCACTATCGTAATGGCTTACGGCCATACCAACCTGTACACGCCCGATCTCGTCCGATCTCGGTAGCTAAGCAGGTTCGGTCCTGGTTAGTACTTGGTTGGGAGACCGCCTGGGAATACCAAGTGCGGTGTGCTTAGGGCTGGTTCTCCATTCTTTTCGCTCCTCTCTCACGCGTGGCGAAGAGGGGGCTGTTGGGGTGGTCTTGGACCTCCTCTGGTAACCCTGTGCTTCCCGTGCCGCCGGGCCCGGTCCGAAGTAAAGTTTCGTTGATACTGTAGGCCTGGGATAACCCTTTTTTGAAAACTGAAACACTTGTACTGCGGTATAGCCAGTGTATACCCGCAGGTGTGTTTTGGAGTTTTTTCTTGAGGGGTTATAGGAACAACCACCGTCTGTACCACGAGGGTGGTTGATTCCCTGGTGTGTTGGAGCAGAGTCAACTCCCGGGTTACCCGGTTGAGTGTGCCCCTGCACGTTCATGACGTCTGCCAATCATGTCAGCCTTCTCTGCCTCGACCCCTCTGGGTGGGTTTTTTTTAATGGAGGCTTTGTCATGGTGATCAACAACGCCAGCATACGCCCGTTCCGCCGGGGGGGCTGTTTTCAGCTGACTCCTTTAGCGCCTGTCTCGTCCGCAGTGCTCCAGGCTCAGGTTACAGCCTGTTGCCTGGTTTCCCCGGTGCGCTGCCTGCTTCCGTTGGTTAACCTTTTGAGTGCTTACGGCCATGCTGACTGCCTGTTCTGCAGGGTCAGTGTGCCAGGCGGTGTGCTATTGGGGGGAAAGGGCCCGCTCTTGGAGGGGCCTTATCCGAATACGCTGGCGATGTGGGGGGCGGTGTCACTAAGTGACCACCTGGTGGGGTCTTGATGCCTGGCGTCATTGACCTCTCCGGGCCCCCTTTTTCAGGGGATCCAGTCCCTTCAGTGGGTCTGGGTCTTCCTTCGCGCTCCGCTGCTACGGCCTTGCCACGGTGTTGGGTTTGCTCTTGACCCCTCGATTTTGGGGGCTGTAACGAGGTTGTTCCTTCCGTTCGTTCCCGGGTGGCATGCGGGTTGTGTGTGTGTGTAGTCGTGGGGTCAAGCCACGGTCTGCTCACCCTGTGCGTTGAGTTGCTTGAGTGCCTCTTTGCACGGTCGGATCCGTCGCCCTCCCGTGAACCTCCAATAGGGGGGGTAACCTCCATTAGGGAGGGTCGGGGGGGCTCGGTCCTCCCCGGTCTGATGGTTGTGGGGGGCCTCAGCGGGGTACATTTGTCGGGCTATGGCTCCGCTCAGCCCCTGTTGTGCAACTAGGTGCTGAGCAAGCCATAATGATACAGAACGTAAGGTTATGAATATAACCCAGTTCTGTTAGTTATGGTGCGCTCAGCACCTAGGACGCCGCTGCTGCCCTTGATCTCGCCTTGTGGTGAAAGTTTGGGAAGGAGGCGAGGTAGGTGACCACACACCTGCTTATGAAGGTAAGCGGAAGGGGGTGTGGTCAGACGAATGTTGGGATGTAAAGGTACATGGTGGAATTTTTTATTCAGTGTTTATGCACAAAGTGAAGTACAGTGCAACTAGGTGCTGAGTGCACCATAACTAACAGAACTGGGTTATATTCATAACCTTACGTTCTCATGCAACACAATTTTACAAGGTGCATTTTGGGCTTAGCACCGCCCTAGACGGTTGTGATTGTTTTAGCCCCACCATAGATGATTGTGATTAGCTTAATGCCGCCATAGACGGTTGTGATTGGCTTAGCCTAATGGCGTTCATCCTGCACTGGCACAGCATTAAAACACATATATAAAGGCTGCAAGTAACAGTTAGAATGGGGGATTTCTGTAGCGAGATTGGTCACAGATTGCATGCTTGTTTCTATGTGGTGTCTGTTTTTCTATTTGCTAAATACAACTTGCTGCAACAAATGCATTGGTAATACATTTATTGGTAATAGACATGGACAGAATTCTTATTCTAGCTAAATAATTTTGTTTGGTGAACAAAAATTCTACCTGACACCAGAAAGAATTATCCTAGGTTGAAATATTGGTTTTGTCATTATGTTACAGTCATACATCATATGTCAGTCATAGATAAGAAATACTGCATTCAAAATCCACGGACTTCACTCCACAATACTGACCTCATTTTGAACTTTATTTTGATTGCAAATAGGAGAAAAAATAGCCAGGAGACAATACCAGTAATACAGGCAGATGGGTAAATTGTCTGAAATCTTAGTCCAGTCTGTGGTAGAACTATTGTAGCCTATTTTCCATAATACGTTATTGTACTTTACAACTAAGGCTGTTTACAGACCTCAACTCCAGTGGTGTGCCGCATAATCAGTGCATTAATGGAGCCGGACAGAGTAAAGTAAAACTGAGATGGCTTTCAGGACCCATTTCCCTTCCTGCTCCAATTAACTGTCTGTCCATTAAAAGCAGAAGGACTAACAGTGGGCCTCCATTAGCCTGACGCTGGTGGAACTAACAGCATAGAATAGAGAACTGCCAACACAACTATAGTACCGTTCCATACTGATCAGGGATCCAGACTGGCCTCACGCACTTACCAGCCATCTACACACATTCATCATTGATGCTTTGTAACTACACCACTAATCACATGTTGCCTTCTAACACCTTATTATGGACCAAGCATCTGGACATATAGTACCATCTAACACCTACATTGACCAAGCATCTGGACATATAGTACCATCTAACACCTACATTGACCAAGCATCTGGACATATAGTACCATCTAACACCTACACTGACCAAGTATCTGGACATATAGTACTTTAACCATCTAACACCTACATTGACATTGACATTGACATTGACTTTGACATTGACACCTACAGTCAGCACCATGTGTTTTATGACTCAGGGGAACCTACAGCAGCCTTTGTGTGAGCATGCCATATTTGACTCAAATAAAATATATAGAACAATGTGTTTTATTGAAGAATGTCAAAGAAACAAAGGATTTGAAAAGCACTGCGTGGTTTTGTCTCAGACACTAGATGGGACTCGCATAAATTGGCCATTAATGAGATTGGGTGGCCAGGCTCTGTACCAAAAAAAATTTTGGTTGGAAATTGATGTTGGAGAAAAACAATCATTCTACTAGGGCTTTGAACAGCCTTTTTTATACGGCGTCAAAGAATGCAAAGCAATGCAAAATTAATTAACTTCAATGGTGTCTCATCCGCTTTGTTCCGTGTATGAAAGAAAAATGTGCTGGCGGCTCACCAAGCTAAGTTGGAGACCATGTAACGTTGTGCGTTAGATTCCGGCCCCGTCATCCCCCTACTCTCTCCCTCACGTGTCCTATCATTCTCCACTTTGCTATCAAATAAAACCAGAAATGCCCTAAAAACATAGAAACATAGAAGGGGAAAATGGGGCATGCTAGGCGCTATGATCCTTTTTTTTTCTTCTTTTTTTTACACCCCCCCCCCCCACTCTTCTGTAGCCTCGCTAGATTTCCCTTGAACAAGCGAGGGAAGAGGGATGAAATATTCAACAAAGGTTGGACTTGTGTTTCATGTGGAATCAAAGCCTGAAACGTTGCTCGGGAGGAGAGGCTGATCCCACTGCCGATGCGGGTCGAGCGACTGTGCAGGCAGAAATCATAGTGTACTATAACACCCTTAGATCATAGTGTTATAACACCCTCAGATCATAGTGTTATAACACCCTCAGATCATAGTGTTATAACACCCTTACATCATAGTGTTATAACACCCTCAGATCATACACCCTTTTCATACTATTCACATTTTCAGTTGACTTGATACAGTTTAATTTGGTTGCTGTACTGTAACTAGGGTATTAATTAACAAAGTACATTTTTATTTTTATTTTTTAAGAACCGGAAGTTAGGAACCGGTTCCTAATTAGAACCGGTTTTCGGTGCCCAACCCTAGTTATAACACCCTTAGATCATAGTGTTATAACACCCTTGGATCATAGTGTTATAACACCCTTAGATCATAGTGTTATAACACCCTCAGATCATAGTGTTATAACACCCTTAGATCATAGTGTACTATAACACCCTTAGATCATAGTGTTATAACATGCTTAGATCATAGTGGTATAACACCCTTAGTGTTATAACACCCTTAGATCATACTGTTATAACACCCTTAGATCAAAGTGTTATAACACCATTAGATCATAGTGTTATAATACCCTTTGTAGAAGCCAAAACCGACATATTTGAAGTTGTATTATATGGTAATAGTGTATTTATGTTTGGACACTAGGGGGCACACCACCTCTATTATAAGAGGCTGTTAATCAGAGCCTAGGGCATGCACCTGCTGAGGATTTACTCTCAATTCTGCTTTCACTGTTGGAACTGCTTATCTGTAACAAACAATTGACAACTGTTCTGTTCAACTTCATCATCATTCATCTTTCCTTTGGACAATAAAACCCTGCAAAATACATCGGCTGCAACTTGGACATTCAACTCATTCATCATCCACAACTTTGATTGCTGAGTATAGGAAATATCTGGTGGGTGCATCGTGACGCGTGTCGATTCATTGGGGAGCGACAAGCGGCCACTACACCCTGGCTTAGATCATAGTGTTATAACACCCTTAGATCATAGTGTTATAACACCCTTATATCATAGTGTTATAACACCCTTAGATCATAGTGTTATAACACCCTTATATCATAGTGTTATAACACCCTTAGATCATAGTTTTATAACACCCTTAGATCATAGTGTTATAACACCCTTATATCATAGTGTTATAACACCCTTAGATCATAGTTTTATAACACCCTTAGATCATAGTGTTATAACACCCTTAGATCATAGTGTTATAACACCCTTAGATCATAGTGTTATAACACCCTTAGAATAGATCATAGTGTTATAACACCCTTAGATCATAGTGTTATAACACCCTTAGATCATAGTGTACTATAACGCCCTTAGATCATAGTGTTATAACACCCTTAGAATAGATCATAGTGTTATAACACCCTTAGATCATAGTGTACTATAACACCCTTAGATCCTCATACAGTATGATGATGTGCTCATCATCATATGTTACAATCACTAAAATAAGAGCTTATTGTCACAATGCTTCCATCGCATCATGGTGGTGTTATAATGTGTTGTAATAATTTGAATGCATTATGTGTTATGTACTATCCATTATACGCTATCTGTTATGCGTTATGTGCTATGCGTTATACGCTATAACGTTATGTGGACACACTCATAGAAAGTGTGTTGCTAATCTAGATGGGGTGGAGTGGAGGAAATGAAAGGACATGGAAGGTTAAGAGGACAGATAAGAAGGAAGAGTGGAATGGGAGAATGAATGCCCACTGAACTGCAGCCAGCTTAATACTGCAAAGAGCATGAGAGCATGCCATGGTGTGAGGCTGTGCCATGGTGATAAGACTGAGGAGCCCAGGACACTGACTTCAGTAGAGTAGAGGACTCCAAGGTTTATTCAGCTGCTTCTTTATTCTGGTGGAATTTGTTGAAAATGTAGACATTATCCTCTACTCCACCACCACCTCCAGAGTGCCCCCCCCCCCCCCCCCCACACACACACTTACAAAAAATAGTGGTTATGAATGATGAAATATGTTATTGATGTGTGGATCCTCAAATTGCTATAAGTCTGTACCACCTCTATGTCCTTCCTTGGATGCCAAGTTAAAATAGAATCTACATTGCGCTCATGAATAATGAGTTACTTTTTGGCCATTGACTTTTGAAATTAGTATGGAAATATAAAGGTGATCGGTGACGTGAGAAAAGTTATGCTATAATATGAGTTCAAATCATATATATGATTTTGATCTGTTTTGTTCTTATGGACTGAATATGTCATTTGTATTTTATGGTTGAGAATTGTGATATCTAACTTTTATTCACTGTTTTGTTTGTTGTGATGTTTTCTTGTGAGTACTTCAATGTTTGTGGTTTTATATTTTTATTTAACTTTTTTTTGTGTGTGTTTGTATTTTTAATGTTTGGACCCCAGGAAGAGTAGTCTCACTTTGGTGTAGACTAATGGGGATCCACAATAAAACAATAAAACAATATGTTATTTCTATAATACCGTACAGCTGTTTTTCGATTTGGCAATATGAACAAGTTTCTCATTGAGGTGAAAACCAGAGAGAAAAGAGGAATGATGTCATGACACTATGACAGAAGTCACTCCTACCAATTTCACTGGGATATTCGTATATTTTCCGATTTTTAAATACAACTCGTTTGGATGTAATAGCTCAAACAAAGAAGTATATGAGCCTACAAAGTCAGCCACTAATTCATGGTCAATGGACCAGAGCTTGTCACTTGACATCACAAATTCAAGTCTTGATGCTTTGATTTCCAGTTTAGGAAGACTGTTGTTGGTTTATAGAAGAGAATATCATTGCATTGGTCAGAGAGTAGCACATTCCTTGCTATATTCTCTACGATTGCAACCGTTTCACTGATGTCGTTTAGGGACACAGAAGATGGACGCTGAACAATCTACAATACACAAACACGGCAGGGGGGACTACAAGTTAACAATAAAGACAAAAAAGTAAAAAGATAAATAGTTATATGAATATATATTCTATATTCTATATATATATATATATATATATATATATATATATATATATATATATATATATATATATATATATATATATATATATATATATATATATACACAATATATATATATATATATATATATATATATATATATATATATATATATATATATATATATATATATATATATATATATATATATATATATATATATATATATATATATATATATATATATATATATATATATATATATATATATATATATATATATATATATATATATATATATATATATATATATATATATATATATATATATATATTAAACTAGATAGGACTCGTGCACATCTGGTTGGACCCCGACTGGAGGTGCAGGTCAGCGCAAGAGAGATAAATAAACTAAAAGGAGAAAACCTTCAAAGGAAAGAAGGGACCGCACACTCCACAGGACTCGTTTTTGCTTATTTATTGTTTGCACAACGCGTTTCGCTGTCGCTTCCTCATAGCACCTGAGGAAGCGACAGCGAAACGCGTTGTGCAAACAATAAATAAGCAAAAACGAGTCCTGTGGAGTGTGCGGTCCCTTCTTTCCTTTGAAGGTTTTCTCCTTTTAGTTTATATATATATATATATTCTATATTATATATATATTCTATATTCTATATATATTCTTTCATTTATTTGCATTCATCTAAAAATGTTTGGACCTTATGGTGTTCTTGTTCTGTTCTTGACTTATTGTTATGTTTTCTTCTTGACTTAAAGAAGACCTGTACGGCCCATGGGGACATTAACGTGTGTTGTCGGGCCCTATAAATAAATTTGATTTGATTTGATTTGATTTGATATGAATAGTTATATGAATACATACATACACAGAAACATAAATTCTATGTTTTGGTTTATTTTTATTTGTATGTGTGAGTGTTTGTGTGTATACGTATATGTGTTTGTATGTATGTGTACTGTATGTATGTATATTGTTTTTGCTTTCATCAATTTGTTGTGATAGTTATGTGTGTTGGTTCGAGATAAATACAAATCAATCAATCAATATATTGTGAAGCTTACGGTGGTTATATGTTTTATCAGCTTTTTTGTTTGTACATTCAAAGAAATGTACAGTATTGTTTGTTATAAGCAGTCAGCTCTGAATAGTTAGGCTTTTTGCTCAATAATTGTTGGATCTGTGGATATAAATGTTGGTCAAAATAGTAAGCTAAATTAGAATCAAATAGAACTGATGGTAGAGATTCCTGTCATATTCAGTGAATCCAATTAATTTTATGTAAAGTGAGGGTACAATAGTGAGGGTACAATAGTGAGGGTAGATATGATTAGCAATAAATCGTGACAATTTACTCCACGCCTGTAGGTCCCCCAATTCGGGGACCCTGCTTTTCTTTATCATAAATCGATCAATAGAGACCGTATGTAATGGTTCCAGGGAGGACAATGTGAACTTTGGTCACAAGGTGAACAGTGGTCTCCTACCTCCCACCAGTGGTCTCATAGCGCCATCTAGCGGCCACCGCCAGATGGTGCAGGCCACCATTTTGTGTTTCATAAAAGTAATTGAGTTAATTTCTTCATGTATGTTGTCCTGTGTTTTTTCTTCCCTTGTTTAATTGTCATCCTCCTGTCTGGTTGTTGTTTGTGATATTGCTTGGCTGTTGTTGTGATATTGCTTTTGTGTCTAGTTTGGTGTTTAACTGTTTCTGTGTTTTGGACTGGCTGTGCCAGGTGTTGTCAATTATAATTAGTCGTGTATTTAAGTGTGGGTCTGTCCTCACTCCTTTGTGGTGTCATACCTCCTTGTTCCTGTACCTGTCGTGTCTGCTGTCGTCTTCCTTGCCCTGCTGTCTGTATTGAGTAAGTGTTATTAGTATTCTGTTTTTTATGCTCTTTATTTTTTCGTGCATCAGTTTGCGTGTCTCTCTAGTGCCAGCTCGGCTGTGCCTTTGCTTTTGTTTTTGGTCAGCTCGGCTGTGCCTTTGCTTTTGTTTTGGTACTTGTAATTTCCCCTTGCTCTCTTGGCTCTAAAATAAATAGAACACCATGTTTTTGTGAAGAGCAACCACCGTCTCCGTTCTCCTGTCATTCTGCACCACCGTCTCTGTTCTCCTGTCATTCTGCAGTTCTGGGGCTCCTCCGTCATTCCGCATATTGGGTTATTTTCTCCCCCAAATCCTAACACCGTATTAGATCCCCAATTATCATATCATGGGGTATCATTGGAAAGCCACATTCATTGGCTACAACCCTGTCCAGGAATTTTCGAGATCGCCAAATGATTGACGGAGCTAGAGCCCCCGAAGGTCGGGGTGGTAATGTGTACTTTGGCGCACGCCTCACATATCTGCATGTAACTCGAGAACCGCTGAACGGATTTTCGCAAATCGTCCTCATGAAGATGGATAACATTGTCTGCCAGGCTACCCATCCTTATGCCCAGTCTGCCAGTGCTATAACCCTATGGAGATGTTTACCTTCTTTGCAGGGCTATAACCTTTTAAATATTATAGCTATATATGGACATTACTATGGCCCATTCAACATTGGGTATCTATCGTTCCGGATGTGGGAACGTTATATTTTTTCATTCATACATTGTCGTGTTAGTAACGTCGAGAATATAAGTATGTTTTTAAGGTTTTCTGCAGTAATTCCTAAAACGCGAGTTATAGGCCCTGACGCATATGATAGATTATCGATTGGCGTTTCTTTCCTATACACGCTATATTCAAAAATTCAAATGTATATGATCGGTATACATTATGCTTCATCATGCGTGAAGGAAAGGGGGGGGGGGGGTCGTTTATAATTCCTTGATCGTCAGTAACGGCTTTATTTAGTATGGGTTGATATGTTGATCAGATGGATTGCTGTGAAATGAATGGCGCAAAAATGAAATATTGATCCCAAAAACGAGTTAACTTGTTTCTGGCCCACAACGCATGGCGGGCAATAACGAGTATACTAGTGCCGGCCTTGTTTACCTTTTTACCCCCTTGAATGTCATCATCCACTTCAATGTTAGCGTTAAAAATGCATAATCTATGTCTTAAATTATGGCTATGTGTCTAATCTGCCAGTCGCTTATCAATGACTTGTTTGCAGTCAACATTGTCGAAATGGATTGTTTTTTAATCGGTTCATATCCTTTTTATAGCATTTCGAAAAACTATTGTTCTCTCAAAAATTTCCGGAAAATAGGAAAGATTCCCCCATAAACGGCATTTATTGGAATATTCTCGAATACACTAGACACGTTGTCATTTGTCAGCCTATTTATGAATAGTTTTCAAATAAACGCTAGATTATCGATAGTCTATGTGTACTTATGCACGCTATAGAGGCAGGCTGAAAAATCTATTCTCTCATTTCCTCAACATCACACACACACACACACACACACATACACACACACGGCACATGCTGATATCTCAGTGAATACAGCTCTGATTATCCTAAAACTGGTAACATAGACTCATTACCTTAGATCAGATGTTCTCCAAAAAGATTATTCCAATTCCTGATCGCCATTCCAAATATCGATCACGTTTATTGATTGATTATTGGCTGCTGTAAATATATATTCCACGCTGCTTTCCAACTCGCGATCAGATCCCTCTTCATCAGATCCCTCGCCAGCACAATGGAGCCAGTTGGCTCCCCCCACAGGGATATCCCAGTATAATCGACTGACCTGCCGTTACACAGGGATAGACGATAGGGGGCGGTTTTTTCCCACCGGGGCTCCTAGAGGGGCTGCTGTACCAACGGGAGACTCGGTTGATGAAATATGAATTCAGATCGCTAATAAAACGACAAATCGCGTCGTTGGCACTGATAAGACAACAATACACGTCGTTGGCATTCAAAGTGTTAAAAGGTAATGTTTTCTTTTTGTTTTTTTTGCCAAGAGTAAAGACCATAACCCTATCAAAACAGCAGTCAACGTGTATATTTTCATTTTTACCGATGTTTTGTAAGATTTACCGAAAATGCGAATTTTGCGAAGAAATGCTAATTATATCTCTTTTATAGTAAAACTGTGAGGAAATGACTAAATCCAGATTTAACTCTGCCATTGGAAAGAGGAGCCTTTTCCCTATCCATAGATGTATGATTTGACCATAATAAGGTCATGGTCAAGTTCAAGGTCAAATATGACTTTATAATTAAAATCGATTATAATTTATTACTGTATATACAAATCCTTCTGTTTAATCATCTTCCATTTATTCATTTGCTTAGATTTTTTGTACACTTGATCTCAATAAGGTGGTGAATGAGCTCAGTGAGCAAGCTCGGTTTGCTCACAATTGTAACATAGTGTTATTCACCGGCACAGATGCATAAAAATATCATCATTTATATTCTCCTTTTTTTCATTACAATTTACTCAAGCCTAGTAACAGACACAATATTTCTGACAGTGGGAATACATACCCCCAGGTCCCTAGATGTTCCTAGATACCAAGAACATGCAAATTGACCTTGTAGAAGTGGAGCAATCTTCCATTTACTTAGGCATGTACCTTTAGGCGAAATTTCTGAAAATAGGGCTACATCTTAACAGGTTACGACCATCGTTTCTCTGAGCTCCCCAAAAAAGATACAACGTACATCAATGTCTTTCTTAAGTTTCTGATTTCTGATTAGTTGGATACAACCTGTGAAGCATTTTAAAGGATATATTTGAAATAAATAACTTTCCCAACAAATGTGGACCAATATGATAAGGCAGAGAATGTACTTATGATGTCTTGTTGAAAAATGTATGGATTGCCTTGTTTTATATTTAGTGTGCCATGAAAAACAAGTTTTCATCTAGCAGTAGGGGGTGAAGCCATTTCCCTTAACCTGATAAGCTGTAAGCCGTATTTCGCCTAAAGGTACATGCCTAAGTAAATGGAAGATTGCTCCACCTCTGCAAGGTCAATTTGCATGTTCTTGGTATCTAGGAACATCTAGGGACCTGGGGGTATGTATTTCCAGTGTCAGAAATATTGTGTCTGTTACTAGGCTTGAGTAAATTGTAATGAAGAAAAGGAGAATATAAATTATGATTTATGATTTTTGCATCTTTGATCAAAAATGTATACGGGTAGGAGAAAATGCTCATTGAGCTCATTCACCACCTTATTGAGATCATGTGTACAAAAAATCTAAGCAAATGAACCGCGGGAAGATGATTAAACAGAAGGATTTGTAGATACAGTAATTAATGATAATCAATTTTAATTATAAATTCATATTTGACCTTGAACTTGACCTTGACCTTATTATGGCCAAATCATACATCTATGGATAGGGAAAATGTTCTTCTTTCCAATGGCAGGGTTGAATCTGGATTTAGTCATTTCCTTGCGTTTTTTACGATAATTAGCATTTTCCCATAAATTTGTATTTCCGATAAATCGTATAAAACATCGGTAAAAATGAAAATATACACTTTGACTACTGTTTTTGATAGGATTATGGTCTTTACTCTTGGCTACAAAAAAAAATATTTAAAAACATTGACCTCTTAACATCCAAGGGCCCACATGTGGACGATTCTTTGCCGACCTCTAGTGGCTCGGGTATGCATTTCTTTTAATATAATATATAGATAGAATTAAAGCCCTATTTGTTGCCTGTCGATTGCCCTTTCAGGTGACAAAATCCGTTCAGCGGTTCTCACGTTACATGCCGATATGTGAGGCGTGCCCCAAAGTACGCAAAAGTACACATTACCACCCCCGACTCCCGGGGCTCTAGCTCCGTCAATCATTTGGCGATCTCGAAAATCTTTGCACAGGGTTGTAGCCAATGAGTGTGGCTTTCCAATGATTCCCCATGATATGATAATTGGGGATCTAATACGGTCTCTATTGATCGATTTATGATAAAGAAAAGCACCTTAAGGCTTAACAGGTTTTAAAGCCTTTAGAAAGCAAAATAGGAAACGGCATCACAGACAATTGAGAAATCATTTGGTGAAACAGAGATTCTATAGTGTTGACTAAATGACAAACAAATAATTTAAATATAGAGTTGCCCATGTTGGTTGAATAACTGAGATACAATTCTACAAAATATATCTATTGTTCGAGATTAAAACATAAAAACCTGAGGAGTGATCTTATGCTTGTAAATGAAACTCCATGCCAGTAGTAGCATTTGTTTATGGAATAAATACAGCTTTAGGGGAATTCTATCAACATTAAAATTATATAACAACATAATTGTGGGTAATACAATTCCATAAGGAAGTCGGACACTTGAAGTAACGCCTGATCCAATAGATTTTTAAGGTGTAATTTAGTGTGGTGAGGTCCAGAAGATGGCCACATTTACTGTACTCATTCAAACTGTTTTTTCTTTTTAGAGAATGAGTATTAGATAATGTGTGTGTGTGTGTGTGTGTGTGTGTGTGTGTGTGTGTGTGTGTGTGTGTGTGTGTGTGTGTGTGTGTGTGTGTGTGTGTGTGTGTGTGTGTGTGTGTGTGTGTGTGTGTCGGTCATCTCAGTCGGTCCCAGTGGTCTCCCTCCTACAATCGTTTGACCTGACTCCCACTGCCATGCCTCCCACCCACAAAGCAGGCAACTCCTTGGATCTCATATTTTCCCGTAACTCCAGCATTAACACCCTACATGTATCTGACCATTCCTTCATATCCTTCTCACTAACTCTCATGCTTAACCGAAAGGTCTTCGCCCCAACTCAAACCGTCTCACTCAGACGCAACCTGCCCTCCCTATCCCCCTCCACCCTCTCCTCTGACATACTATCCGCTCTACCTTTGAGTGACACCTTCTCTGCTCTCCCCACAGAGATGGCAACCTCCACCCTCCTCTCAGCCCTTGCAACCTCCTTCGACAAGCTCTGTCCCCTCGTTGAGAAACCTGCCCGCCGTTCCCCACCCAGTCCATGGCTGACAGATCCAGTGAGAGAACAAAGACAGGTCCTGAGAGCGGCTGAGAGGAAGTATAGAAAGTCACGCCTCACTGCTGACATCGACACATATCACAACCTCTTGTTAACATTCTCCAAAACCATTACTAATGCCAAAGCTTCCTTCTTTCACCATAGAATCTGCCAAGAATCTTTGCAAACTGCATGCTACCATGTCCTTCCTCCTCACTCCCCCCCAACCCCCTCCCCCCTCATCTTTCTCTGCCGAAGACTTTGCGATCTTCTTTGAGGAAAAAGTGGAGAACATCCGCAGCTCCTTCTCCCAACCCCCACCCATTCCAAATGCTGAATCGAGAACCTCATCCTTCACTCTGTCATCTTTCTCTCCCATTACAGAAGCCGAGACCCTGACACTGGTAACGTCGAACCGTCCGCTGGACCGGCTACCCTCCCCACTCCTCCAGACCATAGCACCAGACATCTTCCCATTCCTAACTGCAACCATCAACTCCTCACTCAACTCTGGGGTGGTCCCCACCTCCCTAAAACAAGCCAGAGTCACGCCGCTCATAAAAAAACCAACCCTGAACCCCACCGTCATAGGCAACTATCGTCCTGTCTCTCTTCTCTCCTTCCTTTCTAAAACACTTGAATGTGCTGTATCCAACCAACTTACTGCTTATCTCTTACATAATGACCCTAATCAGTCTGGCTTCCGGACTGGCCACTCCACAGAAACGGCCCTCATTGCGGTCACAGAGGCACTTCACTTAGCAAAAGCGAAAGGCCTCTCCTCTGTCCTGATTCTCCTAGATCTATCTGCAGCCTTCGACACAGTCAACCATCAGATCCTCCTCGCGGCCCTCGCAGGAATGGGAGTGGCTGGCTCTGCGCTGACATGGCTGACATCATACCTCAATGACCGCTCCTACCAAGTGTCATGGAGAGGGACCCTGTCAGCCACCCGCCCCCTGCAGACGGGTGTCCCCCAGGGCTCAGTCCTAGGACCCCTTCTCTTCTCCCTCTACACCAGGGGTCTCAAACTCGCTGCCCGCGGGCCAATTGCGGCCCGCGGGATGATATTTTGCGGCCCCCTACTGGACATCAAAGTTTAGTGTTAATGCGGCCCGCGCGCAACTGTTGCGCAACTGAGTCGTTGCGCAAGAGTTGGACGTTTTATTTATTTTATAAATTGTAGGCTACCATAGCGCAGGCTCATGACAGCAACGTTATGTTAGTGACTTGGTTGAAACGTGATTCCGGAGTGATATCAAGTAAAGTGGAAGCAAATGCATCCTTGCTATCTCTCTCCTCTGCGAGCAGTGCTCTGCATGTCCAGCTGCACTGCCACTGCCTGTGTCTGTGTACGGGTCTGGTCCAATCACATACGCGTCCCGTCAGCAATTTCCCCCCTCACCCACAGTCTGCGAATCAGAGGCAGAGTAGGGGAGTAGGGCGGGTCTTCACGGACTGCATGTTGTCTCTCTCTTTCAGTTCAAGTCGGAGCAGAGTTGATAGCGCATCTACAGTAAACTCGCTCCCAGTTTTATCTCCGTGAGATAAATGTAGCTATTAGCCTATTTTCGCCAGCAGGCAGCCAGCAGAAAAATATGGCATTTTCAAAGATGGTCAGTAAAATAAAAGTCGACTGCAATTCAAAGGTGAATGGACGGAAAAATATGCGTTCATCCTGAGTCCCAGCCAGGGGCGTAGCTGGAGATTCTGGGCCCCATGAAAGAATCAATTTGTGGGCCCCCAATCTATTAAAAAATGTGGGGCCCCCAATCTATAAAAAAATGTGGGGCATTTATTTATTGATGAAAACGCATAATATGGTTTTTACTTTTTTTTTTTATAATACAGGCAATTATACTTTTGAGTCATCTACATTAACTTACTTTAGGATAATAATAAAACCATATTAATAAAAAGATAATAATAGTTTTCTCTGCCCCCCCCCCACAGTGCTGGGCCCTTGGAGTCATCCTAACCCCCCCCCCCAGCTACTCCCCTGGTCCCAGCACCAAACCAATTATGTGACGATATGCCAAGAAACGGTAGCTATTTGAAAATAATGTATGACTGAAGTGATGGAGACCATGTTTGAAGGCAAACAAAAGCAAATCCCCCTCAGATCGCACAGCAACCAGAATAACTGAAATACTGGCTGGTGATTTGATTAAACAGCTTTGTGATAGAATAAAAAAAATGCACAGTGCATTTCCATAGCTGTGGATGAGTCCACTGACACCACTGAGAAGCCTGAAGAACCGTTCATGTTCTGAAGAACTGTTCATGTTCTGAAATGTTATTGCTAAAGATTGAGAAGATTGGATCAGTTGTACTTTTTTTTTTAATACTTGAAACCCTTTTTTTGTGGAATATTTGATGCGGCCCAGCCTCACCCAGACTCTACCTCCAGCGGCCCCCAGGTAAATTGAGGTTGAGACCCCTGCTCTACACTAAATCACTGGGTAACATTATCACGTCTCATGGCTTCTCGTATCATTGTTATGCCGACAATACTCAACTCTTCCTCTCCTTCCCTCCCTCAGATATCCACGTCTCTGAGCGGATCTCGGCCTGTCTGTCTGACATCTCCGCCTGGATGACGACCAACCACCTCAAACTGAACCTAAGCAAAACAGAATTGCTCCACCTGCCGACCCAATCCTCCCCCCTGACCGACCTTTCCATCACAGTCGAGAATGCAGCTGTGACCGCGTCCCCGACCGCCAAGAACCTTGGTGTTGTCCTCGACGACCAGTTGAACTTCTCTGCTCACATCGCAGCGACAACCAGAACCTGCAGATTCCTCCTGAGCAACGTCAGAAGGATCCGCCCCTTCCTGACAAAAGAAGCCACCCAACTCCTCGTCCAATCAACAGTCATCTCCCACCTCGACTACTGCAACGCACTGCTCGCTGGCCTCCCGGCCACTGCCACCAAGCCTCTTCAACTCATTCAGAACGCAGCGGCCCGCCTGATCTCAAACCTACCGAAGTCGGCCCATGTCACCCCACTTCTTAGGGACCTGCACTGGCTCCCCATTGCTGCACGAATCCGCTTCAAGGCCCTCGACCTAGCATACCGTGCGGCAAAGGGAACCGCTCCCGCCTACCTCTGATCAATAGTCTCCAACTACACACCCTCAAGACCCCTACGCTCTGCATCTTCTGGCCGCCTCAGACCTACTCCTATCCGAGCTCCGGGAGGGTCATCAAGGAGAAGCCGCCTATTCTCAGTCCTTGCCCCATAATGGTGGAATGAACTACCCACCCCAGTTAGAACAGCCGAAACCCGTCCAATCTTTCGCCGTCGACTAAAGACGCACTTCTTCAACCATTATCTGAAATAAAAAAATAAAAATAAAAAAGATATCTAACCCTAACTAACCTTACTGGCATGCACTTGTCCTAATAAACTAACCTACACTGTAGCACTCAACACTTGATGAACATTGTTACTCAGCTGATAGAGTTGTGCCCTTCCTGATGACTTGTCGTCACTTTGGATAAAAGCGTCAGCTAAATGACTAAATGAAAAAAATAAATAAAAAAAAAGACAGAGAAAGTGAAACAACAAGAGAGAGAGATACAGAGAGAGATACAGAGAGAGAGAAAGATGGAGATATGGAGATGGAGGCAAGAGTGAAGGGGACTAGGGAGAAGAGGAGGGAGGTGAAGAGGAGAATAAGAGTGGGAGCGGTGGTTTGGATAGAGGAAAGACCGAGGAGTGATGTATTAGAGGTAAGAGAATAGGAGAAGCACAGGCAGGGGTATTAAAAGGTGAACGATGATAATAATACTGCCTGACGAAGACATGTGGGTGTCCTGGGGGCATGTTATACAGTGTGTGTGTGTGTGTGTGTGTGTGTGTGTGTGTGTGTGTGTGTGTGTGTGTGTGTGTGTGTGTGTGTGTGTGTGTGTGTGTGTGTGTGTGTGTGTGTGTGTGTGTGTGTGTGTGTGTGTGTGTGTGCGTGCGTGCGAGTGAGTGAGTGAGTGAGTGAGTGAGTGAGTGTGGGGGGGGGGGTGGGGGGTTGCACACAGAGCTGTCTCTATCTTTATTGTTTTGGGCTCTGTCTTTGTAGAGTCGCAAAAAGTTCACACACCCACATGTTTATATTCTGGCATAAGAAGAATTAAAACCTAATTTGGTTGTAAAAACTAACATAGCAGCATATATGTTATGGACCAACTAAGTCAATGCCATATACCGAGACAAAATTCAATTATCTATACATTTCAAATAAATGATGTGGATTAGGACTACTACCCATAAATGCATGCAACAAAAAACAATAAGACTATAAATGCATGCAACAAAAAACAATATCTCAGTGAAGATTTAAAAAGAAATTAGCTCCAGCAGCACTCTGATAAATCAACAATAATCCAAATAATCTATGGGATTTGAGTTGAATGTTTTGTCTAATTTGATGCATAAGGTTACGCATCAGTCCTTCATGCCTGTAATGTGTTTTGTCCAGGCGTGGTACTGGCAGGGTGCCTCCACTAGAGGGAGGACTCTTTAAAGGATTAGCATCCTCCTCTCAATAACCCTGTTTCACAGTGCCTCACTCATCTCATCCCATCCCTCTCTATCTCCATCACTCCATTGGCCCAGGAAGAGATTCATTAGATCTTCCACCTGTGCCCCTGAAGAGAGTTTGGTAAGAGTGCATCAAATGTAAAAGTAGAAATACCCAGATACATTTGTACTCTGGTAAAAGTAAAGGTCCTCCGTTCAAGTAGAGAAGTATTTGCTATTGAATGTACTAAAGTATGTAAAGTAAAAGTATGGCTTCTAAATTTCATTTGTGTATTCCAGTGCTTGGATTATGATAGTTGGTATGTGGGTACTTAGTTTAATTAGTGTATATACTTGACCACATGTTGCACAAATGTACAGCCCTGTCCTATTTTATTTTATAATTATATTATGTTATATTATATTGTGCTTCTATTTTAATTGAGTTTATATTAAAATGTTATTATACCGTAATTGTCTGTTAATGTCGCACCAAAAACGACCAAATCCAATCCCTTGTATGTGTAAACTACTTGGCAATAAATACCTTTCTGATTCTGATTCTGATTCTGGTCCAGTTATGCTGCTCTGATTATTTCCGCTTGAAGTTGACAGGCTTCAAATGTGAAAGTATAGAATTTTCATAAATGTTTGCAATTTTTTCTATGCAAAATCTTTTTCTTCAAAGTCATTTGTGGGATACATGTAGTGGAGTAAAAAGTACAATATTTCCTTTGAAGTAAAAGTATGAAGTTTCATAAAATGAAAATACTCACATTAAGTACAAGTAGCTCTAAATTGTACTTAAGTACAGTGCTTGAGTAAACATTTACTTTCCAGCACCGGCGTCAAATATACAGGACCTGTTGAGATTTTGTAAAAGTAAACAAAAAAATATAAAAGCAGAATGGCATGGCCATTGTAAGCTATATAGGCCTACTGGTAGAATTCTAAAATCCACAAATGAAAATGCTTGCTAGTAAAGGTAGAATTTTTGTCTAGCAACAGTGACTGCGAAAGCACAGTCACCCATTGGACCTCATTCTTGAACATGATCGTAAGGTAAGTATCTTTGTAAAAA
The DNA here is from genome assembly GCF_963971535.1 of Notolepis coatsorum. NCBI lineage: Eukaryota > Metazoa > Chordata > Actinopteri > Aulopiformes > Paralepididae > Notolepis > Notolepis coatsorum. The sequence goes on along the minus strand of NC_140172.1, from coordinate 49,671,985 downwards.
GTTTGTACTAACAAATTTATGAAAATCCTCTGGATTACTGAACGGGGTGAAACGGTCTTCGCAAGTGGCCAAAATCATCGCAGCTGCATTCCCATGAATGAAGAACGTCACTCATTCTTAAACTGGAAGTGCGTTCTCGTACACCTTCATTTGCATAGAGAAATGCCCTTCCAGCTATGAGAGGCTATCCATTGCGTCTGCTCCGTGCTGACCCTTATGGGGGAAATATTGAACAGGTAGCACAAAAGCAATTTGCAACTTATCAAAATTGTATTACCGTAGATTAGATTGAAATGTATTGTCATTATACAGCACAAGTAGGCCTACAATACAACATCCAACCAGAGTGCAAATGTAACAGTAAATTGCAATAGTAACATACAATGCACAGGTGATGAAACTAAAAGGCTTTATTTGGGATAAATAGTTGGTGATTATGTTCAAGTCGATTCTACAGACATCCTCGGAATTAAATAATTATAATAAAGATCAATACGACAAATCATTAACAATTACGTTTTGCATTTATAGTCATGACTCAATGAGGCATCGTGACCACACACACACACTGCAAACTAAATACAGAGGAACCAATACCAAATGTATTGCCATCATACAGCACAAGTGGTTGGTGAGGCAGGCTCAGTGCACACGCACACACACACACACACACACACACACACACACACACACACACACACACACACACACACACACACACACACACACACACACACACACACACACACACACACACACACACACACACACACACACACACACACACACACACCTACACACACACACACACACGTACAGTATACGTGCAAAATTAAATGTTCCAGCAACAGTATATGATCCTAATGACGTGTTTTATTAGGTATTATAATAGTAAGTTATACTAGAACATGACATCTTAGCGTGCCATCTCATTTAGTAGTGTCAATACTGAACAACTGCGCACTTGGCACTCAAGGCCACCTCCTGCTCCGTCTGCGGTCATGAACCAGGGGGCAGCGTATTATCAGCAATCTCCTAATAAAACAAGTCATTAGAATAATAGAATGTACTGTTGCTGGAACGATTAATTACACACGTATACAGTGTGTGTGTGTGTGTGTGTGTGTGTGTGTGTGTGTGTGTGTGTGTGTGTACACGCTGAGCCTGCCTCACCAAGCCATTTCTCCACGCATTTATTTATTTCTAAGCAATAGAAATAAATAAAACCAACAATAAATAATATAATAGAGAACAAGACGATATATGGCTTAATACAGTCTATTCCACTATAGTGTTGTCAAAAATATCGATTTATTTTATACATATCGATTCCGAATATTTAAAACAGTTTCAATACTAATTTCCCGCAATATCGATACTTTCTGCACTATCAATTTTCAATTTTTTTTATTTTTTATTTCTTTTAAGAGTCACCTTTTATTTTACAAAAAGTGATGTTTGGTGAAAGTTAGATTTGCACTTTATTAATCCCAATAGGGAAATTCATTCTTGTTTGATGATCAAGAGGCACCTTTTATTTGTTTTAAAGGGGAACTATCTTATAAATGGCCTTTTTCAGTGTTTAGCATTGTTTCCTAGCTATGTGGACTTATATTAATAGGATCTATGTCTCTAATTCTCATATTGGCGCATTCTTCCAATTCTCCTCTCACAATATTCACCCTCACTAAACTGAGTCATCTGAAAATGTGCATATCTGTGATGTCAGAGATTTCTCAGCTGCATAATAATGTGGCAGTTGGTGTGGCAGTTGCCACCAGGCCACACAGTGGTTGGAGCCCAGCCTCAAAACGGCTTAAGGTAGAAAAATGCTGTTTTTGAGTACTTGAATAGAAATACAAAACAATGAATACAAACATTTAAAAACTTACAGAGGTGTTCCATAGACTCACAGGAATTGTGTAAAAGTGCCCAAATAGTGAAAGAAATTGTCAAATAGTTCCCCTTTAAGTGAAGTTTGGTGAAAAAGCAAGTTATTGCACTATTAATCCCAATAGGGACATTCATCTTTGTTTGATCAAGAGTAACCTTTTATATATATATTATTAAAAAAAATTGATGAATGAAGATTGGTGAAAATTAGGTTTGCACTTCAATCCCAATAGGGAAATTCATCTTGGTTTGATGTCAAACCAAAACAAATGTTATTTGAATGATTTCTAGTTTTCAAGAGAGAAAAAATCGATTAAAATCGTAAATCGGATTTAAAAAAAAATAATCATAGATTTTATTTTTAGGCCATATCGCCCAGCCCTAAAACAAAGGGTTTTAAAAGTGTTATATTTCTCTTCTCTTATAATTCCAGAGAGAAGGTGAGGAGAATCGACCAGCAACAAAAGCTAAAAAATAAATAAAAAATATAATAAAGAAATTTACATTTTAAGATTAAAATCTTTTCCCTGTGGTATCGAAAATGGTATCGAATATCGATACTTTTCAAGGTATCGTATCGAAGTTAGAAATTCCAGTATATTGTGACAACACTATTCCACTATACAGCAAATGGGTTTAGTTCTTATTTACAACACATGGTCATTGAGTCATGACTATAAATGTAAAACATAATTGGTAATGATACAAATATTGTCATGTTTATTATCATTATTTTTTTATTTTGATTTGAAGTCTTTATTTCGAACATGCAATGAATACAACAAACAATAACAAAAAAGAAAAAAACAACTCAATCTGCATGTTCGAAAAGGGGTAGGAAGAAGTATACACTTATTTAATCCTACCCCTTTTCCACTACTCAAATGAGTGTACTATTTTAAACATAAAAAAGAAAAGAAAAAAAAAATATATATATATGCAAAACAAAAAACAAAAACTATATATGTATAAAATAAAATAAAATAGAAAACAAAATAAAAATGTAAACACCCGTGAATATCAAGTCCCTTCTTCATCCCTGTACCTTGTGAACATAATTTCCTTATACATCAGTTTGAATTGTCTCATGTTTGGACATTGCTTTAGCACCACATTTAGACTGTTCCACAGTTTCACTCCACATATGAGATGCAGTGTTTTCTCATGGTAGTGCGTACGTTTAGCACCTTTAAATTGTGTTTTCCCCTCAGATTATAACCCCCCTCCCTATCAAAGAACAATTCTTGAATGTTTCTTGGAAGTGCATGACTTTTTGCTTTATACATTAATTGTGCCGTTTTAAATTCCACAAGATCATTTAACTTCAATGTCTTTGACTCCAGAAACAATATGTTAGTGTGATCACGATAACCTGCAATGTGAACTATCCTTATGGCCCTTTTTTGGAGTATAAAAAGTGGTTGTAGTGTAGACTTATAATTGTTTCCCCAGACTTCAGCACAGTAATTTAAATATGGTAAAACTAGTGAACAGTAGAGAATGTAGAGTGATTTTCTATCCAGGATGTGCTTTACTTTACTCATGACTGAAATGCTTCGTGAGAGTTTAGATTGGACATGTTTTATGTGAGGTTTCCAACAGATTTTATGGTCTATTATTACACCTAGGAATTTATTTTCATAAACTCTTTCAATAATCACATCATTTATTTTAACTTGTACCTGAGTATCCAATCTACAGTTTCCAAACAACATAATTTTAGTTTTGCTCAAGTTCAATGATAATTTGTTTCTATCAAACCATTCCTTCAATTTCTTCATTTCAGATGTGATGACCTCTAAAAGCTGCTGGACATTCTCACCAGAAAAAAAAAGATTAGTGTCATCCGCAAATAAAATACATTTAAATATATTGGATACTTTACATATCTCGTTAATGTACAAGATGAACAGTTTTGGACCCAACACTGACCCCTGGGGGACACCACAAGCAATGTCCAAACATTCAAGTTCAAGTTCTCAAGTTCTTTAATAGTTGTCATACAGAAGTACAGGATACTTTCATACAAAATGCTTCTTACTGTTACGCTCCAGAGACTGTGCTAGACAAGATAGTATCAAATAACATAATAACATAATATAGCATGAATTTAGAAGAAGAAAATGAGGTCAGTGTTCGGTATAGACATATGTACAATGTTCTGAGTTACCATATAATATACAATACACAATACTATGCAGTGTACTAATGTACAGTACTATCTAGTGCAAAGCAGAAATGGGATGAGGTACAATTTTAGGTACAATTTACAGTAAGGTGTACGAGTTGTAGTGCAATCCTTCATCCATAAATATAAAGTGTGGGGAGTGGGTGCTACAGTGTGTTTGTTTAAAGTGGGTGTGTGCTATAAGTGTGTGGAGTGGGTGCTACAGTGTGTTTGTTTAAAGTGAGTGTGTGCGTGTGGATGTGTGTGCTATGTGCGTTTGGTGGTTGTTGTTGTGTAGTGTTCATTCATTGTTCGTTTAGCAGCCTGATGGCCTGGGGATAGAAGCTTCTTCTGAGTCTTTCTGTGCTCGCCTTGAGACTCCTGTATCGCTTGCCTGACCGCAGCAGTTCAAAGAGGCAGTTGTTCGGGTGACTGGAGTCTTTAATGATTCTCTTAGCCTTGCCCTTGCAACGCTTGTAGTAAATGTTCTGGAGGGTGGGGAGCCCCCCTCCAATTGTGCGTTCGGCTGAACGTGTCACTCTTTGTAGTCTGCTTTGGTCTTGTGCAGTGCTATTCCCAAACCAGGAGGTGATGTTGCCGGTCAAGATGCTCTCTATTGTACATGAGTAGAAGTTCTTAAGGATCTTCTGGCTGACTTGGAACTTCCTTAGGCGCCTAAGGAAGTAGAGGCGTTGTCGTGCCTTCTTCACAACACTGTTAATGTGTGTGGTCCATGTCAAGTCCTCGGATATGTAGGCTCCGAGGTACTTAAAGCTGTTGACTCTCTCAACCGGTGCCCCGTCGATGCTGAGGGGGCTGTAGTCCTTGACCCCCGACCTCCTGAAGTCCACAATCATCTCCTTTGTTTTGCTGACGTTCAGGGAGAGGCTGTTTTCCTGGCACCATCCCGCCAGGACCTTGACCTCTTCCAGGTAGGCCCTCTCGTCGTTGGCAGAGATCAGGCCCACCACCACTGTGTCGTCAGCAAATTTGACGATTGTATTGCTACTCCGCTGAGCCACACAGTCGTGTGTGTACAGGGAGTAGAGGAGGGGACTCAGAACACAGCCCTGGGGGGCCCCTATGTTGAGGGTGATGGATGAGGAGGTGCAGTTGCCTGCTCTCACCACCTGGGGTCTGCCAGTCAGGAAGTCCAAGACCCACTGGCAGAGGTCATAGCCCAAGCCCAGGTCCCTGAGCTTGGCTATGAGTATGGAGGGGACTATGGTATTGAATGCCGAGCTGTAGTCGATGAATAGCATTCTCACATAGTTCCCCTGCCTCTTGTCCAGGTGTGATGCTGCTGTGTGCAGCACATGGGATATGGCGTCCTCCGTGGACCTGTTGGGGCGGTATGCAAATTGCAGGGGGTCCATGTTGATGGGGAGGGAGGAGAAGATGTAGCCCTTTACTAGCTTCTCGAAGCACTTCATGGCTATGGAGGTGAGAGCTACAGGGCGGTAGTCGTTGAGGCAAGCAGGCTTGGATTTTTTGGGTACAGGGATAATAGTGGACTTCTTCAGGCAGGTGGGGATGACAGCCTGTTCTAAGGACAGGTTAAATATGTCAGTGAATACTGGGGCCAGTTGGTCGGCACAGACTTTTAGGACGCGGCCGGGGATGCCGTCTGGACCTGCTGCCTTCCTGATATTCACTTTTTTAAAGGTCCGCCTCACCTCATGCTCTGTTACCCTGAACACTGCGCCTCCATCAGCAGCCGACCCCCCCCCCCCCATTGCCGAGGCTTGTGAGCTGGTGTTGTTATTACCAGCATCAAACCTCGCATAGAAGGTATTGAGGTCATTTGCTAAGGAGATGTCACTGTTCAGTTTGAGGGAGGCGCCTTTGTAGTCTGTCATCGTTTTGAGCCCCTGCCACATAGCTCTAGAGTCAGCTTGTTCAAACTGGAGTTCAATTTTATCCCTGTAGCGTCGTTTGGCCTCTGACACTGTCCTCCTTACGTTGTATCGCGCCACCTTGTGGTCATTCATGTTGCCTGCCTCTAGGCCGTCGTTGTATGCTTTGGTGCGCTCTCTCAGAGCTTCACGGACGAATTTGTCTACCCAGGGTTTTTGATTTGGGTAAACTTTCATTTTGGTAGTGGGGATTGTTTCTTTCACCCTAGTACAAACATAGTCCAGCACTGTCTCCGTGTAGGCATTAATGTTATCTGTGTCGCGGAACACATTCCAGTCTGTGTGGTGAAACACTGACCGGATCGTCTCCTCTGACGTCACATCCCATTTCTGCACCTCTCGCGAGACTACGGGAGTACTTTTAATTCTCTGTCTGTACTTTGGTGAAAGAAAAATGGATGCGTGATCTGACTTGCCAAAGCCACTATCAGAATGAGCCTTGTAGCCACCTTTAAATTGCGTGTAACAGTGATCTAGGATGTTACCGCCTCTGGTGTTGCAAGTCACATGCTGATAGAAGTCAGGCAATACCTTTCTCAGATTGGCGCTATTGAAATCTCCCAGAACTAAAATGGCGGCGTTAACATTCGCCACTTGGATTCTATTTACCTCGTCGTGTAGTCTGGAGAGCGCAACCTTGTTGCTGGCTTGCGGTGGAATATACACTCCGACCAGGACGATCGCCGTTAACTCCCTCGGGAGGAAGAAAGGACGACACTTGATGGTTATATATTCCAGTTCTGGGGAGCAGTGGTTGGATAATTCCTTCACGTTCGTTGGATCGCTCCAATTTTTGTTAAACATGAAGGCAATACCTCCTCCACGTTGTTTACCGGACTCTGCTGATGACCGATCCTTGCGATGGATAAAGAAGTGATCAGCCGGTTGAATTGCGTGGTCTGGGACGTCCGGCGTCAACCACGTCTCGGTGAAGCAGAGGACGTTGCAGTCCCTAACGTCTCTTTGATATTGAATCCTTGCTCGGATGTCATCCAGTTTATTGTCAATTGATTGTACATTGGCTAGCAATATACTGGGCAGTGGTGTACGGTGGCGTCTGGATCTCAGCCTGTTACGGATCCCAGCCCTCTTCCCTCGCCGTCTGGTTCCTCTGTTCCTGGGGTCTAGGAACAAAGGATCTGGTCCTGATCTCCGGAGAATTTCTTCAGGCCATTGATGCGGTTCGGAAAGCTGATCCAGTGAGTAATCCAGTTGGTAAGTTTCCCGTAATCCAATGTCTATGAGTGACTGACGGTCATATACATTAAATGCACCAACAGTTGGTACGAACAAAACTCTAAAAACTATAAATATTAACAAAAGATTTATAATCTCTTATTGTCACAAATTGTTGTCTTTTATTTAGATAGCTTCTCACCCAGTCCAATACTACCCCCCTGATCCCATATCTCTCCAATTTCCTGATTAATATATCATGATTAATAGTATCAAATGCTTTTTTTAGGTCAATGAATACTCCAGCTACATGTTTTTTTTTATCTATGGAATTTGTGATTTTTTCAATGAGTTCTATTAACGCTAGTGATGTTGACCGGTGTGTTCTGAATCCATACTGGCTATCGGTGAGTAAATTATGTTTATCAATGAATTTATCTAATCTGTTGTTGAAGAGTTTTTCTAATATTTTTGAAAACTGAGGAAGTAGAGAGACAGGCCTATAATTTGTGAAGTGGTGTTTATCTCCAGTCTTGAACAGAGGTATGACTTTTGCTATTTTCATTTTATTCGGAAATCGACCAGTTTTGAATGATAAATTGCAGATGTGCGTGAGTGGTTTTGAAATCCCACTAATGACATTTTTTACTATTTTCATATCTATTTCATTACTGTCTGTAGATGTCTTGTTTTTACATTTATTAGTAGTTTCTATAATTTCATTTTCATCTACCGCTTCCAGAAACATTGAACTAGGATTTCTTTCAATGTAATTGTCTTTTATGTCTTCAGGAGTCACTGGATCTGGGATTTTTCCCGCTAATTCTGGTCCAATATTTACAAAAAATGTATTAAAGTTGTTAACCACATCATCCATATTGCTAATAGTTTGATCCTTTTCCATAAAATACTGAGGATAGTTTATTTGTCTTGATCCATTCCTGATAATACCATTTAATATCTTCCAAACACCTTTAATATTATATTTGTTGTTATCTAATATTCTACTATAATGATCCTTCTTACATCTTCTCATAATATTAGTCAACTTGTTTTTATATTTCTTATATTTATTTTCTGCCTCTTTAGTTCTATGTTTTATAAATTCTCTATATAGTGTATTTTTCTTTTTACATGCATTCTGTAATCCCCTTGTGATCCATGGGCTGTCTGAGTGTTTATGTTTACTGCTATATTCTTTTATTGGACAATGTTTGTGATATAGTAAGTTAAATATAGATAAGAATGTTTCATATGCTTTATCAGTGTCATCCTCTTTATATACTATCTCCCAATTTTGTAGTAGCAAATCATTTTTGAAAGCGTTCATTATTATAATTATTTAATTCCGAGGATGCCTGTAGAATCGAAGTGACCACAATCCCCAAGAACCCAAATAAAGGCCTTAAAAACACAGACGCACACCGGTATGTTTGACTTACGACTGCCTTTTCGAGTTCGTAAATCCTACAAAGGACAATACAAAGCCGTTCGCGAATGCCAAAGAAGTTCGTAAATCAAGTTAAGAAGGAATTTCTTGGTAACTTTCTCGTATGTCTATTCGAGAATGAGGACCATTGATTTGATCTTGGACTTGGGGAACCACCAAAGAGGCCCTGGTTAGATGGAACACAAGAGGGGACCTTGCAGTACTACGGCACAGCAGCTCAGTAACTTAGACCGGTGCGATGTCTTGAATGTTTGTTTGACTTTTCACATTCAGAATGATTCATGTTGTATTTCATTGTATTAGCCGCAGATACAAATCCCAGATGTGCCTGTAATCTTGCGAAATCCCTCTTCGGGCTCACACTGTCCACAGAGTTTAGAGGGATTCACAGGACGTGGAGCGGCTCCAAACCGCGTCCCCTGAATACATAAACAGCCCATTTGAGTTCCGTCATCGTTCCGTAAGAATACCACACTTGTTCCGTCAGGCCTGCACTCACATAGAGGCACTGGTCGTCCTGCTCCCTGCTGTCATCTGGACCCTCTAGTTTGTGAGGCAGAGTGCGGCGCGCCCCCAAAAACACAAGAAGGTTGGAACATATTTGAGCGCACAGTGCGCTGCTTCTGGTTCGCTTAGTCTTGCATTGCGTACTGCCAGTCTAGAATGTTCTGTTTACTGTATTAACATGGCAGCGGCTCAGCAGTGGTCGCTGCTCACTTCCGTGACGGAGACGGTGTAGTTTGGGGGTTGTAATTGATGACATCATCGAAACAGGGGGGGGGGGGGGGGGCGTGTTCAGACACAAATCAACACTGTGCCGTCCAAGACCACTGGAACAGCATGATGGAAATTGTGTTTTGGTATGGATTAAAGTCGTGTGAGATCTGGCAAGATTAGGAGGGAGAGAGAGAGAGAGAGAGAGAGAGAGAGAGAGAGAGAGAGAGAGAGAGAGATAGAGAGAGAGAGAGAGAGAGAGAGAGAGAGAGAGAGAGAGAGAGAGAGAGAGAGAGAGAGAGAGAGAGAGAGAGTAAGACAGGGAGAGAAAGCCACAGAGAAAGTGAAACAACAAGAGATAGAGAGAGAGATACAGAGAGAGAGAAAGAGGGAGATATGGAGATGGACGCAAGAGTGAAGGGGACTAGGGAGAAGAGGAGGGAGGTGAAGAGGAGAAGAAGAGTGGGAGCGGTGGGGTTTGGATAGAGGAAAGAGAGTGATGTATTAGAGGTAAGAGAATAGGAGAAGCACAGGCAGGGGTATTAAAGGTGAACGATGATAATAATACTGCCTGACGAAGACATGTGGGTGTCCTGGGGGCATGTTATACAGTGTGTGTGTGTGTGTGTGTGTGTGTGTGTGTGTGTGTGTGTGTGTGTGTGTGTGTGTGTGTGTGTGTGTGTGTGTGTGTGTGTGTCTGTGTGTGTGTGTGTGTGTGTGTGTGTGTGTGTGTGTGGTGTGTGTGTGTGTGTGTGTGTGTGTGTGTGTGCGCGCATGCATGGTGAGTGTGAGAGAGAGTGATAGTGTGAAAGAGAGAGAGAGAGAGAGATAAACAGAGACAGACGAGGCTCAACCTTCTCTCTGCTAAAGTAATACTCCATTCTCATTGTGATGGAGCGCCTATAGAAATAAAGAATTGTCATGGGTTCAGATGCATTACCCTGTCTGACACAACCAAACCCATTTGACATGAACCTTTATACCATGACATTTATACCATGAAATCTATGTCACACATTATGAATGATATATTTTCAGGATTCCCAGGATGGCTGTGTCGTGCAGTGGAGGAGTACGTACTCACAGCTCCTTTACTGAAGTGAAAGTAGAGATACCCAGACTGAATAGTACTCTGGTAAATGTGAAGTCCTCTGATGGAAATTCTACTTAAGAAAAAGGATTCAAGCTGCAGTAAGCAACTTCTGAGAAATGAGCAAGAGTTTACCTGCCCAGCAAACACATGTTTGGCGCAAAAACCATGGCTGGTTGTTGAGATTTAATTAACAACCGATCACTATCTGATGTTGCATCAGAAAAATGAACACACCATTGCATTCCTCATCAAAAAGTTAACACAATATGCAAAACACACACACACATATATATATATATATTATTTTGATATATTCTGGGAGTCTGTGCTTTGTGTGCGTGCATGGCCTTGAATAGTGATGTAGAACTTGCTCTATTTCCGCGGGCAGGTCAACTCACTTAATTTATCTGAGTTGCCTACTGCAGCTTTTAAGGTACTCTATTATGTACTCAACATGTATTCAAGTATTAAAGGTGAAATTACTTGTCAATACCATGTCCTCATATTTCAGTACAAGGAAGCATGCCATCTTTGATGCATTAACCCTTTGACAGGTAGTGAAGTGAAGTATAAACTCCACAAACTCTAAACGTATAGCGTTTGAGTAAAAGTAAAAGGGGCGTTTGGTGTCATAGAAACCAAAGCAAGTTGGGGTGCTGGGGTGTCCTCGGTGCTCTGGGATGAGATGGTGGTAAAGACAAGAGATTGTTTAAGAGAGAGCGAGTGAGAGAGAGAGAGAGAGAGAGAGAGAGAGAGATGAGAGAGAGAGAGAGAGAGAGAGAGAGAGAGAGAGAGAAGAGAGAGAGAGAGAGAGAGAGAGAGAGAGAGAGAGAGGAGAGAGAGAGAGGGAGGATTTTTAATAAGGAAAGGGGTGTGTGTATATGTGTGTATGGGGGGCAGGAGTCTGTATATGCTAAAGAGTGAGTTAAATAGGGGGTGTGTGGGTGAGTGTGAGTGTGTGTGTGTGTGTGTGTGGTGTGTGAGAGAGAGAGAGAGAAAGACAGAGAGAGAGAGAAAGACAGAGAGAGAGAGAGAGAGAGAGAGAGAGAGAGAGAGAGAGAGAGAGAGAGAGAGAGAGAGAGAGAGAGAGAGAGAGAGAGAGAGAGAGAGAGAGAGAGAGACCTGTTGGTATAAAACCTCCCCCTCTCCCATCAGTGCCTCCCATTTCTCCTGTGTATTTTTTTGGGGCCAGTGTGTGTGTGCGTGTGTGGAGGAAAAGTGTGTGCACGTGTGACCTACAGTACAAAGGATTGAGAGGATTCCCCAGGATGAACCTGCTATTTGTGGTCACATTGGTGCTGTTAGCACTCTGCTCCGTAGAGAGAGTGGATTCTTCAGCCTACGACAAGATAGTCACCACACAGCCGCATACGGGCTAGGAGCGGAAGGGTAAGGACGCATATCTGTCTGGTACACAGGATGCAGACATGGGGAGAGTTAGAGAGAGAGAGAGAGAGAGAGAGAGAGAGAGAGAGAGAGAGAGAGAGAGAGAGAGAGAGAGAGAGAGAGAGAGAGAGAGAGAGAGAGAGAGAGAGAGGGGCAGCTATGTGACAATGTAGAAGTTCATGCAGAAGGAGTGGATGAAAAGGCGAAAGCATTTGTTTTATTTGTTTTAATTGAAAACTGATTTGGGCAGTTCAAATAGTATTGTAAATGTTACTTATCGCTGTTGTCGGGTGAAAAGTTTGCATCTCCAATGTTTTTCGTGTCATTTTCATGTTTTTAATTGAATAGAAACTTGCATTGTTATCTGTATTGTGAGTAGGGTTCCAGACCCTAGGGCCTATGACTTAAAATATCAGAAAATGTGGTTGTTTTTCGTTATTCCTGGACAATTCACCCTTTTAGATGTACAATATTTTGCCTGACATCAGCTTTATATATATATATATATATATTAATAAAAGGTTAAGATAATTCAAATGTATATTAAAAATAATAAACATGAATGATAGGAAATTGACAGATATACCACTGTTAGGTATTATGTAACTCGAATGTGTTTGTTTTGTATTCATACCTGCATCGAATTACAGACTAGTTCTTTAGTTGAGAAAGCGGTCAGATGAAAGCATTGATTCAACCATGATGGAAAATTCAATAGCATCCCTCAACTTCAATTCACACATGTTCTAATGTAAATTACTCTGGCAATTTGGTGTATACTGCTGTTAGCAATTGTCCATACTGTATATTTAAGAAGGTAGCTTAACTTTAAACCGACACCTCTCCAACTATGTTTAATGCTTGCAATACATTATCAAAAAAGCTAGTTAAACTGTCCTAGTAAAAATAATATATACAATTATTTACTATTCTTGATGGAAAACATACAGTACAGGCTACTGTATTTTACTATGTAATGACAGCCATGTAATGACGTCACTATAGCTTAAACAATGACACGCACCATATAGGCATAAAGAAATCTTCATCATAAATCCTCTGCGATATTTATTCATTTTATGTTCTTTCTATCTTTTTCTCCGCAAACCCACCCTTCCTTAAATGACCACCCGTCCCCTCCTCCTCTTTGCCTATACACCTTTTTTCTACCCCTCTGTCCTGCTATACTCACAATCCTGCTTTTGTGCTTTCTCTACCTCCTCCTGCACCCCCCCCCCTCCTCCCCCAGGCCCAATGTCTGTGCTCTGCAGCAGGTCATGGGGACCAAGAAGAAGTACTTCAGCACATGTAGGAACTGGTATAAAGGCTCCATCTGCGGCAAGAAGGCGTAAGTCCCCACCTAACACACTCTATGATGTCATACTCAGACCCGGGTTGAGTTACTCTCAAATGCTTTTTTTTTCTCAGGGATTGATCAGAGTTGCTGCGGTTTGATTTGCATTGCACAGCGGAGCCAGTGAGTCTGCTCCAAAACCCCAATGCAATTTACACTTCATACAGAGTAGACCCAAAGGCTCAAAATTATTGAAAATTTTATTTGAAGCGTGTCTGGCAATAATCTCCTGCAGCGACTCCAAGCAGTGTGTGCACACTTCTCCCCTTTTTCTTTGTTTGGGTTCAGGGTGTTTTGGCAAAATTACACCTCAATGACCTAGTAATGCCTGTGCAGACACCGGTAGCATAGCCCGTGACCTCGTCACCTCTAGGGGTCTTGGGGGTTTAAAG